>NC_092379.1:110759407-111130872 GCF_030028105.1 Mobula birostris
CACTGGTGGAATGAGGTGAGTCGGAATTACATGATCTCCAAGAGCAGATAATGGCAGAAAATCGGCAGCTACACTTCTATAAAATGAAAGCGACTTCACACCAATGGACCAAGTAGAACAGCTAGCAAAACATTGCTAAAGCTTTGTCAAAATAATAAATTCAAAGGTTAAGCCAAACCTTTGTTTGTCAAGCGTGCTATTTTGGGGGGAGAAGGCCATGGGTAGTAAAGACCACACCAAGACATTGTTTATTTTAAGAAATTCCTGAAATTGTCTGTTGATTCCATGTTTGGGCAGTAGACATTAACATTTTAAAAGATATTTAGATAACTTAAACGGATATTTGAAATATTCTGGCCAGGGAAAGTGACAAGAGTAGAGCAAGGCATTTATAAAATTGCAAATCGCTGAGCTTTAACGAACAAGGGCAATTTTGCAATGCTTTTTAAACACCATACTTTTAGTTTTATGCAATTTGGAGATTAGTTTTGAGTTGAAGCAGTGGCTATTCAGTAATTATAGGAAGATCTGTTCTGACATTAATTGCATAGCCTCTGGGGGAAACCGTAATTAGGCCGATCATTACTTTCTGCTGCCTGTGAAAGCCTGCGTGAACAGCCAGAGCCAAGGAATGTATCCTGTATGAAATGAGGTGGAAGCTGAATCCGATTTATACTGGTTGAAGGCTTAATCATATTGTGGATTTATTATCAAAGTGACATATTTACGGTCAACCTCTTGTAAATTCAGTTCCTGTAAATACATGGAAAAAGTATGGGTGGAAATAAGTTGAAGAGTTAGGGAAAAGAAAATCACTTCTCATCCTATATACAGTCTCAGGAATAACATTCATTTGGTTGGATATGAGATGATCTTTATTGGAATGAGCAATGTTTCTTTTTCTGTAAATGGCATTGGAAAAGACGACATTTTTAAGCAACAAGACCGCTGCTCCTGGACTCATTTGGGTAAGTCATATAATAATGAGTTTGGCTTTAGTTGAATAATGAAGGTGCCTGAAGTTGGACGATTCCTAATGGTATTATGGTTTTGAGGTGTATTTACCTCATGATTAGTTTTAAAAAGAACCAGAAATTGTTCAATCAGTCACAATGTAATTTGAAAATATTGCTAGTCTGCCTGAAATGCAAGTTTCAGGCATAAAAAATTGTACCAGTATTTACTCCAGTGTAAAACCATGAATAAATAATAACATTTATAAACTCTCCCAGACTAAATGTTGGAGATCATTTTGAAAGAAAATGCACAGGGTTTATTGTGATCCTAAAGCTTCCATCCAGTTTTGGAATGTTCCCCCTAGGATTGCAGTTTCGGTTTGTCAGCTGTTATTCAACTACATTTATTAATTTTGTTGTCTCCACAATGGATCAGTGGTGGGACTTCCACCTCCAAGCCAGAAGGCTGTGGGTTCAAGTCTCTGTTCAGAGGCTTCAGCACAAAAATCTAGGCATGTACAGTATTTCAGTGTAATACTAAGAGTGCATCGATATCCAAAGCACCATCTTTAATTGAGAACTAGCCTACCCTCACAATATGATGCAGAAGATTGCATGGTATGGCTTTAAAGAGAAATGGAGGAAGTATGAATAGGGTCCTGGCTAATATTCATCCCTCTACCGACAGCAGTAAAACTGATTTTCTAGTCACTATCGCAAAGTTGTTCCTAGAAAACTTGCTATGAGTCAGCTTTCCGACATTACAATGATAATTACACTACTTCATTTACCATAAAGTATTTTGGTACATGTTGAGAATGTTCAAATATTTTTATTCAAAAGCTTTTAATTTAGGTGTTGTAAATAAACTTTAAGCCTTACATCAAAGAAACAAATTTATTTATTGAGAAGCCGCGGTTTGCACATAAGGAGTACCCCACGTTTGATTTCCTGGCTCTGTTAGTTTAGTTATCTGCCATTTTAGAATGGGTTAAAGGATCCGCAGGTTTACAATAATGATAGCATGCACTAGATAAAGGAGACGAGTTAAGACAAAGAAAAACTAATGCCGGTAAACTTGACAGTTGAAGAATTAGAGAATTGGAAACAAATGACAGAGACAAAATAAGTTTTAATTTGGAAAATCTTAATTGAAAAGAAGAAATATTAAAAGAGATTCATGCCTGACGTGTCCAATGAGCTAACAGAATAAGCTGAAAGTGGTGTAACTAAGGAGACATTCAACAAAGTAATGGCTGACTAAGATGATAAAGAAGAAAACACCAGCGCAGTTGCAAAATTGGCTGTGGAAGGAAGTACAGTGGAGGGAAGGATGTTTATCAGATTGTGAAGTGATTTGCTAAGATGTTCCGAAAGCGTCCGATATGTTTTGCAATTTTTATTCATGACCTAGACTTGGATGCAGAAAGCAGTACATGGGACATATTTGGCAAAGAGCTGGAATGAGGATGACATAGACAGCAAGATAAAATAAATAGAAACAAGACTTTAATATGATACACACAATGGTCTAGAAATGGCATGGTTTTGGGAAGTGTAAGTTAAGAGAGAAATCTTGATACCCATAATTACAAATTCTTAAGGATGATGGAGCAAATGATGAAGTAGGTAAAAAACAATTGGTTGCTTGCATTACAGATCACGAAAAAGTGATAACATAGTAAAGTTATTAATAAGTAATTTTTGAAGATTTGGTTAGGCCTCATTTGTATTGTATAAAATTCATAGCTCCATACATTGGGATAAATGTAAATGTTTTAGAGTGGTTCACTTGAGTACTAACTTCACTTATACAGAGAGATTGTAAAGTCACAACTGGAGTGAAGAAGGATAAAAAAACATTTTCACCATGATGAAATAATCTGATAAGCATTCTTGAGAAAAATTACTTCCTTTGGCATGCGGGTCAATAGTTGATCTTTATCACTTAGAAATTCAGTATTTTGCATTTTCTACAGTAGAAAGACCATTAGATCACAAGACATTGGAGCAGAATTAGGCCACTCAGGCCATCAGTTTTCTCCATCATTTTATCATGGCTGATCCATTTCCCTCTCAACCCCATTCTCCTATCTTTGCCCTACAACCTTTCACGCCCTGACTAATCAAGAACCTATCAAACTCCACCTTTAATACACCCAGTGACCTGGCCTCCACAGCCACCTGTGGCAATGAGTTCCTCAGATTCACCACCCTTTGGCTAAAGAAATTCCTCCTCATCTCTGTTCTAAACGGACATTCCTCTATATTGGGGCTGTGCTCTCTTTTGCTAGGCTTCCTCTGCACATCCAGTCCCTCTAGTCCTTTCAACATTTGATAGGTTTCAATGAGCTCCCCCGTCATTCTTCTAAATTCCAGCAATTACAGGCCCAAAGCCTTCAATCACTGCTCACATGATAAACCTTTCATTCCTGGAATCATTCTCGTAAACCTCCTCGGATCCATCTCCAATGTCAGCACATCCTTTCTTAGGTAAGGGGCTCACACTGCTCTCAATACTCCAAGTGAGGCCTTTCCAGTGCTTCACACAGCCTCAGTATTACATCCTTGCTTTTATATTCTAGTCCTCTTGAAATGAATGTTAACATTGCGTTCACCTTCCTCATCACTGATTCAAACTGAAAATTAACCTTTAGGGAATCTTGCATTAGGACTCCCAAAACCCTTTGCACCTAGGATTTATGAATTTGCTCACCCACTTAGTAAATAGTCTATGTTTTTATTTCTTCTACCAAAGTGCATGACCATACACTTCCTGACACGATATTCCATCTGCCACCTCATCGCCCATTCTCCGAATCTATCGAAGTCTTTCTGCAGTGTCCCTGCTTCTTCAGCACTACCTGCCCTTCCACCTACCTTCATATCATCTGCAAATTTGGCACAAAGCCATCAATTCCATCATCTAAATTATTGACATACAACATAAAAAGAAGCAATCCCAACACAGACTGCTATGGAACATCACTAGTCACTGACAGCCAATCTGAAAAGGATCCCTTTATTTCTACTCTTTGGCACCTGCCGTTCAGCTAATGCTCTATCCATGCTAGTGTCTTTCCTATAATGTCCTGGGCTCTTATCTTATTTAGCAATCTCATAAGCAGAACCTTGAAAATACAAGTACATAACATCCACCAATTCACCTTTGTCTATCCTGTTTGTTATTTCCTCAAAGAATTCCAATAGATTTTTCAGGCAAGATTTTCCCTTAAGGAAACCATGCTAACTTTGGCCTACTTTGTCAAGTGCTTCCAAGTACCCTGAAACCTCATCCTTAACAATCGACTCCAACATCTTCCCAACCACTGAGGTCAGGCTAACTGGCCTATAATTTCCTTTCTTCTGCCTCCCTCACTTCTTGTAGAGTGGAGTGACATTTGCAATTCTCCATTCCTCTGGAACCATTCCAGAACTGGAACCATGAAAGATTATTACTATTCCCTCTACAATCTCTTCATCTACCTCTTTTTAGAACCCTGGGGTTAGTCCATCAGGTCCAGGTGAGTTATCTACCTTCAGACCTTTCAGTTTCCCAAGCAACATCTCCCTAGTAATAGCAACTGCATTCACTTCTGCCCCTTGACAATCTTGAACTTTCGGCATAGTACTAGTGTCTTGAGGAAAGTGAAGACTGATTCAGTTTGCCTGTCATTTCCTTGTACTCCATTACTACCTGTCCAGCATCATTTTCCAGTTGTGCAATATATACTCTCACCTTTCTTTTACTCTTTATATTTCTGAAAAATCTTTTGATATTATTTTTGATATTATTGCCTAGCTTACCTTCATATTTCATCTTCCCCCCTTATGGTTTTTCCAGTAGACTTCTGATGATTTAAAAAAATCACAATCCTCTAACTTCCCACTAATTTTTGCTCTATTATATGTCCTCTCTTTTGATTTTATGTTGGCTTTGATTTCCCTTGTCAGCTATGGTTGCATCATCCTACTTTTACAATACCTCCTCTTCTTTGGGATCTATCATTCCTGCACCTTCCAAGTTGCTTCCAGAAACTCCAACCATTGCTGCTCTACTAGCAGCTTCCAATCAACTTTGACCAGCTCCTCTCTCATGTCTCTGTAATTCCTTTTATTCCACTGTAATACAGTCACATCTGACTTTAGCTTCTCCCTCTCAAATTACAAGGTGAATTCTAACATATTATTATCACTGTTTCCTTAGGGTTCCATTACCTTAAGCCCCCTAATCATATCTAGTTCATTACATAACACCCAATCCAGAATTGCTGATCCCCTAGTCGGATCAACCACAAGCTGCTCCAAAAAGCCATTTCGGAGGCATTCCACAAATCCTTTCTCTTGGGATCCAGCATCAGCTTGTTTTTCCCAATATATTTACATATTGAAATCCACCATGACTAACATAACATTGCCTTTTGACATGCATTGCCCATCTCCCCCTGTAATTTGTGGACTACTGTTCAGAGGCCTATAAGTATCTCCCATCAGGCTCTTATTATCTTTGCAGTCTCTTAACTCTATCCACAATGACTCTACATGTTCCAATCCTATATCACCTCTTTCTAACAATTTGATTTCATTTTTTACCAACAGAGCCACTCTTCCTCCTCTGCCCACCTGCTCATCTTTTTCGAGAGATTGTGTATTCTTGGATATTAAGCTCCCAACTACAATTGTCTTTCAGCCATGACTCTGTGGTACCCACATTGACACAAATGCCAATCTCTAATTGTGCTACAAGATCATCTACGTTATTTTGTATTCTACATGCATCCAAATATAACACTTTCAGTCCTGTATTTGTCACCCTTTTCAATTTGTCCCCCTTTTCCATTGCAACCCATCGCATTGACAGAAATTTTGCCCCATCATCTGCATGTCCCTACTTACAGGTTCATGATACACTACCTCTGCTTGTAAAACTATCCTCAGCCCTATCACTCCAGTTTCCATCCCCCTGTCATTAGTTTAAACCCTCCCACAACAACTCCAGCAAACTTATCTTCAAAGCTATTGGTCCTCCTCGGATTCAGGTGTAGTCCATCCCTTCTGTGCAGGTCATATCTTCCCCAGATCAGATCCCAATGATCTATAAACCTGAAACCCTGCTCCCTGCCCCAGTTCCTCAGCCATGCATTTATCTGACTATTCTTGCCTTCAGTGGTATATGGCATAGGCAGCAATCCAAAGATTGTTACCCTGGAGGTCCTGCTTTTCAGCTTTCTACCTAACTCTCTAAATTCTCTCTTTCAGATCTACTCTCTTTTCCTTCATATGTCATTGGTTCCAATATTTACCAAGACATCTGTCTGCTTATCCTCCCCATTTAGAATGTGAACACAATCCAAGATGTCCTTGACCCTGGCAACTGGGAGGCAAAATACCATTTTGGTCTCTCTGTTGTATCCACAGACTCTCCAATCTGCTTCCCCAACTATGGAATCCCCTACCTCCACTGGCCCCCTCCCCTTCTGAGCCATAGCACCGGACTCAGTGCCAGAGACCCAGTTGCTGTGTCTCCCCCTTCCCTCTCTCCACCCTGGGTAGAAAGTATAGAGCCAGGTGTGGGAGGGGGATGTGAGCAATAGCTGAGGTCATTAAGCAGTCAGGGTTGGTGCTCAGATATTCAAGTAACTGGGTCCAGTTCCTATGGTGATATTTAGATCTACTGTCCTAGGATCACACGGTGTTGAAAATTTTGGTACAATACTCGTACAATGTGATCTAACTACACAATGCTGATCTTGCTGGAACAATACTGATGCAGACTGATGGAATATTCATAGTCATAGTCATAGTTGTACTTTATTGATCCCGGGGGAAATTGGTTTTTGTTACAGTTGCACCATAAATAATTAAATAGTAATAAAACCATAAATAGTTAAATAGTAATATGTAAATTATGCCAGGAAATAAGTCCAGGACCAGCCTATTGGCTCAGGGTGTCTGACCCTCCAAGGGAGGAGCTGTAAAGTTTGATGGCCACAGGCAGGAATGACTTCCTATGACGCTCTGTGTTGCATCTCGGTGGAATGAGTCTCTGGCTGAATGTCATGCATTTCTCCAAAAAGAGCCTTCCATGGAATAGGACATCATCCTTTATGTCACTGAAGTGGAAACTGCATTAGGCATGCAAGAGTGGAATGGTTTGAGAAGTTCCCGTTCGATTTTCCAAAGTGTTACAAAGGAACTCTCTGCATTAGCTAATTTCTAGGTGTACAACATTGGAAAAGAGCAGCATGACATGATTGAATACAAATGACTGAGAAAGCGAAACTATTTTATTTGAAGAAATGTTTAGATTTGAATATTGTACTGAAAAATAAATTTGAAAATGAGTTGGGAAGATGCCAATACAACCATTAGACATAATTTCTATTTAAAAATCTCATGCAGGCATGATGAGCTGAATGGCCTTCCGGGCTAAAAGTCTCTCTTTCTGTGATAGACCAAAGGAGGATCAGTGAATGAAAAAAATATGATAGAGCTCAGAGTGAGCTGGAATTGATGTGTAGATCTAGCCATGGTCTTATTGCATTAGAGTCATATAGCACTACAGCACAGAAAAAGGCCCTGTGGCCCATCCAGTCTGTGCTGACTGTAATATGCCTATTCCCAATAACCTGCACCTGGACCATAGCCATCCATACCCCTCCTATCCATGTACAGTACTTATCCAAACTTGCCTTAAATGTTGCAATTGAACCCACATCCATCACTTCTGCTGGTACACTCGTACCACCCTCTGAGTAATGAAATTCCCCCGATGTTCCCTTAAACATTTCACTTTTCACCCTTAACCTATGACCTCTAGTTCTTATCCTACCCAACCTCAGTGGAAAAATCCTGCTGGCACTTACCCAATCTATACCCCTCAAAATTTTGCACACATCTATCAAATCACCTCACATTTCCCTACACTCCAGGGAATAAATTCCTAACCCATTCAACCTTTCCCTATAACTCGGGTCATCAAGTCCCAGCAACATCTTCACAAGCTTTCTCTGTACTTTTTCAATCTTATTGATATTTTTCCTGTAGATAGTTGACCTGAACTGCACATAATACTCCAAATTTAGCCTCACTAAAGTCAACATAATATCCCAAACTCCTGAACTCAGTACTTAGATTTATGAAGGCCAATGTGCCAAAAGCTCTCTTTACGACCCTAGCTACCC
The DNA here is from genome assembly GCF_030028105.1 of Mobula birostris. Classification (NCBI taxonomy): domain Eukaryota; kingdom Metazoa; phylum Chordata; class Chondrichthyes; order Myliobatiformes; family Myliobatidae; genus Mobula; species Mobula birostris. The sequence continues at coordinate 110,767,548 of NC_092379.1, forward strand.
ATGATGCCACTTTCAAGCAATTATGGATCTGTATTCCCAGATCCTTCTGTTCTACTGCACACCTCAGTGCCCTACCATTCACTGTATTAGTCCTACTTTGGTTTGTCCTCCCATGTAACTCCTACCTTGGTTTGTCCACCATTGTCCTACCCTGGTTCGTGGGTGTGTGCGTGTTGAGAGGAGGATTGTGGTGGGTCTTCAGAACAAGGATGTGAGGGTAAGTACAAAGCAGGGCTCAATGGTGTGAGTGACCTCTACCTGCATTGTACTTCTATGTTTAATTAAGTTATTTTCTAACAATAGAAGAAAACCATCACATACCGATATTCTAATATTGAACTGCCCTTTCCATATTTGTACACTGAATTCCAGGGCAATACTTGTGATAGGTTGTTACTACTTCTCCCCTTTTGTTGCTTGTCTAGTGCATTTCAGAGAATTCACTCAATGCACTGATATTTATTAAAGTTTATTGATTGAACAAAATATTCTCAGGGTATAGTAGGAAAATTTGACCTTTCTGGACTCCATATTTACATAAAGAGAACAAATTAAGAATATATTGATTTTCTCTGCCTTTTAGTTTTATGGATAGTATGCTGGCTTTATAAAGGTTAAATGAACAGCATTACCCACTTGGGCATCATTCAATCATTTTGTTGGACAATTTGGATTTCTATTGGTAATAAAAATAATTTTGAAACCATATGGAGTCCTTATTTGTAATGGTACTGTAGTCCAGTAATTAGATCTTCAGACTTTGCTAAATCTCTTGAGCCTGAACTTTTACTGTTTAATTTCATAAAATCTTTGAATTAAATGATGTTCTATAATGTATTCCATGCTGTTAATATACATCTTACATTGCTGTTGGCACCACGGTATTTCATCTATTCACATGACACTGACTGTGAACTATTCTCTGATAATTGTCAATATCAAGTACAAGGAACGCCACATAGAAGAGATAATTACAAAATCTGTTTAGAGTTTAAATGGATGAAGAATGTTGGGATGAGTTAATAGAAGGTTCCAAAAACTGGGGATGGAAATGGAACAGACAAGCATAATTGCATAATTTTCACTAAATTCAGATTCATATAGCACAGTACACAAGTTCAAAATTAGGTTTTGAGCAGTAAGAAGGAAATTGGGGATAATTCAGTTATGGAATAAACTACCGGAGACCACAGTTAATTTGACCTTTATGAATGGGTTCAAAAACACTGAATGAAGATTTGAAGAAAATTGGTGGGAGAAGTATATTTAGAAAGGTCTTGGCCCAAAATATCAGCTCTTTATTCATTTCCATAGATGCTGCTTGGCCGGCTGAGTTAATTCAGCATTTTGTGTGTTACTCTGGATTTCCAGCATCTGCAGAATCTCTTGTGTTAGGTGTTCCTTAAGCATCCCGCATATATTTGTTTCACCATTGGTGACTTTGATTTCTACTGCCAACAGACTTAAATTCTGGAATACCTTCCTAAGCTTCTCTACCTCCTTGTCCACCACTCCTTCTGAAGGACACTCTTTAAAACCAAACTCTTTGACCAAGCTTTTTATCTTCTGTCAATAGACATTCTTAAGTGCCTTAGTGACAATGATAACACTACTGTGTAAAAGGTGCAATATAAATGGAAGATACTGCTATTGCCATCTTTTGTTTGACTCTAAACGATCTTTCAGATTTTTCTCTGAATTTTTAACAATGATTGACCTGATTCATTTGTTGTCCTGAGAGTTGATTGATTGACAAAAGCTACAGAATTTAAAGGTAAGAAGTTTAAAAGGGAAACATCAGCTTTTGAAGCTGAGCTGAAAGTCAGCTTTGTTAGGGTAGCACTGTAGCATAACTGTTAGTCTAACAGTTATGATCAGGGTTCAAATCCCACTGCTGTCTGTAAGGAGTCTGTTTGTTCTCCCCTTGATAGAAAGGTGCAGAGAAAAGGATGACGGGATCACTGAATGGAAAATGGCTAGCTTGTGGGGTAGTGACATTAACACGAGGAATTCTGCAGATGCTGGAAATTCAAGCAACACACATCAAAGTTGCTGGTGAATGCAGCAGGCCAGGCAGCATCTCTAGGAAGAGGTACAGTCGACGTTTCAGGCCGAGACCCTTCGTCAGGACTAACTGAAGGAAGAGGACTAACTTCCTTCAGTTAGTCCTGACGAAGGATTGCTAGAAGGTGATAGGTGAAGCCAGATGGGTGGGAAAAGTAAAGAGCTGAAGATGAAGGAATCAGATGAGAGGGGAGAGTGGACTATAGAAGAAAGGGAAGGAGGAGGGGCATCAGGACGAGGTGACAGACAGGTAGAAAAGAAGTAAGAGGCCAGAGCAGGGAATAGGAAAAGAGGGGCAGAGAGGGTTTTTTTTTACCAGAAGAAAAAATTCATATTCATGCCATCAGGTTGGAGGCTACCCAGATGGAATATAAGACGGAATCTGGAGAACTCCCAACCACTATCACCAAAATCATAGCAACACACATAAAAGTTGCTGGTGAACGCGGCAGACCAGGCAGCATCTCTAGGAAGAGGTACAGTCGACATTTCAGGCCGAGACCCTTCGTCAGGACTAACTGAAAGAAGAGCTAGTAAGAGATTTGAAAGTGGGAGGTGGAGGGGGAGATCCAAAATGATAGGAGAAGACAGGAGGGGGAGGGATGGAGCCAAGAGCTGGACAGTTGATAGGCAAAAGGGTTATGAGAGGATCATGGGACAGGAGGCCCAGGGAGAAAGAAAAGGCAGGGGGAACCCAGAGGATGGGCAAGGGGTATAGTGAGAGGGACAGAGGGAGAAAAAGGAGAGAGAGAAAAAGAATGTGTGTATATAAATAACTGATGGATGGGGTACGAGGGGGAGGTGGGGCATTAGCGGAAGTTTGAGAAGTCAATGTTCATGCCATCAGGTTGGAGGCTACCCAGACGGAATATAAGGTGGTGTTCCTCCAACCTGAGTGTGGCTTCATCTTTGCAGTAGAGAAGGCCGTGGATAGACATATCAGAACCAGCAACTTTTATGTGTGTTGCTTGAAATTCCAGCATCTGCAGATTTCCTTGTGTTTGCGTCACCAAAATCATAGTTCCCCTACCATGCACTGCTCATTTCTACCTCCTACCCAAGATTAATAAACTTGTCTGTCCAGGTAGGCCCATTGTCTCTGCCTGCTCCTGCTCCACTGAACTCATGTCCTCATACCTCAACACCATTCTATCTCCCTTGGTTCAGTCCCTTCCCACCTACATCCATGACACTTCTAATGCTCTATATCTCCTCACTAACTTTCAATACCCTGGCCCTGACCACCTCATTTTCACCTTGGATGTCAGTCCTTATACACCTTTATCCACCATCAAGAAAGCTTTAAAGCACACTGCTTCTTTTTCAATAAAAGAACCAACTAGTTCTCTTCTACCAGCATCTTCTTCCATCTGGCAGAACTAGACTTCACCTTTAACAATTACTCCTTCAGCTCCTCCCACTTTCTCCTGACTTGAGGGGTAGCCATGAGCACCTGCATAGGCCCCAGCTAGGTCTGCCTTTTCATTGGCTACTTAGAACAGTCTATGTTCCAAGCTTTCCCCAGTAATGTTCCTCAAATCTTCCTCCACTACCTTGACTACATTGGTGTTGATTCATGCACCCATGATAAGCTCGTCAATTTAATCAATTTTGTCTCTACCTTCCACACTGCCCTTAAATTCACTTTGTCCATTTTTGACACCTCCTTCCCCCTTCTCGATCTCTCTGTTTTCATCTCTAGAGCCAAACTGTTAACCAACGTCTTTTATAAACCTACGGCTTCCCATGGCTATCTTCACTACACCTCTTACCACCCTGTCTCCCGTAAAAATGTTATTCCTTTTTCTCGGTTCCTCCATCTCCGCCATATCTGTTACCGGTATGAGGCTTTCCCTCCCGGGACATCAGAGGTGTCCATTTTCTTCAAAGAATGGGGTTTCCCTTCCTCCTCCATTGATGCTGCCTTCATCTGCATCTTCTCCACTTCCCAAACATCCATGCTCATCCCATCTACCCACCCTTAACAGTAATAGAGTTCCTCTTGTCCTTACCTACCACCTCAGGAGCCCCTGCATCGTCATTTTCCGCAACTTCTACCATTTCCAAAGGGATCCTACCACCAATACATCTTTACCCCCTCCCCACTCTTTGTTTTCTGCAAGGATTACTCCCTCCATGATTCCCTTGTCCATTCATCCCTCCCCACTAATCTCCCTCCCAGCTACAAGCAGCCAAAGTGTTACACCTGCCCACTCACTTCCTTCCTCACCTCCACTCAGGGCCCCAAACAGTCCATCCAGGTGAGCGAACACTTCACCTGCCAATCTGCTGGAATTGTCTATCGTATCCAGTACTCCTGATGTGACCTCCTCTACACTGGGGAGGCCTGTTGTAAATTGGGGGACTGCTTTGTTGAGCACCTCTGCTCCATCCACCAAAAGAGAAACTTTCTGGTGGCCCTACATTTTAATTCCCATTCCCATTCCAGTTCCAGTTCCAACATGTCAGTCCATGGCTTCCTCTTTTGCTATGATGAGTCCACCCTCAGGGTGGAGGAGCAACTCCTGATATTCCATCTGCGTAGCCTCCAACCTGATGGCGTGAATATCAATTTCTCTTTCTGGTAAAAATAATTTTCCTCCCCCTCCTCTCTTCTTCTATTCCCCACTCTAGCCTCTTACCTCTTTTCTACTTGCATATTGCTTCCTCCTGGTGCCCCTCCTCCTTCCCTTTCTCCTACTGTCCACTCTTTTCTCCTACCAGATTCCTTCATTTCCAGCCCTTTGCCATTCTCATCCACCTGGCTTCATATATCACCTTATAGTTATCTTTCTTCCCCACCCTCCACATTTTTATCCTTGCACTGTCGTCCTTCCTTTCCAGCCCTGAAGAAGGGTTTTGGTCTGAAACGTCGACTGTTTGTTCAGATTTATGGATGCTGCCTGACCTGCTGCGTTCCTCCAGGATTTTGTGCATGTTGCTTAGTATTCATCAATGTTCACTTGCATTTTCTTGGCACTGGCTAATTGGATAGGTTTTGATCATGACCCCAAGAGCATGAAGCAACTTGAAACGTATGCTGAACCACCAAAAACAATACAGTGCAGAGTTGGGTTGAGTCTGATTTTCCACAGTGCACGTTGATTTTTGCAGCTGTGCTAGAATTGTCGGAACAGTACTTTCCATTGCAAGGCAGAAGAAAATTAATCTTCTGTGATCCAGCTGTCAGCCTAATTTTTTTTTAATGAGAGATGGTCAAATACATTTTCTTTTGTCTGGTCTACAAACCCATAAAAAACCTGACTTAATTCCACTTGACATTGCTTATTCATTTTAAACATCTGAATGAACTGAATGCACCATCCCTTCATCAATGCATTGTGATCTTGTGAAGAGCACTGATGTTCAAAAAATATGATCAGACAGGCTTTTAAAATATCAAAACAATTAGTTCATGGTGCATTCAGTATAAAAAAGACTTCTTCTCCGTTGTTGGGTCTGAGCTTGGTTTATAGCACTGGAATGACCACTGGAAAGGAAAGCCCCATACACAAGGTTAAGTGTAGTACTAGGAGGTAGCTAACAGCTTCAGTGATTGGAACTGAAAGAATAAGCCACATTCCTTCTCCTGAGAAAGCTGGGAATTCTTGCCAGGAATTATGATATATGTCCATCAGGTGAAAGGTGTACTAGGTTTGTAAAGACTTCCATGCCCTCCAGCTAAAACATATGAAAAGTGATAATTGATAAATTAGTGGAAGGTTTCCATGGAACTCTGTAGAGATCAGTGTCCATGGAGGGGAGCTAAGCGAAATGAGAAAATTGTAGAAAACAATAGATATCTAGCAGTTGTGATTAAGGAGTGAAATAATCCATAGCTTCAGATTGATCTCTGAATATATTGACATATATTCACTGTTTCAGAATCTTCAATATCTGTGTTAAAACGATAACAGCTAGATGGACTGGATGGCTCTTTTCAGAAAGTTGCCTTATGCCAATAGGTTATAGAGTCATGGAGTCATAAAGAGGTACAGCGGGGAAAAAGGCCCTTCGGAGCCCATACTCATTATCAAGCACCATTTTTCACTAATCTAACACTAGTCTCTTTTTACTGTTTCCATATCACCATAGTCTCCGCAAGATACTGCCACCCACCTATATACTCACAGTAAGTTACATAGTCAGTTGCCTTATTATGCTGCAACAGGAAGAAATTGAAAACTTCACACAAACAACATTGGAGTGTTGTGGTTGAACTTGGTTTGTTGGAGTTACTTTCTGGTAATGAGTTCTGATAAACCCATATTTAGGGTGGCATTCTTTATAGGAAGAGTTGCTGGATTGAGAACCTGGTCATACTTTTTTTTCCTTTCTCTAGTACAGTGGCACTACAATCAATTGTAATCTTAATAAAAATATTTTTGTTGGTGTTTTGAACTGTTATCAATACTGCACAAAGAAGTAGGAAAGATATTGGGGGAAAAAATGCTGGGGTGCAGAATTAATGACTATTTGGAAAGGCAGGGACTGATCAGAGAAAGCCATTGTGGGATTGTCAAGGGGAGATCTTGTCTGACAAATGTGACTGTTTTTTGAGAAGGTAGCAGTGTGTATTGTTGTAGGCAGTGCAAAGTATATGGTTTACATAAATTTTTGTAAGGTCTTCAAAAAGAAGTCCCATGTGGGAGACTGCTTCAAATGATTCGGGCTAATGGAATCCAGGGTAATTTAGTAAATTGGATCAAAGTTAGCTTGGCAACAGTAGACAGAGGGTTATTGTAGAGGGCTGTTTTGTGATCAGATTTCTGTGACTAGTACATTCACAGGGATCATTGCTGGGACACTAGTGTGTACTGAATGCAGATATAGGAGGCATGATCTATAAGTTCATAGATGTCACATAGATTGATGGAGTTTTTGATAGTGTGGAGGGTACTATTATGCAACAGGGTGATATCAGTATGTTGGTGAAGTGAACTGAGAAATGCCAGATTGTTTAATCCTGATAAATGTGATGATACATTTTGGGAATATTAATAAAACTTAGACATATCCCATGAATGGTAATGTCAGACAGAGCAGTGAGATACAGAAGGTCCTTGGTGTGCAAGTCCAAATATTCTTGAAGGTGGCATTGCAAGCTGATAATATGGTTAAGAAGACAGATGAGATGCTGGTCAGGGATGGAGTACTTCAGTTATGAGGAGAGTCTGGAGAGGCTAACTCTGTTTTCCATGGAGAGGAAGAGATCAAAAGGAGGACACGATAAGCTATATTGTAAGAATTATTTTTTCCTTTTTCAGAGATTTTTAAAACAAGAGGACATAGATTTAGAGTGAGTTTAGAGAAGATATTAAAGGGAGGGATGCTTTCTCAGCCAAAGGGTGGTGAGGATGAGGAATGTAGAAGTGTTTAGATCAGCAATTAAAGTGCCTTGCCGTAGATGGCTATGGACCAAGTGCTGGAAGATGGAATTAATATTGAATGGTTCCCACTGGTCAGTGTGGATTTTGGGAATCAGATTACCTGTTGCATGCTGTATAACTCATAATTGTTGAAATTTCCAAAAGGACAATTGTTGAGTGTGTGAAATACAGTAATTATCCAGCTCAAAAGGCACTCGCATTCATTGCGTTTCATATCATAAGACATAAAGGCAGACATAGGCCATTCAGCCCACTGAGGCTGCGCCACCATTTCAACATGGCTGATTCGGGACATAGCCTCAAAGTTCGGGGGAGTAGATTTAGGACAGAGATGAGGAGGAACTGCTTTTCCCAAAGGGTGGTGAATCTGTGGAATTCTCTGCCCAATGAAGCAGTGGAGGCTACCTAAGTAAATATATTTAAGACAAGGCTGGAGAGATTCTTGCATAGTAGGGGAATTAAGGGTTATGGGGAAAAGACAGGTAGGTGGAGATGAGTCCATGGCCAGATCAGCCATGATCTTATTGAATAGCAGAGGAGGCTCGACAGGCCAGATGGTCTACTCCTGCTCCTATCTCATGTTTTTATTTGTTATCCCTCACAAATATATCCAAGGACTTGGCCTCCATAGCTATCTGTCACAATGAATTCCACAGATTCCCTACTCTCTGACTAAAGAAATTCCTCCTCATCTCGTTCTAAATGGATATCCCTCTATTTTAAGGTTGTGCCCTTTGGTCCTATACTTCTCCATTATAGGGAACATCCTTGCCACATCTACTCTAACTAGGCTTTTCAATATTTGAAAGATTTCAGTGAGATTCCCCACTCCCCCCATCATTCTTCCATACTCCAGTGAGTACCAGCCCAGTGCTATCAAATGCTCTTCACACACTAACTCTTTCATTCTCAAAATCATTCTCGTGAACCTCCTCTGGACCCTCTCCAATGCCTGCACATCTTTTCTTAGATAAAGGGCCCAAAATTGCTCACAATATTCCTATTGCAGTCTGACCAATGACTTATAAAACCTCAGCGTTACATTCTTTACCACTGACTCAACCTGCAAGTTAGCCTTTAGGGAATCCCGCATGATGACTCCCATGTCCCTTTGCACCTTAGATTTCTGAATTTTCTCCCCATTTAGTAAATAGTCTGTGCCTTTATTCCTTCTACCAAAGTGCATGACAAGATACTTCCCAACACTATATTCCATTTGCCACTTTGTTGCCCGTTCTCCCAATCTGTCTGAGACCTTTTGCAGACTCCCTGCTTCCTCAACACTACCTACCACTCCACTTATCTTTGTATCATCTGCAAACTTGGCCACAAAGCCATCAAATTCACCATCCAAATCAGAGACGTATAATGTTAAAAGAAGGGGTCCCAACACCAACACCTGTGGCACACAACTAGTCACTGGTAGCCAATAAGAAAAGGTCCACTTTATTCCCATTCTTTGCCTCCTGCCAGTCAAGCAATCTTCTGTCCATGCTAGCATCGTTCCTGTAATACAATGGACTCTTATCTTGTTAAACGGCCTCACCTGTGGTACCTTGTCAAAGACCTGAAAATCCAAGTAAACAATATCCACTGATTCTTCTTTGTCTATCCCGCTTGGTATTTCGTCAATGAATTTTAACGGATTTGTCAAGCAAGATTTCCCCTTAAGGAAACTATGCTGACTTTGGCCTATTTTATCATGTGCCTTGGAATCTCATCCTTAATATTGCAGTCCAACATCTTCCCAACCACTGAAGTCAGGCTAACTGGCCTATACTTTCCTTTTATCTGCCCCTCTCCCCTCTTAAAGAGTGGAGTGACATTTGCAATTTTCCAGTCTGCTGGAATGATTCCAGAACCTAATGATTCTTGAAAGATCATTCCAAATGCCTTCACAATCTCTTCAGCCACCTCTTTCAGAACACTGGGGTGTAGTCCATCTGGTACAAATGACTTAACTACTTTCAGGCCTTTTAGCATCCCAAGCACCTTCTCCTTAGGCAACTACACTGATTTCTGCCCCGACTCTCAAATTACTGGCATACTGTTAGTGACCTGCACAGTGAAGGTTGATGCAAAAAATTATTAAGTTCATCCAGCATTTCGTTGTTGCCCATTACTACCTCTCCAGTGTAATTTTCCAGTGGTCCGATGTCTACTCTCACCTCTCCTTTACTCTTTATATATCTGAAAAAACTTCTGGTATCCTCTTTTGCATCACTGACAAGCATACCTTTATATTTAGTCTCTTCCCTCCTTATGGTTTTTTTAGTTGCCATCTGTTGTTTTTTAAAAGCTTCCCAATCCGCTAAATTCCCACTAATTTTTGCTGTATTCCATCTCTTTTGCTTTTATGCTGCCTTTAACATCTCTTGTCAGCTTTGGTTGCATCATCCTCCCTTTGGAATACTTCTTCATCTTTGGGATGTATCTATCCTGCACCTTCCAAATTGTCCTCAGAATCTTCAGCCATCATCACTGCTAATGTCTCCTCCCAGTCAACTTTGGCCAGCTCCTCTTTCATGCCTCTGTAATTCCCTTTATTCTGCTGGAATACTGATACATCTGACTTTAGTTTCACCCCCTCAAACTGCAGGGTGAATTCTGTCATAGAATGATCACTGCCTCTTAAGGGGTTCCTTACTGTAAGCTCTCTAATCAAATCTGGTTCATTACACAAATTCCAATCCAGAATTGACTTTCCCCTAGTGGGCTCAACCACAAGCTGTTCTTAAAAAGCCATCTCTTAGGCATTCTACAATTTCTCACCCTTGGGATCCAGCTCCTATCTGATTTTCCCAATCTGACAGCACATTGAAATCTCCCATGACTATTGTAATTTTGCCCTTTTTATATGCCTTTTCTATTTCCCATTGTAGTTTTTACCCCACAACCTGGCTACTCTTCGGAGGCCTATATACAACTCTCATCAGGGATTTTTACCCTCACAGTTTCTTAACTCTACCCACAAGGATTCTACATCTTCTGATCCTATGTCACTTCTTTCTAAGGATTTGATTTCATTTTTTTACCAGCAGAACCACTTCTCTGCCTATCTTCCGGTCCTTTTGATACAATGTGTATCCTTCGATGTTAAGCTCCCAACTATGACCTTCCTTCAGCCATGAATCTATCAATCCCACAGCATCATACCTGCCAACCTACAAGATTTGCTACCTTATTCCATATACAGCGTGCATTCAAATGTAACACCTTCAGTCCTGTATTCATCACCCTTTTCGACTTTGCCCCCATGTTACACTTCAGCTCATCCCACTGAATGCAGTTTTGCCCTGTCATCTGCCCCTCCTTTCTCACATTCTCATTACACACTGTGCCTACTTATGCACCACTTCCCCAATCCTCAGCCCTATCAGTCCGGTTCCCAGCTCCTTCCCCAAAGAGTTTAAACCCTCCCCGACAGCTCTAGAAAACCTGCCTGCAAGGATAATAGTTCCCCTTGGGTTTAGGTGTGATATTCAAGGTCGACATAATATGCAAAACATGAAAGGTGGATTGGCAGCTGGTGACAGAAGTTGCTCAGTTTTTATTTCACTCAGCCTTGTTTGTTTCAGGTTACGAACACATTGATCAACAATACAGTCATTGATCAACAATACAGTACTACTTCAGTGTTATGTTAAAATGTCAACCTGGGCGATGAACTCAAATTATCCTGTTGTATAAATGAACGTTTCAAAATTATAAATCAACCTTTAGAATAAGTTATCTGTAGTGCAACATTTTAAATCAGTTATTTCTCTTCATTTTGTAGGCTTTCTGATGATTTGAAGCACAGAATACTTCCACAATATGATTTGAGAAGTCATCAAAAAAGTCAATAAAATGTGAGCAATATGATTGAAGAGAAATGAAGCCATGGAAAATGGAACTGAGAACACAAGGACACCAGACTGCATTGTGAACAGCTCCATTAAGAAGTCTTCTGACGTTTACTACATTGCAGGGAACAGAAACAAGATGAAGTTCTGTGAATCCAATCCCTACCAGATGAAATTCAGTGACAGTGATGGCAGCAGTGAGACAGAGGAAAAAACCCGAGTGGTTACTTTCTTTAGTTCCCTTTTTAAAAAAACAAGAGCCTTTGGATCTAGAAAAAGGCCACATTCATTGATTGCTTTCAGAGAAAGCTCCAAACAGAAAACAAAGTTATCCTTCCTGGACAGGCTGAAATCATTCAAAAGGCTTAAGTCAATGGAACTCTTCAGGCTCCAATTCACGAGAAATTTAAGACGAAAGACCTCTAAAATCTGGAGTAGAGAGAAGAGAGGCATGCCAAATGGTTCCTCAACATGCAAGCAAACATTAGATGAAGGAACTTTTAGACATACCTATGCAGGGGATCTGCAAGATTTTGACACAGCTGGAGACTCAAACCTAATTACTTGTGCTCTAGAAAATATTAGCATTGAAGATGAACAGCCAGTTAACAAGAGTTGGAAGAATATACAACAATACTTCAAAAGTTCAAATAGAAAAACATTTGACCCAAATGTAGCAAGTTGTTACAATACAATAACTATCTTTCCAGAGGATACAAGAAATAAATATACAAAAATCTCACAAGAATATAAAGGGAGCAGAAGAAATGATGTTTTAAATTACCTAAAAAGGATGTCAGGTAAAAAGCAACTTACGGAGAAGAATGCAGGCCACAATTGCCAAAACTCAGACGGACTAATAGACTCGATGTCCATCAAACAAGAATATGACCAAAGCTATTCAGAAAAATCAAGTAGGATAAGAGATAGGAAGCACTTGTTGAAAGCCATTGATTTCAGCAAAGTCATTAAAGTAATCAACAGAGAAAGTAAACAGAACAATTTTATTGACACCTACACACAGTTTGAGGAGACCCCTCAGCCCAGTCCCAGCAATCGTAACCGAGACCTTCCCCCTATCCCGATTATTCCAGAGACTGAAAACAGGAAAGCTATCTCACTGTCACAGTCTTCTCTCACCCCAGACTCTGGATTGTGTAACTCCCTGAGCCAATCCAGCCTGTCAGAAAGTCTACAGCTGCATGAAATAACAAGGGCTGAAATTTCTGTGCAGAGATGCAATTCCGAACTGCTTGACTCCTTCACACCTATTTCCTCCCTATGCGATGAGTGGAAGATCCCAGAGGTAGCGCCTACTTGTCAAGCTACGTCCGATGGCATCCACTGTCAAGAGGGTCCAGAGCTCCAGAGTGTACCTGCTGAACCAAAGACGGAGATTCAGTCAAAGGATGTAAGTGAACTTTCGTGGGGATATTCAGCTACCTATTAGGACAAATATGTGACATCATTTCAGCTTAAGTAGATAGTGCAGGGCCTAGAAATTAATTATTGTCTAGTAAGTAAAGGCATCCATTAGTCTTGCGAGACCATGCATCTGCGCCTGGAAAGTCTTCACTCTCCAGGGCGCAGTCCTGGGCAAGGTTGTATGGAAGACCAGCAGTTGCCCATGCTGCAAGTCTCCCCTCTCCACGATACCAATGTTGTCCAAGGGAAGGGCATTAGGACCCATACAGCTTGACACCAGTGTCGTCCCAGAGCAATGTGTGATTAAGTGCCTTGCTCAAGGACACAACGCGTTGCCTCAGCTGGGGCTCGGACTCACGACCTTCAGGTCGCTAGTCCAATGCCTTAACCACTTGACCGCATGCCCACACATTCATTGTCTAGAAAGGCATATTATATGTGTGTGTGTACAGGACAGTGTACATAGATGAACAGGCCCTGTGACACAATTATTGTGTCCATTGTCCAGGGTATTGTGTGTAACAGAATATGCACAGAAATATGCACAGAAATCATTGAATTGTACTTACAAATGGGCCTTCATCCACTTCATCCATCCTGACTATGATGCAATAATGTTTTTTGCCTGTATTAGCCTCATATCCCTGTACTATTTTCCATTCAAGCAGCTGTCCAAATGTCTTTTAAGCATTATAATTGTATCTGCCAGCACCACCTCCTCTGGCAGTTTGTTCCCAATGTTCACCACCCTCTATGTGTAAAGCTTAATCCTCAGACCTCCTTTAAATTTCTTCCCTCTTTCCTTAAACTTTAGCTTTAGACTGCCCTGTCTTTGAAAAACAATTTTGAATACTTAAACTATCCTATCTATGTCCCTCATAATTTTGTAAAACATTTTCAACCACTTAGCTTTATCACTACAGAGGAACTGTAACAGGGCTGTGGATTGTAGAGGGTGTGGGAGTGCTGGAGTCTTGCGGGAAAGGGTTGTGAATGGGTACTAATTGCACTTTTTAATGTGACGACTAGTATCACAAGTAACCAGTTTTGATTCGGGAGAGACATAATGGAGACCAGTATGTGTGAGGAAGAATAAAGATAATTCAAAGAGTACTCCCTGACGGTAGATTAAAACACAGGACTCCATGGCAGTTCTATTTAACTATGCAGAAGTAAGTTCCCAAACACTGTTACGTCCTGCTTTTGCATGGTTGGCGATAAAATTGCCATTTGGACAGAGGACCTGAAAGCATTTGGTAACCTTCCAGGCTGCACATTAAACTATTGATAAAATCCAAAAGTGTCGGGTACAGCAGACTGGCAGTAATTAGTGAAATTCTTAAGTGTGCACACCCTTTTTTTTTCTATTACCTCTGCAAGGCAGTTTTGGGTGTTATTTTTTTAAACTAAAAGATCTAATAATCAGACGTGAGTGTATTTAATATTCTGAAATGGATAGTTCTGTTCACTTGACAAGATCATTTAAGGCAGTAATAACCAGTCAAAATAGAGATTGTGTGTGTCTGTGATCCCTCTATTAAAACAAAATATATGTATATCCTTGAATATATTTGCAGATTTTCTCACTCCAGTCTTTTTCATTGTAAGCTGTTGTATAGAAGTGTTCTGCATCAATGACTGTGGCTCAGAGACCTGCTGTTTCTTTCTGTTTACCTCCATTTTCTTGTCTCTTTCTAGTATGTCTTTTGTAACCTCTGTATCTACCTGAACCCTTTACTCCTCGTCTGCCCGTTATTTCTTGCTTCTAAATGAACTTATTTCCTTGTTTCTAAACACTGCTTTGTAACTGTTTCTAACTTGTATCTCTAAATCTGAATAAACTCTTTCAAGAAGTATATGAAATCACATACACATGTGATTTCATGGGGGCTAAGCAGGTGCTATACCCTGCCCAAGGGTGACCTGCAGGCCAGCAGAGGGAAGGACTGCCTTACACTTCCTTTGGTAGAGATGTATCTCCACCCTGCCACCTACAACTTCCTGGAGACCCAACATCAAACATGCAGTATGACCTTTGAGAACTTGGCCTTTTAACTGAATACCTCCAGGGTGCATAAACTTTGGCGAGCCCTTAACGAGGGGATACGTTGTAGGAGCAGTATTAGGCCGGTCAGCCTATCGAGACTGTTTCACCATTCAGTCATGGCTGTCAAGGGTGTAACGAGAGATACACCACTGCTGTCTGGATGATTTGGTGGCAGGAACTGGTTGGATTGTATCTTCAGCATCTATAACTCCCTGTAGTAGAGAATTTCAAAGTTTAATAGCTCACTGTAAGTCAAAATTTCTCTTTATTTCAGTCCTTATATGGCCAAATACCCATCCACAAACTATGTCCAATTATTCTGAATTTCACACTGGCTTCATCTTTTTTAATTTAATACTCTCCATACTGTGAGAACAGATAATTTTTCTGATAATTCCTTATTGCACATTATTAATTCCCCAGTGTCAGGTGCAGATGCTTCAAAACACCATTTTGCTTCATTATATTCCCAAATTTAATTTACATATATTTTATTGGAATTAGGTCACTTAATATTTGAATGAAGCTTCACACAATCTATTTTTTGGGCAGTTATTTCCTCTTGTTGAGTCATCTAGGACAAAGGGCTATCATCTAAGAACCAGAGCCAGGTTTTACAGGAATGAAAAGGAAGGTAACAATTTTAAATACTTTTCTGCAAGTAGCAATACTAAATCTAAAATTATGAAATTCTGATGCCTAAACATCTAAAGCATGTTGGAGTAAAGGAGAGCATATGGGTTAAGCTAAACATGAGCTTTCATCCCATTGAATGGGAGGACCAGCATGAGTGGAGTGGCTTACTCTGATGTTACTGTGAGCAGCATAATTGGTAAGAGTCTCTATGCACAGGTCTTGATTTCAAATTGGTTTCTCTTGCCAAACATTATAACCTGAGAGCTTTAAAACTCAAAAGGCAAATGCTGCTTCCAATAAAGCAAAACAGCTTCAGAGAGCAGTGAACTATTCTCTTTGCGCCATCTCCTGGCTACTTGCAGTACTTCAGCCATTAGTTTCTTTAGTCAATGATTCTGTCTCTCTAAGTTACTGTCATGGTTCCATGCAAGGGAGTAGTGCATAGGTAGATGAAACGTTCCAAGGATCATCAGAAAATTTGGATGTCATGCCAGTGAAGGAGATATTAGGTGGTGATGACTAAATGGTTGTCTGAAGAAGCACTTTAAAGAGGAGGAGAAGGCAGAATGGCTTGCAAAAATATTTTACATTCTGGGATAAATTAAAAGTCTTATTCCAGTGACCTGATTACTTTATATAACCTCCTGATCCTTCAGAAGTAGTCACAGATTTCAGTTGCAGCATTTGTGTCAGCTTCAGATAATGTATGGGCTACCACTGAGGCCTCACCAATGGGAGAGAGCTTTCCCAAGTTTAATCTATGAAATTCACTCCCAAATATTCTACTCTAAAATTTAAAACTAGTATGAGGTATTCCTGTAGAATGGTTGGATTAGAGAATTACTTCATATTAATTTGACAACTTTGCTCAATCTGATCGATCTTGAAACAATCTTTCACTTCCCCCAACATTCATGCCTGGCTGACTGAGATTATCCATTTTATGCTAATAGAATTCTTTCCAATTTATGTTTTAAATAACCAAGCCAAATAGAATAAAATTTTGGAAAATGTGCCATAAATAAGAAAGATAAATTGCTATACTATTTTTTCAGGAGCAATTTCAAATTTAATAATGTGCAGGACTATACAATTGAATTGATTTCTAGCATGGAATTATTTTTGATACAAAGAAATGTCTCACTTGATGTCATAATTAAGCAACTGCTTATTTATAGGGAGAGTGTTCACTATTCTTTAGGAGAAAAAACAACACAAAAAAAATTCCAGTAAAGTTGATTAAATCCATTGACTATGCCTCAAATGTTTCAAATATTAACCTGTCTGGCAGAGCTGAAGAAAAACAGCTGTTTTATAGGAAATAATTTCTTGCCTAAAATATGCAATATTGATACCTCAACTTAAAATTAGAATTTCAGTGATGGGACTTACTTATACAGTGTATATTTCTGAACACATGAGTGAAAACATTATTGTAAATTTTGGTTTGTGTTTAATAAATCTTAGAAATGTATTAAGCTGCAAGGGAATAAAAGAGAATTTTTACTCATAGTCATTACTTCTAAAACACAATTATTTTTAAAATAATCTGTATTCTGTATGTCAAAGATCCAGCAAATTTGCTGATGAGAGAATGGTTCTGAATGTAAATTTTAGATGAACATAAATGCTGTAAAATTGCCAATAAGAAACGTAGTTAATATTAAAGAATAGGAATTGAATGATGCCCATAAAGGTGCATTAATAATGCAAAATACCACTGACAGAGGCCACTGCAGAAAAATTCAATAGCAAATAAAGCCCATTGTGTCGTGTACTACTGACTGGCCTTACATAGTGAAATGCCTATGTGCACCTCATCATTGCAGAATGAAGAAAGGAAGCAGGCCAAAAATTAAATGGTGCAACATTGTTCAAATGTAAATTTGTGGTATATATCTTAAAGAGAATTAAGATTAAAAAGTGAAATTTAAATCCACAAGGTTTCTGCAAAGGAGAAAGCTGATGGGCTGTCTCATGATGAAGAAGCCAGAGAATCAGAAGAAACAAAGAGTAACCAGACAAATGCAGACTGTGGAAAGTTGCCACGCCCTGTGTCAGATTGTGGTCTTCTTAGTGACTGGCAAAGCATAATCTTAAATGATGGCTCGCCTAACGTAGCAGAATTCAGCATGAAACCTAAAGTGCCGGCAGATCCGACTGGAGCTGAAAATGGAATTTGTAGCAGTTCTTCACCAGCCATGAAGATAAGGCTTAGAAACAAACGTGCTAGGCAAAGACCTTTCTCTGTGATAGATGGAGCATCTCTTGCTGGACATTGTGAGACGACAATCAATCTTCATCAAGTAAGATTTGGCTGATTCTCTTCTGATATTTCTCTAATCTCAGGTTATTTGAAAGACTGATCAAAGTCATTTCCTTCTGACTGCTTTTCCTGCTCCACTTGCTCACAGAATTTCCTTTGGAATGTTGCAGAAATTGACAGAAATTACCTGCATGAAAAATACACTATCCTTCTGCAATGTACTACTCTTTTTTCTTCATCAACTCTCTTATTTACTTTAATTTTCAACTTGCACAATATACTAAATATACAAAATGTGATCTTCTTGAGCTTTGTTGTAGGAAGATGAGTCAATTATAAATGGTATTAACATTTTCACTCCTGTCCTATTTTTACATACTTAACTAAAAGTAAATGATGATGGGGGAGTGGGATTGCTTATGGTATTGCATAACCTCCCATGCTACCTTTGTGACTGCCAAAGGCATTTCTCACTGTTGTGCTAATTCCTGGAGACCAAGAAGAGCTTGATTTTGTCCTTAGTGCCAAATGGGAGATGGGGCAGAGGTTGGCGTGCTGTGGTTGGGCTGATGTGGAATCAGGTTGCCGAAAGGATGATTCCTGTATATGCTTTCCCCACTCAGATGTAAAGTAATTTTAAACATTGGATGAAGTGCAATATTGATGTCCTTCAGATTGAAACTGCATGTTAGCAGTCATCTGGAGACCCTGCACAAAGTGTGACTACTTAACCAAATTATTGGACTGCTATTCATGTCCAAGAGCCATTATATACCAAGAATGAGGTTTTTAGGAGAGTACAGTCATTGCATTTCCCATTTGAAATAGCATTGGTAACAAACTTTCCACTCTCATGTCCAAAACTTTCCATGGTCTTGGCTCCCTGAACCCTCCTCTAATCTATCTTTGGCTTTTTAAATATTCCAGATTTTTATCATTGTGCTAATGTCAGAATTGTCATTAGGTATCTGGACCATAAATTTTGAAATTGTGACCTGACTCATCGCTATATCTGACTCCTTCCTGAATTCAGTAGATAAAACCTACCTTGCTAGACAAACTCTCAACCTGTTCTATAATTACTTTATCCTACTTATGTAACTTCTATAATAACTTATGTAACCTGGTATCAATTTTCTCCTGTGATACTCATAAAGAGCTTTGGGATGTTTTTATTGCTTTCAAGTTGGTACAAAAATGTAAGCTGTTGTTACTGGCATTAAAATAAATTGAGACCCTTATCTGCAATGCAAAGTGATAGAGCCCTTCGAAATAATCTTAAGGATGAGACTGTAGCAAGTAACTTCTAAGTAGGGCTGAATGTAGATGTTACAATGAGGAAGAGATTATAATGGTAAAAAGCATCCAGTATAATATTTTAGAAACAACTGGACCCTTAATGCTCTTACTTTAGTTCACTATCACTGTGCTTCAATGCATTAACTCTTACGAGTTAAAACAAAAACTGATCATTGTACTTACTTATCTTTACCTTGTTGTGTCTAGTTTAGTTTTCTTCTCTGAGCTAAAAATCCTCTGCATGTGCACCCACTTGTCTAAAAAATTCTCTGCTTGTGCACCCATATGTTCAAGCTCATACATTGAAGGACAGCACAAGTTTTGGTGACAAACTTCAGTCCATCTTCGAAAGATATCCCTCTGTGAATACACTTGCTGTTGGAGCCACTGCACAGCTTCCAGACATTGAAAAGCTGGTTGCCCTCCATTCTAGAAATGCTGAAGGCAACCATAACATGGTCCCTGCCTATGGCACAGAATAAGGACTTGTACGATCTTAGTTAGGCATTCTCACATGCAGAGCTGTCATCCACAGTGGAATGTGAAATGGGTAGCAGCAGAATGGCTGCATAATACCTCTCCTGATTATCCTTTTCCTCCTTTAGGGGTCTATATTGGCCAACTTTTCCAGTTCTATTTCCCTCTTTAGGAAAAAACAAAATAAAGAAATGGCTGATAATTGCACCTAATTGCAAGTACGCAAGAAAGTTATTATCCTGCTGTGACTAAATTGCTATTTACACTACACTACAGAAGGACAGTTAAGTTCAATATTTGCTGAAACAATTTCATTGCCCATAAAGAGCATTCAGAGGCTCTTACTTGTAACCTTTGCACTCTGAGGAGGTTATTTCTGCCAATGGAATTTGAACTGTGCTGCAATATCAGTATAAAATTACATTAAAACTCTTGCGTGATATATTGTTGTTCATTAACAGCAATATTAAGATACTCCCCACATTGCTACTTAGAATGATTTAATTGACACTTTTGTTACTGATATTGCACAACTCAATTTTATCTTCTCAAGTTTTAAATAAATCCAGCAACTGTGTGGGGCTGAATGGACAGTTTGACACTGATCTACTGTTCATCCAACTTATGGATAAGGGAAGTTGAATTTTTGTCTTTACTCTCAATGTGAATTTCAATCACTTTTTACTGATAATAGCCCCAATATGGTTCATTCCAGATGTCTCAACATCTGACGGACAATAGTATGCATTACTGCTCTGAAAATTCTGCCCAATATCTTGGTTGCTGGTGTTAGTTTTTATGCCTGATTGAGGAAAAGAAATCTCAATAATATTGTAACAAATTAAACGTAAACAAATCACCCCCTCCCCTGCTTCTGGTTTCACCCATCACCTACCACCTTGCACTTCTTCCTCTGCTCCCTCCACTTTCTTACTCTTTCTCATCTTTTTCACAGTCCTGATGAAGGGTCTCGGCCAGAAATGTTGACTCCTCTTTTCCATGGATGCTGCCTGGCCTGCAGAGTACCTCTAACATTTTGTGTGTGTTCCTATCATTTCAACTAAATTATTTTCTGAGTAACATGCTTTTAAAGTCATACTTATAATTTCCTACAAATCAAGCTGTGTAGATTTATTTTTCATTTTTTTCTCTAAACTAAGTTATTTGGAATATTTATACTTTGATCTTCACAAACTGTAGTCAACACATGTGGACTTGGGTAAGGATCTTGCCATGTTTCTGAAGTGTCCAGTTAGGTCTATGCAATCTAGCAAGAAAATTAGGCTGCTTTGAACATAGCCAATGACATAATCACAAGAATGATAAGTATAACTAGATCTCCGAAGAGTCTAATCTGGAATCCTTAAAGTGACTGCTGAATACCATTGGCAAGTAAAAATATTCAGCTTCACGTAAAGATCACAGAATGTGAAGCAAAGGGCTGCCCTAACTTCTTGGAACCAATGCTGTTAACAATTGTAGAACAACATAAACAATACACACAAAATGCTAGAGGAACTCAGCAGATCAGGCAGCACCAATGGATAGGAATAAACTGCTGATGTTTCTGGTTGAGATCTTTCATCAAGATTGGAAAAGAAGGTGGAAGAAGCCAGAATAAGAACATGGGGGGGGGCAGGAGGGGAGGACGACACAATGTTGTTTCTTCCCTTCAGTGATTTTAGTTGTTATTCATAACTCAGGTAATTAGACAGTGGTTCCAAGAGTGGCTCTGTCAACATTTTCCTCTTGAAGCTTGACTCTGAACCCAGTCAATTGGCAATGATCTATAGAATGCCAACAGTGAGACAAAAGGACAATAGTTATGAACCCTTCAATACCATTTTTGGCATAAAATGTTTAATATGTTTGATGTTACTTCACTGTCACCTGGGATACTGGACGTTGCTTTAAAAATACCATTGATCATCAGCTGGAAGGGTAGACTATTAAATTCTGTTTGAGATATTCACAACATTTATCATCATTATTCTGTACCATCAGACATACTTCTGATGAATATTTTTAATCTGCAGCCAGCAACTTGCCGCCCACCACCACCACACCATGTTCCACCTTTCCGAGCAGTTTCCGATAGGATCCGGCCTCTCCACTTGTCCCAAAGCACGCCGATTGGACTTGATCAGGTTGGGTGGAAAAGCCAAATATTAGCAGTAACAGGTGAGCACACAAATGCTTTATAACTTTAATTCAAGTAGCATCTGTGGGAGGAAAAGAATTCTTGATGTTTTGGGTTGTAATCCAGTGTTAATTGATTCAGTGGATGAAATACATGTCATCGCATTTACTGCAAACCCAAACTTTCAACATAACTGTAATCCTCCACCAACTTCAATAAAATCAACTTTAGCCAAAAGTTAATTAATTAAACTCTATTAGATTACATGCAGGAAAATATTTTCATGTAAGCTTTTGATTTTAGAGGCTGTACTGGTAACATCAGCTGCAATAGCTGGAGAAGAGACGGGGGGTTATTTTGCTTGTAATTGATGAACAGAATGAGGGATTGAAATTATGATAAAGGAATAATCTTGTCAAACGACCTTGTGAATTTAACACTACACTTATCAGTGTAAGCGGAACAAGTGCTACACATGCCCTTACACTTCCTCCCTTACCACCATTCAGGGCCCCAGACAGTACTTCCAGGTGAGGCGACACTTCACCTGTGAGTCGACTGGGGTGATATACTGCGTCCGGTGCTCCCGATGTGGCCTTTTATATATTGGCGAGACCCAACGCAGACTGGGAAACCGCTTTGCCGAACATCTACGCTCTGTCTACCAGAGAAAGCAGGATCCCCCAGTGGCCACACATTTTAATTCCACATCCCATTCCCATTCTGACATGTCTATCCACGGCCTCCTCTACTGTAAAGATGAAGCCACACTCAGGTTGGAGGAACAACACCTTATATTCCGTCTGGGTAGCCTCCAACCTGATGGCATGAACATCGACTTCTCTAACTTCCGCTAATGCCCCACCTCCCCCTTGCACCCCATCAGTTATTTATTTTTATACACACATTCTTTCTCTCTCTCTCTCCTTTTTCTCCCTCTGTCCCTCTGACTATACCCCTTGCCCATCCTCTGGGTCCCCCCCCCCCGTCTTTCTCCCTGGACCTCCTGTCCCATGATCCTCTCACATCCCCTTTGCCAATCACCTGTCCAGCTCTTGGCTCCATCCCTCCCCCTCCTGTCTTCTCCTATCATTTTGGATCTCCCCCTCCCCCTCCCACTTTCAAATCTCTCACTAGTTCTTCCTTCAGTTAGTCCTGACGAAGGGTCTCAGCCCGAAACGTCGACTGTACCTCTTCCTAGAGATGCTGCCTGGCCTGCTGCGTTCACCAGCAACTTTGATGTGTGTTGCTTGTGAATTTAATGGTTTACCCTTTTTCATCGCAAGTGTCACATCTAGTAAGCCTAATCGCTTAATAGTGGAAGAAGATGAAATGAGTTATGAGCAGTCAGTAAGTGCAAATGGATATGTAGATATGATATTCTTATTCAACAATAATACTTGAAACTGGAACATAAGTTAGAAGATGCAGTCATCAAAATTTATAGTGTTGCAGCTGGAATGCATGTTAAATTTTTCATCCAGTTCTGGTTGCCAAGAAACAAGTGAGATACTCAAGCACTGGAGGAAGTGCAGAGATACTCTGTGAGGCTGACCCCCTATCTTGGATGGTTCATTCCTGAGGAAACACAAGATCTGCAGCATATGGGTTACTCTGTGATCCCTGTCTTGGAGGCTGACGTCAGATCATCTTTCAACAGGGTGAACCCTCGGACGTTGATGGTGAAACTTGGCAGGGCTCTGAAAACCTGTGCCAATCAACTAGCAGGTGTGTTCAAGGGCTTCTTAAATTTCTCACTGCTGCAGTCAGAGGTTCCCACCTGCTTCAAAAGGGCGACAATCATACCAGTCACCAAGAAGAGCAGGGTGAGCTGCCTCAGTGCCATTCGCCCAGTGGCACCCACATCTACTGTGATGAAGTGCTTTGCAAGGTTGGTCATGGCTAGAATCAACTGCTGCCCAAGTAAAGACTGGGCTCACTACAATTTGCCTATCGCCACACAGCGGATACGATCTCACTGGCTTTCCCTTAGTTTTGGATCACTTGAACAATAGTAATATCTAGGTCAGGTTGTAGCTTATTGATAACAGCTCAATGTTCAACACCATCATACCCTCAGTTCTGATCAACAAGCTCCAAAACCTGGGCCTCTGTACCTCCCTCTGCAACTGGATCCTTCACTTCCTCATCAGTCTGTGTGGATCAGAAATAACATCTACTACTCGCTGACGATCAACACAGGCACACCTCAAGGATACATGTTTAGTCCACTGCTCTAATTATATATATATATATGCTTATTGGAATTTGTATTTTTTATTATTATATACAGTATCACAATGTTCAGATGCTGCAAACAACAAATTTCATGACAAAGGCTAGTGATATTAAACCTGATTCTGGTTCTTAGTAATGTAGACCATTCAGCCCATGAGAATCATGAATAGGGGGTAGTATTATAGAATAAAGCATCAAGGATCAACTTTATTCGTTGTATATATTTAGATTCATTAGGAATTTGCTGTGGTGTTTTGTCGAGGTGCAACATTCAACACTCAACAATGATGAAGAATAAAGAACTATATAAATATAAAGTTAGAGGATAAAGTATGGATAGGGAATAAAATGTGCATAAATACATAAATACCAGCCTGTATTTAAAATGTAAACAGCAGTGCATGGGGTAATAGATAGAGAGTCTGGGAGGGCTAACTAGAATGGTTAATCAGATGAATTGCCTGGGAGAAGAAACCTTTAAGATGGCATGAAGTTTTTGTCTTAATAGCTCTATGGCACTTTCCAGAAGGGAGCTTTTGGAAAAGCCGGTGAACAGGGTGGGTAGTGTCCATGATGATTTTTCTTGCCTGTTTCTTTGTCCTGGGCACATACAAGATGCAGTGCTGGCAGACTGCAGCCAAAGACCTTTTCTGCTGACCTTACAGCTTGCTGTATTTTTCATTAGCTGTGAGAGGATGCTGCGCCAAGCACAGTAATGGCTGATGTGAGGACGCTCTCTATGATTGCAGTGTGGAATTGCACCAGTATGGTCTGGGGAAGATGGAATTTTACCACTGTTGCAGGTGCATCCTCTGCAGTGCCTTTGTGTTGATGAAGAAGATGTGGTTCTTCCACATGAGGTTTTGAGAAATAACGGTGTCCAGGAACCTGAATGTTGAAACGGTGCTAACCGTAGAGTTTTTGATGATGAGTGTGTGGAATGTGTGGAAGTCCTGAAGTCGATATGTATCTCTACGGTTTTCAGGGCAATCAGCTTCAAGTTTTAATGATTGCACTGGGACACAATGAGATGATTAACGACTTAAAGAAAATTGAATGAGGAAATAACAGATCTATGAGCGCCAATCAAATTTAAGTATGCTACCGGTGAATGCTTTCTATGGAGAATGATGAATATGTGTAATAAACTTCATACAGAGCAGTTCTGCAAAAAAAAAAGGGATAGCTTGATGATACCACTGGAGAACACTGGGGAAAAAATTCTCATCTATAGTTACCATGTGAATACCTGATCACATCTCTGGTTATGCATGTTGCTCTTTTTTAGAAATAAGTACTTATGTAGAACTGCCAAGAATATTAATCAAATGACTGTGCGAAGTCATTTTGGGTGCAACAGATGTCCTCATGTGCTAAGTGTTCTTAGCAGTTGACGGAGTAGTGAAGGTGCTCTGTGTGGATTTGATTTTCCACAAGCAGGACCCTCCTCAATGCCTTCCTAATTGATAGTGTAACAAAGTATGACAAGGACTTCTCCTTTCAACACTTGTTTAAAGGATGGAAAATTATATTTAATAAATATTTAGAAGGTGTATAGACAAATTGAAACTTTAAAGCAAGATCGCTGTTGATGTCTTGCGACTTGAGCAATGGTACATTCGATCGTTGGGTTAGTTCAATAGAGAGACACATGGAAAAATAATTCATACCCAATACCCTTCCCTGTCACACTTAGTCCTGGCATGGAAGTATATCACTGTTCCTTCCTTGCCATTGAGCTAACATCCAAGAGCTTTGTATCCAACAGCTGTGTAGAAACTCCTTCAAAGTACAAGTATTTTAGACAATAGTCTAAAATTTAACTCAACACTAACTTCTCTAAGAAAAATGGGGAGGGTAGTAAATGGTGATCTTGCAGTGAAGCCCCAAACATACTAGTAGGTAAAAATAATCAGAAAAGACACAAGCTGTAAAGTTCCACAATTTGTTGTGACAATACATTACTAGAAATATGTAATACCTCTAATAGTATTTCCCCATAAAAGTTTTGTAGATTTAATGTTCTCATTCCCTTTTTCCTCATTATGAATTCCAATCTGCTGATTGCTCATTTAGATACCAGATTAGTAAGTACAAATGTTATGTATAATTTAAAACAGGTTGATTTTAATGTGCACAAGTAGAATGTAAATTAATTTTCTTTACTGATATCAAATCATCAGCATTGATAATTAAGCTAATTTCACATAAGATGGGTGATTTTTCATATGCTCAGCAGCTCACAGCTCATTTACTTTGGCAATAATGGCAGAAATCAAAACATTTTTAAGAAGCAACTCCCATCCGTTACGTGAAGTTCTCCACTTCTCAATTTTCAAGCAAACTTAATTTTGAAGTAAACCTTGAAAAAGGTGGTCAATACATTATCTTGATGCAGGGGAGAACCACATTTCAGTAGGCTATTGCTCCTGTTGTAGGATGTTGATGGACCAGTGGATGTGTTCCAGATATACAGAAGCCTAATCACAAATATCCTGAAAGTCCGAACCAGAATGCTTCAAAATGAATTAAAATATTGTTTGTTTTTAATTTCTGTTATACATTAACATTACACTGTCTCTATCTCCCAAACCTGTTCTGAATGAGACTCAGGTTTATATTTCAGGCTCTCTCCACATTTCTTCATTTCACTGCATTAAGATCTAAAATATAATATTTTTAATGTTTGAATGCACCTTGATAACATTATACAGATTTCCACTAAAAAATTGCAAAAACTTACACTTCATTTTCTCAAACACTCTGAACTAGAAATTTAATCAGTTAATCCTCTTTCTTTCCAGCATTAATCAATTAATAATTGACTTGGCCTGAGGTGAAGTGCAATAGCAACTATTTCTGGATTGCTCTGCATTCTTTAAGAAATCTGACATGAGGACTACCCCATGTGAGTCACCCTTGTGTTCCAGTTGCTGTGTCAGTGACACAATTCCTTGTGCAATTGTCCATGTAAAGCATTGTGGGAGAAATAAATTGGTTTCCAAGACCATCAATCATTCAGCAATACTAAATAACTATGTCTTAGTATAGGCACAGGGGTGGGGCCCCTGTAAGGTAAAAACTTTACTTCCCCATCATCCATCTTGCTCCCTCCCTTCCAACCTGTTAATCCCTTAATCTCTCTCTTAACCCCACAACCACAGTAAATGAGGCCTTGAAATGACGTTGGCAAGCAAGATTAAAGAGGCCTCTAAAGCCTTTCATAAGTATATTAAAGACAAGTTCTATGAAGAACTCGACACCCTAATCTCAGCAATCCCACAGTCAGAGAAGCTCATCGTTCTCGGGGACTTCAATGCCAGTGTAGGGACAGACTACCAAACCTGGGAAGGGATCATTGGAAGACACGGCACTGGCAAGTGTAAGAACAACGGCCTTCTGCTCCTCAAGACATGTGCCACACACGACCTTGTCATCACCAACACCCTGTTCCACCAACCCACCCGTAAGAAGACGTCATGGATGCACCCACGCTCGAAGCACTGGCATCTGATTGACTACATCATCACCAGGAAGAGGGACAGGATGGATGTCAGAGTGACGAGAGCCATGTGTGGTGCCGACTGCTGGACTGATCACTGCCTCATTGTGTCCAAGTTCAGGCTTTGCATTCTGCCCATGAGAAGACCCCAAGGGCAGAAGACTGCAAAAAGGCTGAATGTCTCCAAGCTGAAAAGCAGCAGGGTTGCAGAAGAACTCGTCGATGACCATGAAGGCAGACTGCCAGACACACCACAGGATGACGGGACCAGCATTGAGGAACAGCGGACGGCCTTCAGAGACGCTGTCTACACTACCGCCCTAGAACATCTCGGACCAGCAACCCGAAGAAACCAAGACTGGTTCGATGAGAATGATGAAGAAATACAGGCACTACTAACGGAGAAACATCAACATTACAGAGTGCATCAGAACGACCCCACATCGTTAGCCAAGAAAGATGCCTTTACCAGCGCAAGAAGAAAGGTGCAGAAAAAACTTTGCGAGATGCAGGACAGCTGGTTCAGCAAGAAGGCTGATGAAATCCAGGGCTACGCAGACAGCCACGACATAAAGCGCTTCTACGATGTGCTTAAGGCTGTATACGGACCCCAGTCCTCCGGCTCCTCACCTCTCCTCAACGCAGATGAGATGCAGCTGCTGACAGAGAAGAAGCAGATTCTGGATCGGTGGGCTGAGCACTTTAACAATGTCCTTAACCGCTCTGCCGACATCAACCACGAGGCCATTGCCCGCCTGCCCCAGGTAGAGATCAACAAGATCCTCGACACTCTCCCCACAGTAGGTGAAGTCAGGAAGGCAGTGAAGCAACTCTCCTGTGGCAAAGCGCCAGGACCCGATGCAATCCCTGCTGAGGTATACAAAGCAGGAGGCCCTGTCATGATGCAAAAGCTGACTGTACTCTTCCAGTCCATGTGGAAAAAGGGACAGGTCCCGCAACAGCTGAAAGATGCCAGCATAGTTCACATCTACAAGAGGAAAGGCAACCGCCAGTCTTGTGACAACCACTGAGGCATCTCCCTCTTGCCCATTGCGGGGAAGATTCTGGCCCGCGTCCTGCTCAACTGCCTTCTCCAACATCTTGAGCAAGGTCTGCTCCCAGAAAGCCAGTGCGGCTTCCGTGCTGAACGTGGGACCGCGGACATGATTTTTGCTGTGCCCCAACTCCAGGAAAAATGCCAGGAGCAACACAGCGACCTCTTCGTGACCTTTGTCGATCTAACCAAGGCTTTCGATACGGTCAGCAGAGAAGGCTTGTGGAAGATCATGGAGAGGTTTGGCTGCCCTAGCAAGTTCATCACAATCGTCCGGCAGTTTCACGAAGGTATGATGGTGAAAGTTCTGGATGACGGCAATGAGTCGGAGGACTTCCTAGTGACAAATGGCGTCAAACAAGGCTGCGTTCTTGCCCCGACTCTGTTCAGTATGGTATTCTCTGCCATGCTGACAGATGCCTTCTGTAACTACGAAGAAGGAATCCACCTCAGGTACAGGACTGATGGCAGGTTGTTCAACCTTAGGCGCCTGCAGGCAGTTACAAAGGTGCGAGAGACTGTCATCAGAAACTTGTTGTTTGCTGATGACTGCGCACTCAACGTCAGCACAGAGCAGGAGATGCAACGTGAAGTGAACTGCTTCTCACAAGCCTGCAACAACTTTGGTCTCACTATCAGCACCAAAAAGACCAAAGTTATGTACCAGCCTGCCCCAGGAAAGCCATACCAGGAGCCGCGCATCATGATGAAGGGCCAGAACCTCCAGGCAGTCGACAACTTCACCTACCTGGGCAGCATACTCTCTCACGCAGTGAATATAGACGCTGAGGTCAACAACAGGATTGCCAAAGGGAGCCTTTGGGAGACTCCATGAGAACATCTGGGAGCAGAGAGGACTCAGCCTTACCACCAAGCTGAATGTCTACTGTGCAGTGGTCCTTACCACCCTCCTTTACGCCAGCGAGACCTGGACTGTCTACAGCAGACACGCCAAACAGCTCAACCACTTTCACCTGAGCTGTCTCCGCAGACTCCTCCACATCAGGTGGCAGGACAAAGTCCCCAACACGGAGATCCTGGAACGAGCTGGGCTCTGCAGCGTCTACACCCTCCTGCTGAAAGCCCAAGCCAGGTGGGCTGGACATGTGGTCAGAATGCCAGACAGCCGAATGCCTAAGCAGCTGCTGTACGGAGAACTGTGTCAGGGCAAGCGCTCAGTCAGGGGGCAGAAGAAACGTTACAAAGACTGCCTCAAAGTGTCCCTCAAAAGCCTGGGTGTCGACATCAACACGTGGGAGACACTTGCCCTCGACCGTCCAGCTTGGCGCAGCAAGATCACCACAGGAGCCCGTGCAGCTGAAGTCAGGCGCATCAACGAGACGCAACGAAAGCGTGCTGTGCGCAAGGCCCGAGCAGCATCCACTGCCACGACAGCATCCACCCACTCGTGTCCCACATGTGGGCGAGCCTTCAGGGCCCGGATTGGCCTCATCAGTCACCTCCGGACCCACAGCCACCAATCTCCCATTTGACTTTGAAGCCATGGTCATCTTCGACTACGAAGGACAAACAACAACAACAACAACAACAACAGAAGCAAGATGGTAGCTAAGGAAGGAACGGGTGCTCTAAACATGTAGACAGGGCATATGAGTGACATCTTAAATGGCTACTTCTATGGTATTCACCAGGGAGAAGGAAGAAGCAGCTGGAGAATTAAGGGAAGGGTGTGTTGGCAATCACAACCCTGAAGGTCCTGTACTTTAATTTAGCAACTAACTCCCTGAACTCACATTGCAGGACCTCATAACCCTCCTGCTCAGGTCACTGGTACGCAGAATGCTGCCTGTGCTGGTGAGGAAGGAAACAGAAAGATGAAACACTTTAACATGTGGCTAAGGAGATAGTGCAGGAGGGAGGGCTTCAGGTTTTTGGATCTTTGGGCGCTACCTGGGTGGTACCTGTACAGAAGGGATGGCTTGCACCTGAGCTATTATCCTTATGGGAAGATTTGCAGGTGCTGCATTGGGGGGTGGGTATTTAAACTAGATTGCAGGGAGGGCAGAAATCAGAATGGCAGAGCAGATGGTGGAGTGTTGTGGGGAAAGATGCCTACAAACAAAGTCAGAAATCATAAGGTTGAGCATAGGGGGAGTAATGTTCTGAGTTGTGTATATTTCAATGCAAGGAGTATTGTAGGGAAGGAGGTGCTTAGGGTGTGGATCAGCACGTGGAATTATAAGATTGTAGACATTAGTGAGACTTGGTTGCAGAACTGCCATCTCAATGATCCAGGATTCCATTGTTTCTGATGTGATAGGGCAAGAAGGATTAGACGGGGAGGGGTGGCGTTACTAGTCAGAGAAAATGTCTTGGCAGTGCTCAGACAGGACAGACTAGGGAGCTCGGCCACTGGTGGAGCAGATCCTAAATCGATTACTTGCACTTGTATTTACTCAAGAGACGGACCTTGAGTGAGGAAAAGCAGAAGCAAAGTCATGGACCCTATACAGATTACAGATGAAGAGGTGTTTGCTAGCTTGAGGCAAATTAGGGTGGATAGATCCCAAGAGCCTGACAAGATGTTCCCTTCGACCTTGTGGGAGGCTAATGCAGAAATTGCAGAGACCCTAGAGAGATATTTAAAAAGTCCTTAGCCATGGGTTAGGGTGCCAGTGGATTGGAGGATAGCTAATATTCCATTATTTGAGAAAGGCTCTAAGAATAAGCCAGGAAATTATAGGACAGTGAGCTTGACATCAGCAGTGGGAAAGTTATTGCCAGGTATTCTAAGGGACCAGATATATACTGTAAGTAGTTGGATAGACAGGGACAGATTAGGCACAGTCAGGATGGCTTTGTGTGTGGTAGGTCATGACTAACCAATCTTACAGAGTTTTGTTGAGGAAGTTACCAGGGATGCTGATGAAGGCAAGGCAGTGGATGTTGTCTACATGGACATTAGAGAAGCCTCTGACAAGGTCCCCGCGGGAGGATGGTCAAGAAGATTCAGTCACATCACATTCAAGATGAGGTAGTAAATTGGATTAGACATTAGCTTTGCAGAAGAAGCTAAAGAGTGGCAATAGACGGTTCGCTTCTCTGACTAGAGGCCTATGACTGGTGCTGAGTCCATTGTTATTTGCCATCTATATCAACGACCTGGATGACAGTGTGGTTAACTGGATCAGCAATTTGGCAGATAACACCAGGATTGGCGGTGTAGTGGACAGCAAGGGAGACTATCAAAACTTGCAGCGGCATCTAGACCAGCTGTATAGGTACATGGATGGCAGCAGTATGGAGAGCTATGGCTTGGGTGCAGGTCGATGGGACTAGGCAGATTAATGGTTCAGCACAGACTAGGTGGACTGAATGGCCTGTTTCTGTGCTGCTACATATAACGTTTGATCTGCTGAGATTTCCAGTAGTTTATATTTTGCATCATCACATCACTTTAGTTTACTGCTCTTATCAGTACTTCAAGGAAGATCATGCTGACATCAGAAGGCCTGGCTAGGTAGCTTCAGAAATCACTGAGGGTTGCTCAAACATCTTCCAAGGCCCACAGGGTGTGTTAAACTAACACAGAGTGTTTCCTCTACCAAAGTGCTGCTGAAATACTCATTCTAAGGATGCCTCAGTTAAGACATGCAGATTCTGTTTTTGATGGCAGCATTACAGCCATAGCTGTGTGGGCCTGGAATTTCTAGATAGTAAGCAATGGTGTGCCTATGAGCCTACTCCTCCAGAGCCTTTAGACACACCATATCTTCCTGGACTTCTCTGGAAAATATATTGCAGACTCAGGAGTGGCAAGGCTGTCTTCACTGAGTTATGTGACATTCTAGGTGAATTCTTTCAGCCACACTCTCATGCTTCCTGATCACATTGATGTTTGACACCTTTTCCAAGCTGTTGCAGCAGGTCTTTGTGATGTCCCCTATTTACTGCCCTCTGTCTCATCTGAGGGGTCACCCAGAGAAATGGTACCATCTGCTTTGATTTTAGTGAGGAACAGGTTTCAATTTGGGCACATAGATTTTTCAGCATTACGGGTTTCCCAAACATACAGGTGCCCAGGATCACCATAGACCTTTTCATTGACAGGAGATGTTTCCATGGTCTCTTAGTGCAGATCGTTGTGAACCATGAAACATTTTTGGTGACTGATGCTTTCTGGAGGGATGCATGGAATGGGAGAAAGGCTGGGCTCAGCTTTTCTTGCTTCTCACACTTTTGCAGTCTGCTGCCACAATAACCAAGTGTGGATGTTATAGAGCCTACCCAATGTCCTCTTCAAGATATTTTTTCTCTCCGCACATTAGAAGTTTGACTATCTTTTTAAGGTTATTTTGGGTTTTGTGGCTGCCTGAAAGGAGACAAACCTCAAGGTTGTATAATGTGTACATACTTTGATACTAAATGACTGGTCAAAGAACACTGAGGCTGTCTACGAGAAGGGTCAGAGCCGTCTCTATTTCCTGAGGAGACTGAGGTCATTTAACATCTGCCAGATGAAGCTGAGGATGTTCTACGAGTCTGTGGTGGCCAGTGCGATCATTTGCTGTTGTGTGCTGGAGCAGCAGGCTGAGGGTAGCAGACACCAACAGAATCAACAAACTCATTCGTAAGGCCAGTGAAGTTGTGGGGAGGGAACTGGACTCTCTGACGGTGGTGTCTGAAAAGAGGATGCTGTCCAAGTTGCATGCCATCTTGGACAATGTCTCCCATCCACTACAAAATGAGTACATTCAGCCAGAGACTCATTCCACTGAGATGCAACATAGAGCGTCATAGGAAGTCATTCCTGCCTGTGGCCATCAAACTTTACAACACCTCCCTTAGAGGGTCAGACACCCTGACCCAGTAGGCTGGTCCTGGACTTATTTCCTGGTATAATTTACATATTACTATTTAACTATTTACGGTTTTATTACTATTTAATTTCTTATGGTGCAACTGTAATGAAAACCAATTTCCCCTGGGATCAATAAAGTATGACTATGACTATGACTATTTTGAACTTTGAACAGAAACAAAAACAGAACTGTAAGACCCAGAGCTGGGTGTCGGAAGGCAGGGCCAGGACAGCTGCAGGAGGCGGAGGAGCTGCAGGAAAGAGCAGGGTTACTGGCGGCTGTCTTACTGAGCATCCACAGCTGAGGGATTCCATGAAATGTTCAGCGCAAAGTTACCTTCTCCACCCTCCAACCGTTACCATTTACATAGCACACAATAACACCCTGTCTTAAAAATCCCTCCTATCCTACTTTGCAGGTTCACCTGCACTGAGTCGAGAACAGCTTTTATGTTCCAGTTACATCTTACAGAAGCATCTCTGTATTTTCTGATGATTTCCACACAAAATGCAGAATCCTGACACTGGAAGCACAATTAATAGTGTGCAGATCAGCTCGGCATATCAAGTAGGACATTAAATCCCTCTCCATATTGCTTTATTGTGTGGGAATGCTCCTTTCCACATGAGACTACCTGTCAGTTTTTATGATTGACCATCCTCCAGGCACCTGTCTCATTGACTAGGATTTGCATATCACATTAAATGATGGTGAGCATTTTCTCCTTCTTTGAAATCTCTGTTACCGCTTCATCATGTAGTGTTGTCGTTTGGCTGCTAAGGTGTATGTGCCTTAGAAGCTGATGTGTCTTTCAGACTGCTGTGCAGTGAAGTGCTGGGAGCTGCACTGAATTTAGTGCGGCCCCTATTGGGAATCATGAAATTCCTTTCAGGCTTTTGCCTCTGAGTATAAATCACCAAAGTTTGCGACACACTGGACTTTTCCTGAGGACCATTTTCTGTGATCAGTACTAAATGTAACATGGTGCTGTCCAATTTTTAGACAAATGACTTGTATATATATGGGAATTTTAATTGAAGTAAACAAATATTTCACCAAAAATACAATAAACTAAAGCTACAGAATTAAAATATATATTTTTAAAGAAATCCAGGTCATGAATTCTTTGAAATGTATTCAGTTCTACCAATAGGGGGAACAGTTGGAGATGGGCTAATATAATTTAATCCCTACTTTATACTGCATTTTTCAACTATGATTTTGTCATGAAATATATGATTTTGACTTTCAGTTGGTCTTTGATTTAAGGAAGGTTGAAGAATGTCCTTCAGTTGGAATAAACGTCGTTAAGGCAGGCTTTGTTTCGGATGGAGATATTGTATTTCAATTTGGATCCAATTACACTTGGTCCAAATTCTTTCAGGTCAACATAGCACCTTTCCAATGTATGTTTTATAATCATACTTGCCAATGATATGGCCATCTCATTCTGCTAACCATTGCTAGTCACAAGCTTCAGTCTAATGGTATATAGCTGGAGTGGAAAGTGGGTCAAAATCATCTGTAATGGGTGATTATTTAACATTTCTACAACAGACGTAAATGCATGTGGAATATTGGGTTTTTGAGGTATTATAGAAAACCATAGAAAAACTACAGCACAGAAACAGGCCTTTTGGCCCTTCTTGGCTGTGCCAAACTATTTTCTGCCTAGTCCCACTGACCTGCACGCGAACCATATCCCTCCATACACCTCCCATCCATGTATCTGTCCAATTTAATCTTAAATGCTAAAAAAGAACCCGCATTCACCACCTCGTCTGGCAGTTCATTCCATACTCCCACCACTCTCTGTGTGAAGAAGCCCCCACTAATGTTCCCATTAAACTTTTCCCCCCTCACCCTTAACCCATGTCCTCTGGTTTTTTTCTCCTCTTGCCTCAGTGGAAAAAGACTGCTTGCATTCACTCTACCTATACCCATCATAATTTTATATACCTCTATCAAATCTCCCCTCATTCTTCTACGCTCCAGAGAATCAAGTCCTAACCTATTCAACCTTTCTCTGATAAATGAGTTTCTCAAGTCCTGGCAACATCCTTGTAAACCTTCTCTGCACTCTTTCAACCTTATTAATATCCTTCCTGTAATTTGGTGACCAAAAACTGAACACAATACTCCAGATTCGGCCTCATCAATGCCTTATACAACCTCATCATAACATTCCAGCTCTTATACTCAATACTTTGATTAATAAAGGCCAATGTACCAAAAGCTTTCCTTACGACCTTATCTATCTGTGACGCCACTTTTAGGGAATTTTGTATCTGTATTCCCATATCCCTCTGTTCTACTGCACTCTTCAGTGCCTTAGCATTTACCCTGTATGTTCTACCTTGGTTTGTCCTTTCAAAGTGCAATACCTCACACTTGTCTGTATTAAACTCCATCTGCCATTTTTCAGCCCATTTTTCCAGCAGGTCCAAGTCCCTCTGCAGGCTCTGAAAACCTTCCTCACTGTCTACTACTCCTCCAATCTTTGTATCACCAGCAAATTTGCTGATCCAATTTACCACATTATCATCCAGATCATTGATATAGATGACAAATATCAATGGACCCAGCACTGATCCCTGTGGCACACCACTAGTCACAGGCCTCCACTCTGAGAAGCAATTCTCTACTACCACTCTTTGGCTTCTTCCATTGAGCCAATATCTAATCCAATTTACCACCTCTCCATGTATACCATGTATATGTGACTGATTTTTTCTAACTAACCTCCCATGCGGGACCTTATCAAAGGCCTTACTGAAGTCCATGTAGACAACATCCACTGCCTTCTCTTCATCCACTTTCCTGGTAACCTCCTCGAAAAACTCCAATAGATTGGTCAAACATGACCTACCACGCAGAAAGCCATGTTGACTCTCCCTAATAAGTCCCTGTCCATCCAAATGCTTGTAGGTTCTGTCTCTTAGTACTCCCTCCAATAACTTACCCACTACCAACGTCAAACTTACCAGCCTATAATTTCCCGGATTACTTTTCGATCCTTTTTTAAACAACGGAACAACATGAGCCATTCTCCAATCCGCCGGCACCTCATCCGTAGACACCGACGTTTTAAATATTTCTGCCAGGGCCCCCGCA
The DNA here is from genome assembly GCF_030028105.1 of Mobula birostris. Lineage (NCBI taxonomy): Eukaryota > Metazoa > Chordata > Chondrichthyes > Myliobatiformes > Myliobatidae > Mobula > Mobula birostris. The sequence continues at coordinate 110,803,868 of NC_092379.1, forward strand.
ATTTCAACACTAGTCTCCTTCAAGGTCCGAGGGAATACCCTGTCAGGTCCTGGGGATTTATCCACTTTAATTTGCCTCAAGATAGCAAGCACCTCCTCCTTTTCACTCTGTACAGTTTCCATGATCTCACTACTTGTTTCCCTTAATTCCATAGACTTCATGCCAGTTTCCTTAGTAAATACAGATGCAAAAAACCCACTTAAGATCTCCCCCATTTCTTTTGGTTCCACACATAGCCGACAACTCTGATCTTCATGAGGACCAATTTTATCCCTTACAATCCTTTTACTCTTAATATACCTGTAAAAGCTCTTTGGATTATCCTTCACTTTGACTGCCAAGGCAACCTCATGTCTTCTTTTAGCCCTCCTGATTTTCTTCTTAAGTATTTTCTTGCACTTTTTATACTCCTCAAGCACCTTATTTACTCCCTGTTTCCTATACATGTCATACAACCCTCTCTCCTTCTTTATCAGAGTTGCAATATCCCTTGAGAACCAAGATTCCTTATTCCTATTCACTTTGCCTTTAATCCTGACAGGAACATACAAGCTCTGTACTCTCAAAATTTCTCCTTTGAAGGCTTCCCACTTACCGATCACATCCTTGCCAGAGAACAACCTGTCCCAATCCACACTTTTTAGATCCTTTCTCATTTCTTCAAATTTGGCCTTCTTCCAGTTCAGAACCTCAACCCTCGGACCAGATCTATCCTTGTCCATGATCAAGTTGAAACTAATGGTGTTATGATCACTGGAACCAAAGTGCTCCCCTACACACACTTGTAAAGGAAATGAGAAGGCTCTTTTGAACAACACACAAAAAATGCTCAGTAGGCCAAGCAGCATCTATGGAAAAGAGTAAACAGTCAATGTTTCGGGTCAAGACCCTTCATCAGGAGTTATTTCCAGCATTTCTTGTTTTTGTTCTTCTGAATTTGAATTTGGATTGCCTTCACAAACATCTGTGACTATATATAAATGAATGACACCAAGTGGCAGTTTATACTTACTCAGCATGTGTGACTCACATAGTATGCCCATAGTGTCACAAGAAGAAACTATTCATCAGATAATTAGTCAAGCTTTATCAGACACAATTGTGGTTAATTATCTTTCCACCTCCAGCGAACTAACCAGAGTTAAACCAGGGTTGCTGGGCAACAAAGGTTGTAGTTGGTCACTCCTTGACATTTTGTATTATATATAGTGTTTTTCCTTTTTCAGCTAATGATGCAAGTAGATTGGAGATGACAAGAATCCATGAGAGCAGTACAAGTATTAAAGACTATGGTTTCTGTCATGATACTGGCAGGCCTCTGAAGCATGGCGCGGAACAGCTGCTAGTGAATAAGGTAAGAGCACTTCTTCTGAGAATTATTTATTTGCTCTTGCCTGAGACTTGGGGCTTGACTTAAATCCAAGACTGCCTTCAAGCATTTTTCATGTTGTGCATTCTAGTGCTTGTATTTTCATCTCTGGGCCCAAGGCATTTGTACATTACCCAACAATTGTCACACACTTTGTTTCTCAGCCCAACACAAATAACTTCACTCACCTGAATGCTGGACTGATTCCACAACCTACAGCACAACCTATCGACTCACTTTCAAGCATTCTGCAACTCATGTTCTCAAAATTATTTATTTACTTGTGTATTTGTTATTATTATTATTTGCATAGATTGTCTCTTTTGCACGTTGGTTGCCAGTCTTTGTATGTAGTTTTTCATTGTTTCTATTATACTTCTGTTCTACTGTGAATACAAGTAAGACAATTAATCTCAAGATAGTATATGGTGACATATATGTACTTTGATAATAATTTATTTGAACTCTGAACACAATATAAGGCATCCATTGTTCGACTCTCCTTTGCTTTTTTTAAAAATCTGATATTTGTGGAGAATGGCTCATGGGGGGGGGGAATTCCTGTGGATATCATCATTCGTAGTGGTTTCAGAGGAAGAATGGTTGACTAACAAAGTGGGCTTTCCATAGTGCACCACAGTTTTCTCAGCTGCTCAAGGATGAATTATCACTAAGGAATATAACTCCCCAGTGCATTGATAAATGAGAGAATGGACTTCAGTCTGAAGTCTACAGATTCACTATTTTTAATGGCAATATACTGGAAAATTTCTAAAGAAGGAACAGAACGTAACCATTCTGTTGATACATTGAAGAAGTATTCATAAATGAAATCATAGAAACATAGAAAACCTACAGCACAATACAGACTCTTCGGCAAACAAAGTTGTGCTGAACATGTCCTTACCTTAGAAATTACCTAGGCTTACCCATGGCCCTCTAATTTTTCTAAGCTTCATGTACCTATCCAAAAGTCTCTTAGAAGACCCTATTGTACCCGCCTCCACCACCGTTGCCGGCAGCCCATTCCACGCACTCTCCACTCTCTGAGTAAAAAACGTACCCCTGATATCTCCTCTGTACCTACTCCCAAGCACCTTAAACCTGTGCCCAGTTGTGGCAGCCATTTTAGCCGTGGGAAAAAGCCTATGACTACCCACATGATCAATGCCTCTCATCATCTTATGCACCTCTCATCCTCCATCGCTCCAAGGAGAAAAGGCCAAGTTCACTCAACCTGTTTTCATAAGGCATGCTTCCCAAACCAGGCAACATCCTTGTAAGTCTCCTCTGCACCCTTTCTATGGTTTCCACATCCTTCCTGTAGTGAGGCGACCAGAACTGAGCACAGTACTCCAAGTGGGGTCTGACCAGGATCCTATATAGCTGCAACATTACCTCTCAGCTCCTAAATTCAGTTCCACGATTGATGAAGGCCAATGCACCATATGCCTTCTTAACCACAGAGACAACCTGCGTTGCTGCTTTGAGCGTCCTATGGACTCGGACCCCAAGATCGCTCTGATCCTCCACACTGCCAAGAGTCTTACCATTAATACTATATTCTTCCGTCATATTTGACCTACCAAAATGAACCACCTCACACTTATCTGGGTTGAAATCCATCTGCCACTTCTCAGCCCAGTGTGGAGTACGGTGTGCAGTAGGCCCTTCTGACCCAGTGAGCTGCCCAGCCCCGATTGAACCCTAGTCTAATCATGGGACAGTATACAATGACCAATTAACCTACCAGATGGTACATCTTTGGATTATGGGAGGGAACTGGAGCACCCAGAGTAAACCCATGCATTCCACAGGAGGGATGTACTGACACTCTACAGAGGATGCTGGAATTAAACTTCAAGCTCCAATGCACGCTGTAATACCATCGCGCAGACTGCTGCACTATTCCCTTAAAGTATCCAGCATCTGCAAAACCTCTTGTGAGTCATGAATTAATAAATATCAAGTGATGTGATTGCTTGATTTTGAAACATTTCTGTCTGGGGAATCCTGGACCAATGTTTTGAAAATCAGTTTTATTTATTGAATGAAAACAACGTTGCTATTATAAAAATGTGATTCCTTACTATACTATATAACAACCTATTAAGTAAGAATAGCTGAAGTTCCTCAAACACTGCAAATGTGAGATATGTCACATCAGAATACTGCAATCTGGTGACTACTTTGTGAACCTTTTGTGATTACTTTGTAGAACTTAAAGGGAGAAAGGAAAATTGGAATGATGCTTTGAGGGTGATGGTAGAGTATCTATAAAATGGCTTAAAAATAGACCTTTGGTGCTATGTGAAAGTTTAGAAACGGTATTACAATATACAAACGTCATAAAAGCAGTGTTCTAAATTTCTGTTTCAGAGATTACTATGTGTATTCTTTATCACTGACCGAAGATTTTCACAGCACTTTTGTAAATTTTAGATACCGTGTCAAGATTAAGCATGTTCTATTACGCACTCTAGGTATAGTTTGTAACTACAATTTTAATTAATCACCAAGGAGGAAGAAATGGAAAGTCATAATCAGCTAAAAGGTTTCTGTTATTGATTGAATTGCAGAGACTGCCTCAGGAACATTCTGTGAATGATAGGAGGTATACCAAGCTTGGAGAAGATGCTGTCCGACATTGATAAATTGTTGCCACCATCTATTGTCTATGCTCACAAAGGAAGAATAGCATTGTCATTGGAATCGGCCTGGAACTGGTGAGGGGTACTGGCTGGAGGGGAAGTGAGGGGCAGGTAGTGCTGTGAGGAGAGAGGTCCAAGTTAAAGGAAGGCCCAAGTCTTCAGATCCTAAGTAAAGGGATTGGGCTATTAACTATTTGCCAGGATTTGTTAAGCTGAAAAGGAGGCAGGAGTTTAACTGTGATCAGATATGTTAAGACTGGGTCTTAATATATTGATGGGTCTTAAAATATCCAATGGGTTTTAACTATTGGATGGGTTCCGAGAGTGATGAAGGATATGGTGTGAAAAATGCTAAGCTTGAAGAATGGCTTACCATCATGCCTGGGGAAGAACAGTCCCAAAGGAAAGTTGATAAATTGACTTACAGGGCCGCAAATGATTTAGCGTCCAATTATTTGCTTGAGACCTAACACAGAAGCAGGTTTCATTGAGATTCTGTCTCTACGGGAGTGCACAGAGGTTTTCAAAAGTAGCATCCAGGTTTGTGTTTGGAATTCCGATATGGTACTATTTAATTGTGTAGAAAATCATTCTCAGTGATCCATATTGTTCCTCTTCATTTCTCATTTAAATTTTGTTTTTTATAGAAATGTACTTGTGTTGTGCAGAGAAACATAGTGAAAGTCAGGTACTTTACATAGTGTTGCTGACAGCAATTTATTACGATGTCAGATTTGTGTGACACCTTCTAGACATTGGACTTTCTCACTTTCAGCAGATGCTGCCTGAATTGTTGAGTGCTTCCAGCACTTTCTGTTTTTTATTTTTGATGTCCGCTGTCAGCACTTAAAAAAAAAATTGATCCAGTCAAATGCTCTCTCTGTGGAGTTGGGTTATTTTTGGCTCCTTTTTTTATGTTAGCCAGCCATTTAATAATTGAGGATTTCAGTGGGGAACATGGCGAAAAGTGAACATTTCTGAACAGATTCTGCCTTTTGAAGTACCCATTGGTGCTCATACCACACCTGAGAAATGACCAGCTGGGCTCCATAGCAAATACGTCCCAAGAAAAGGCAGAGGGAGAAAATCAGGGGAATATATAGTCTGTCAAAAATGCCAGTGTCACGACTTTGCTTAGAAGTGGTGAATTAAAAATGTTATGTTTGTGTTGTAGGATCTCATGAGTCACTTACACCAGTGTAATACCCTCATTTATTAAGACCTGGCATCACTCAAGCCTTATTATGCATACACCCCCATGTACTATCATTTAGCCACTATAGATTATTTGTGTAAGTCTGTGGGAGACAGGATGAATCACTTAATAAAAAAACATTTGCACTATTTGATGTTGCACTTGATGAGAAATAGATACATCCAAGAGTGCAAAAGTTGTGAAATGTTCACATTCAGGGAGTGTTATTATTATTTGAAAGTACGACTTCTTGTATTGTGTCGGCAATATATCATTGGCTAGGAATCGTCTTTTGAACAGTTATCAGACTCTAAGAGGGTGTTCTCTCCCAAGCCAGGAAGCTGTATGGGTGAGCTGTCACTACTCATTGTGTCTCCACTCTTGCCTTGTTTTATTTATGGAAGAGGGATATCAGGTCATTGTTTCATCACCAACAGTTGCAGGTTACTTTCAGGGATAAGGAGCAAGGTGTGGTTGAAGAAGCACACTCACTTCCTGTCTCTAAGGAACGTGATGGGGAGGCAATAAGACAGGACAGGTGCTGCAGAAAGGCAGCTACTTGTGGCACTCAGGGTCAACGCAGAACCAGGAGCAATGTTTCTGCTCCTTTCCTTTTTCCATTAAGGGACATTTCTTTTTAAAGAAAAAGTACCTTTTGTTGGTGCCCTCCAATGTTGACCTTTAATGAGTGCTTAATAGATCACTTATATCCTCAGTTATTCTGCCTACAGCAAACCAGTGAGCCTAATCTTCCACACAAATAAATTGAATGAAATCAATATTATTGATGAACTTTCTACACGAAATTGCTCTGTTAAAACAAAGCTCAATACATTAATTAATTTAACGGAACAAATTATTTTATTTTAAAAGTATCATTATGCAGTTGGCCATTCCATCACTTTCTTTCATACGATCAGGAGAAAACAAAGTTTCATAAACAGGGAAGTTCAATAAATGCAAACCACCAATTCTTATAGTTTTAGATAAATTACCTTCTGCAGTGTCGTGATTGTTGTATAGGGAAATATGGCATCACATCATAAGATGGTTTGGATGAGTAATGTTATCTGGCTCATCTACAAAGTCATGGTTCAGTGGGTAGCACTCCCGCCGTTGAATCAGAAGGTTGTGGGTTCAAGTCCTTCTCTATGGACTGGATTAGAACAAAACATCTGCTGTCCCTCCCTCCAGTGCAGTACTGAGAAAGAAATGTACTTATAGATATGCTGATTGTGGTTCTCATTTCCATATAGCGGTAAAACATCCCACGCATTACTCAAAGAAGAATAGAGAAGTTATCACATGGAGCCTGGTCGTGATCTATCTCTCTAATCTGGTTATTTGGTAAATCACACTGCCCTTTACCTATTTATCTTCAGTTTTCATTTCACTATATTTTGTCCCCATTAATTTGAATGGTGGCGCAGTGACATCAGCGCTGGACTCCAGAGCGAAGGCTTCCGAGTTCAAACCAAGTTGGGCCACCCCCAAGCACGCTTTCCATACATGCTGGGTTGAGCGTCGAGCTAGCCACGTGGCCTCATAAAACAAAAAGGGTCGAGTCAGGACTGTTCATATCGTGACCCGGTTAATCTGAAAGGAGACCGACCCTGACACCACGCGCCAGTCAAGAATGGCTGACTGTCTGGTGCGACACACTAAAAAAAATTAATTTTAAGTACAGTATTCGGATTTAGAATTTCTGTCCTGTATATTTTAGTGCATGTCTCAGTATTAGTAATCAGTAAAAATGATTGAAAATCAGTCTGGTAAAGAAAATAACAAAATTAACTATTGACGTTACTGGGGTCTAATATGAGAGGTCGGCTCAAGAGATTGCGAGGAATGGTGTCAATCCTTTCTATTAACTGTTTGACATTTGTTGTTTTCACCAGACTCCTTCAGTTAGAAAATATGAGCAGCTGCTGGTGCAATGCTGACAATGTTGAGGAAATTAGGATAACTGAGTGGCATGGAAGGGCAACAAGCAGAGCTGTTGCTTTACAGCTCGAGTGATCCAGATTCAATCCTGAACTCTGCTGTTGCCTTTGTGGAATTTGGTAGTTCCCTGCATAACTGAATGGTTTTCCTTCGTGTTCTTGGCGCTCCTACGTTATAGAAATACGTGTGTGTGATAGATTACTAAATTGCTCCTAATGTGTAGGTGAATGGTAGAACCTGAGGGAAAGTTGACAGGATTGTGGAGAGGATCAAATGGTGTTTAATATTAATGAATGTTTGATAATTGGCATGGAGTTCCTCTATTGTTTGTATTTACAAGCCTGTGACCTGACCACAAGCAAGATTTTCCTTATCATTAAGATGTAAGGTTTTAGGGTAAGACGGCACTGATCTGTGTTCTCTATTGAGGTCCTTGTTCAGACTTAGCTGATATTTAGTTGTTTTCTTTAGGTTTCTGTGGATGATTTTGAGGACAGAGAAGAGAGTTAAGGTGTCAGATCAGCTTAAATGACAACTGCTTCCCTTTACTTGTTCACGAGTCCAAAGTTTACATTAGGGGCATAGCACTTAATAGTCAGCTGACTCTCTATATAAAAAAGTAACACTTGCTCTGTTATAGAACATAGAACAGTACAGAACAGTACAGGCCCTTCGGCCCACAATACCTCCCACATAACCCCCGGCCTTAAGTTCCTCCATATACCTGTCTAGTAGTCTCTTAAATTTCACTATTGTATCTGCCTCCACCACTGACTCAGGCAGTACATTCCACGCACCAACCACTCTCTGAGTGAAAAACCTTCCTCTAATATCCCCCTTGAACTTCCCACCCCTCACCTTAAAGCCATGTGCTCTTGTATTAAGCAGTGGTGCCCTAGGGAAGAGGTGCTGGCTGTCCACTCTATCTATTCCTTCTAATATCTTGTATACCTCTATCATGTCTCCTCTCAGCCTCCTTCTCTCCAGGGAGTAAAGCCCTAGCTCCTTCAATCTCTGATCATAATGCATACTCTCCAAACCAGGCAGCATCCTGGTAAATCTCCTCTGTACCCTTTCCAATGCTTCCACATCCTTCCTATAGTGAGGTGAACAGAACTGGACACAGTACTCCAAGTGTGGCCCAACCAGAATTTTATATAGCTGCATCATTACCCCGCGACTCTTAAACTCTATCCCTCGACTCATGAAAGCTAAAATTCCATAAGCTTTCTTAACTACCCTATCTACCTGTGAGGCAACTTTCAGGGATCTGTGGACATGTACTCCCAGATCCCTCTGCCCCTCCACACTTCCAAGTATCCTGCCATTTACTTTGTAGTCTGCCTCGGAGTTTGTCCTTCCAAAGTGTACCACCTCACACTTCTCTGGGTTGAACTCCATCTGCCACTTCTCAGCCCACTTCTGCATCTTATCAATGTCTCTCTGCAATCTTCAACTATCCTCTACACTATCCACAACATCACCAACCTTTGTGTCGTCTGCAAACTTGCCAACTCACCCTTCTACCTCCACATCCTGGTCGTTAATAAAAATCATGAAAAGTAGAGGTCCCAGAACCGATCCTTGTGGGACACCACTAGTCACAACCCTCCAGTCTGAATGTACTCCCTCCACCATGACCCTCTGCCTTCTGCAGGCAAGCCAATTCTTAATCCACCTGGCCAAACCTCCCTGGATCCCATGCCTTCTGACTTTCTAATAAGCCTACTGTGTGGAACCTTGTCAAATGCCTTACTAAAATACACGTAGATCACATCCACTGCACTACCCTCATCCATATGCCCGGTCACCTCCTCAAAGAACTCTATCAGGCTTGTTAGACACGATCTGCCCATCGCAAAGCCATGCTGACTGTCCCTGATCAGACCATGATTCTCTAAATGCCCATAGTTCCCATCTCTAAGAATCTTTTCCAACAGCTTTCCCACCACAGACATAAGGCTCACTGGTCTATAATTACCCGGACTATTCCTACTACCTTTTTTGAACAAGGGGACAACATTTACCTCCCTCCAATCCTCTGGTACCATTCCCATGGACAACGAGGACATAAAGATCCTAGCCAGAGGCTCAGCAATCTCTTCCCTCGCCTCATGGAGCAGCCTTGGGAATATTCCATCAGGCCCCGGGGACTTATCCATCCTAATGTATTTTAACAACTCCAACACTTCCTCTCCCTTAATATCAACATGCTCCAGAACATCAGCCTCACTCATATTGTCCTCCCTATCATCAAGTTCCCTCTCATTAGTGAATACCGAAGAGAAGTATTCATTGAGGACCTCGCTCACTTCCACAGCCTCCAGGCACATCTTCCCATCTTTATCTCTAATCGGTCCTATCTTCACTCCTGTCATCCTTTTGTTCTTCACATAATTGAAGAATGCCTTGGGGTTTTCCTTTACTGTACTCGCCAAGGCCTTCTCATGCCCCCTTCTTGCTCTCCTCAGCCCCTTCTTAAGCTCCTTTCTTGCTACCCTATATTCCTCAATAGACCCATCTGTTCCCTGCTTCCTTAACCTCATGTAAGCTGCCTTCTTCCACCTGACTAGATTCTCCACCTCACTTGTCACCAATGGTTCCTTCACCCTACCATTCTTTATCTTCCTCACCGGGACAAATTTATCCCTAACATCCTGCAAGAGATCCCTAAACATCAACCACATGTCCATAGTACATTTCCCTGCAAAAACATCATCCCAATTCACACCCGCAAATTCTAGCCTTATAGCCTCATAATTTGCCCTTCCCCATTTAAAAATTTTCCTGTCCTTTCTGATTCTATCCTTTTCGATGATAATGTTAAAGGCCAGGGAGGAGTGGTCACTGTCCCCCAGATGATCACCCACTGAGAGATCTGTGACCTGACCTGGTTTCGTTACCTAATACCAGATCTCGTATGGCGTTCCCCCTAGTTGGTCTGTCAACATACTGTGACAGGAATCCGTCCTGGACACACTTAACAAACTCTGCCCCATCTAAACCCTTGGAACTAATCAGGTGCCAATCAATATTAGGGAAGTTAAAGTCACCCATGATAACAACCCTGTTATTTTTGCACCTTTCCAAAATCTGCCTCCCACTCTGCTCCTTGGTATCTCTGCTGCTACCAGGGGGCCTATAGAATACTCCCAATAGAGTAACTGCTCCCTTCCTGTTCCTGACTTCCACCCATACTGACTCAAAAGAGGATCCTGCTACATTACCCACCCTTTCTGTAGCTGTAATAGTATCCCTGATCAGTAATGCCACCCCTCCTCCTGTCCCCCACCCCCATCCCTTTTAAAGCACTGAAATCCAGGAATATTGAGAATCCATTCCTACCCTGGTGCCAACCAAGTCTCTGTAATGGCCACTTCATCATAATTCCATGTATGTATCCGAGCTCTCAGTTCATCACCTTTGTTCCTGATGCTTCTTGCATTGAAGTATACACACTTTAGCCCTTCTACCTTACCATCTTTACACAGTTTATTCTGCTCTCTTTCCTCAAAACCTATTTATATGTTAGATCTGGCTTTACTCCATGTACTATACTTGCAGTTCTCGCATGACCTTTATCCTCCTCCACCTCACTATCTGCTCTCACACTCTGGTTCCCCTCACCCTGCGAATCTAGTTTAAACCCCCTGGAGCAGCACTAGTAAAACCTTCCCGCAAGGATGTTAGTCCCCCTCCAGTTCAGGTGCAACCCATCCTGTCAGAACAGGTCCCACCTTCCCTGGAAGAAGGCCAATTGTCCAGAAAGATGAAGCCCTCCCTCCCACACCAACTCCTTAACCATGTATTTAGCTGCATTATCTTCTTATTTCTAGCCTCACTAGCACGTGGCATGGGTAGCAATCCTGAGACTGCAACCCTGGAGGTCCTATCCTTCAACTTTGCACCTAACTCCCTAAATTCTCTTTGCAGGACCTCCTCCTTCTTCCTACCCATGTCATTGGTCCCTACAAGGACCACGACATCTGGCTGCTCACCCTCCCTCTTGAGAATACTGAGAACTCGATCTGAGATATTGTGGACCCTGGCACCAGGGAGGCAACAGACCATCTGCGATTCTTGATCTCTCCCACAGAACCTCTTATCTGTCCCCCTAACTATCCAATCCCCTATCACTACTGCTCTCCTCTTTTCCCTCCTTCCCTACTGAGCTGAGGGTCCAGTCTCGGTGCCAGAGACGCAACTTCTGCAACTTGTCCCTGGTAGGTCGTCCCCAACAACAGTATCCAAAACGGTATACTTATTATTGATGGGAACGGCCACAGGGGTGCTCTGCTCATTCTGTCCATTCCCCTTCCCTCTCCTTACAGTCACCCAGCTACCTGCCTCCTGACTTTTAGGGGTACATATCTCCCTGTAACTCCTGTTTACTTCTGCCTCTGCCTCACAAATGATCCTAAGTTCATCCAGCTGTTGGTATGGATTATTTTCCTAAGACATGGCATCAGTCGATGGAGAAATGTGATTTTCAGGATAGGTTCCAATCGGACCTGGCACTTATCTCTGCATCTTTGGTTAGTTCAGCTTTGCCAGATCTTCAGCTTCCTGCTTCCTGATCTGAAGCGTGGAATGAACCAAGGGATGGTACAAAGCTGAAAGTTCAAAATAAATTTATTATCGAAGTATGTATATGCCATCATATATTACCAGAGATTCATTTTCTTGCATGCATTCACAGCAGAACAACGAAATACAGTAGAATCAACGAAAAGCTGCATAGAAAGACTGACAAACAAGCAATGTGCAAAAGAAGACAAATTGTGCAGATACAAGAGATTAATAATCATAATAATAAACAAACAAATAAATAAATAATACCAAAAACATGAGCTGTAGAGTGCTTGGAAGTGAGTCCATAGGTTGTAGAATCAGTTCATCATTGAGGTGAGTGAATTTATCTATACTGGCTCAGGAGCCTGAAGTTGAAGGGTAGTAACTGTTCCTGAACCTGATCATGTGTTACTTAAAGCTCGTGTACCTTCTTCCAGATGGTAGCAGCAAGAAGAGAGCACGGCCTGGGTGATGGGGGTCCTTGATGATGGATGCTATTTTCTTGTGGCGGTGATTCTTGTACATGTGCTCCATGATGGGGAAGGCTTTCCTGCAATGGACTGGGCTTTTTGCACCACTTTTTGTAGGGTTTTCCATCCTTCAGCATTGGCATTTCCATACCAGGCTGTGATTCATATTCTCCACTGTGCATTTATAAAAGTCTGTTAAAGTTTTCAATGACTTGCTGAATCTGTGCAAACCTCTACGGAAGTAGAATGAAAGCAGTGGATAAGTGTGAGCACCACGCAGCATCAAGGTACCATATAGTCCATCTGCAACTTAACCAGTGTAAGAAACAACTAAGTAAAGAAAGTACTTGCTGGGGTTGGCAGCAGTCTCTCCACCTCCAAAAGCTCTGCCTATTCCTTTGCCCAATATTTCAACTGTATCTTTTTCCATGCATATAAGCTATAAGGCATCAAAGCCTTATTTTTGATTTTTGATCCTTTGACTTCTATCCAGAAAGTTAGTACAGGTTACCCTTTAGCCGAAAATCCAAAATCCAAAGACCTCCCAAATCCAAATTATTTGATGCCATAAATCAGTGGTCCCCAACCTCCGGGCCGTGGACTGATACCAATCCGCGAAGCGTGCAGTGGTATCCAGAGTGCACCCAGCACATCTTTAAGAAAAAAGCTGAAATAAACAAGCTAATTAATTTGGTGCTGCCCGGCACGTTAATGTCGGCCCAGATCAGGGGCGATTGCCGATGTGCTGGGTGCGTTCCGGCTACCGCTGCACCACTGCATGCTTTGTGGATCGGTGTCGGTCTGCGGCCCAGAGGTTGGGGACCACTGCCATAAATGAAAAATTCCATAAGGTGCTGGGAAGGTTCCCAGGTGATGTGGGTCTTTGTGCACCACATATTACTCTGAGTAGTTACCTAACACACTCCAAGTGGGGCCATAATGACACCTACTTGTTTTTGTAGTCATCATAGCCAGACCTTCGTGCATTAATCACGGGGATTACCATGAGTTTTGTGCTTATTCTCTGCTCTGTACTGTGCAGATACTGTTGAAAATGTCCAGAAGACCTGTAGTTACACCTGTGGGTAATAGTAAAAGAAAAAGGGGAAGCATTAATGTTTATCTATAACACAGAAAGTCCGGTTGTTGAGAAAACTAGACAGCAGTATAAATGTGAAGCAGTTGACAGAAGAGTATGGTGTTGGACCGACCTTCATCGACAACCTGAAGAAACAGAAGGGCAAACTTTTAAATTTCTATGCTGAAAGTAATGAACAGAAGTTGATGAAAAATTTAAAAACACTGCATAAAGTGAAAAATGAAGATCTCATTTGTGTATTGAAAGAATGGATTTGTCAGTGTCAGAGTAAAGATATGCCACTGAACGGTATGCTGATCATAAAACAAAGAAAGATCTATCACGACACGCTGAAAATTGAAGATAATCGTAAATATTCAGCAGGCTGGTTGCAAAATTTAAGAAAAGGCTTGACATTAAATTTTTAAGTTATATGGTGATAAAATGTCTGCTGATCACGAAGCTGCAGAGAAATTGAAGGGTTTGAGCAGTATTCATTCTTAACAGGTGACCAGTGTCATTATTGCATTAAAAAATAAAATGTTGACTTTTTTCACGTTCCATTACATTTGCCTGTAATTAAATTCAATCTTTCGTTTTTACACCCCACATAAAATCTTTAAAAAAAAAGTAAAATACAAATACAGTGTACTGCAATAATTTAATGAAAACATGGCATCACCGGTGGAGACAGGAAGCCCGCCGTTGTTTGTTGTTGTTCAACAGATGATTCAGGTTTTTCTCTCATGCTACTGTGTTTCTTCTGTCACACATTATATCTTCATTATATTAATGGTATGTAATAGTTTTTACTGTTGAGTATGTATTATTGATGAACAAGTTTAAGACAAAGACTACTTACTGGTAGTACATAAATTCAGAAATGGAAATGACGGTAATGGCAAACAAGCACTGACTGGCTACCTGAGTGGCTGAGGTAGTGATAACTACCTTTCTGAGAGTTCATTGTTCATATTATTGCTTCATGCATAAAATTATTAAATAAAACTACCTTCAGGATATATGTATAAGGTGTATACATAAAGTAAATAGATTTCATGTTTAGAATTGGGTTCCATCCCCAAGCTATCTCATTACATAGATGGTAGTATTCCAAAATCCAAAATAATCCAAAATCCAAATCACTTGTGGCCCCAAGCATTTTGGATAAAGTGTACTCAACCTGTATTTCATTTTTTTGTGAACTGCTATCACTAAGATAGAAGAAACATCTCTTTTCATAAACCGACATTAGATTCAATACAATATCCAAAAGGTATTGAAATAGTAGAACAGATTTTTTAGGTCACTAATTGAGGAGTGGTGAATTGGCAGTTTAGTTCAAGCTGTGACTGATCTTACTTCTTTTGTCAATATGCTTTAAGCTTGTGATTCCCTTAGTCAAAGTACAAAGTAATTGCTTTCCATTTTTTGAAGTATTTCCCCAGTGCAAATGGGAAAGTGGTGAATGACTGCTGAGTATGACGGTCTCAAGAGATAACAGTGTAAAGGTGTTTCAATATTTCCCTATATCAGGTCAGGAGAGTACCCTGTAATTACAGGTAGCTACACAGACTTGTATTTTACCTGACATTCCTTCAGTCATAATTATGGAGTGGATAGATGATATGTTGTTATTTCATCCTGAGAAATACCCCCAATATCCTTGTCAGTGACAAGCATTCCCCTGCCCGCGGGCACTCATTCAATAGAGAAATGGGGACAGGGGACAGCTGAATGAATCACTACATGCCACCTTTTTCAATCTTATTCCCCAAAAGATTGCTGTAAATTGGAGCCTATTGTGCTCATCATCTCATTCTGAGATTATTCACAATGAAAGCTCTACCTCAGCTCAGGACAGTGACAAGGGGAGGAGGTTGTCACTAGAGAGAGCTATTGAATGGCTCTACGTTCCATGGTGAATGGTTGCTCGGTCATAAGGTTGTATAATATTGTCAGCTATAAATTCCTATTCATTTGAGAAGAAAAGCACCTTGAAACTTTTACTGTTTTAGAGGGACTGTGTATTGTATGTGTTGCATCTTTAACTATGCATTTACCTGTCATAATTTCACTGCTTGGTATGGAAGCTGCACTGCAGCGGTTGGGAAGGCTCTGCAATGGGTAGTCAAAACTGCCCAATGCATCACTGGCACCAACCTGCCTGCCATCAAGGACATAGATACAGAACTGTGCCAGAAAAGGACCAGTCACATCATGAAGGATCCCGCTCACTCTGTTCATGGACTATTTGTCCCACTCTCATCAGGGAGGAGGCTACATAGCATCCACACCAGGACCACCAGACTCAAAACCAGTTACTCTTTCCAAACAGTAAGGCTGATGAATACCTCCACCCACCAACTTCACCACTACTTTATTTCCCATCAGTCACGCTCGTACAGCATAGCGTCTTTAGCCAGAGCGTGGCGAATCTGTGGAATTCTTTGCCACAGGCAGCTGTGGAGGCCAAGTCTTTATGTAAATTTAAGGCAGAGGTTGATAGATTCTTGATTGGCCAGGGCATGAAGGGATATGGGGAGATGGCAGAAGATTGAGCTGAGGGGAAAATTCGATCAGCATGATGATATGGTGGAGCAGACTCAATGGGCCAAATGGCCTAATTTTGCTTCTATATTTTATGGTCTTATGGTCACTTTATGGGCATGCAGTACAATCAATCTATATATATAAGCTATTTTCTATATTTATATTTATGTGTGATTTATTGTTCATTACTATCATCATCATTATGTGTGGTGTTGTATGATGTAGGCGATCATGGTTTATGACTATGATTGTTCTTGGGAAAATTATTATTATTTTTATTATTATTTTTTCTCAGCTCAGGCTGGTAAAACATGAGGTATGGGCATAGCCAAGCACACTCATTTGTCAATTGTTAGGAACTTTCAGACTGTTCTAGTGGTATTTAATATTGTGGCTTTCCGAAGATTTGCATAGGTATTACTGTGCAGCCCTAATTGTGAAGTGCCTTTGGGATGACACCAGATGTAGATATTACCATCACAGCAATGTACGCCTTGTTCATATTCCAAAGTCTTTCAATTTCCTCTTTTAATTCAGAATATTTTTGGTGTTCTTCACTTACTGATTTATGTAAGTTACATGTGTTTGGAATGGATATATCTATTAAATAAGTTGTTCTTGCTTGCTTATCCTGTAATATGATATCTGAACAGTTACTATGGATTGTCTGATCTGTAATAACTGATCAGTCAACATATAATATGTGGCAGTCTGACTTTAAAATTGGATCAGGCTTGTATTTCTTGTAAGGAGTGATTTCATTTATGAGTTTGTATTTTAAAGCAAGATCTTGATGAATGATGTTTGCCACTTGATTGTGCCTGTATAAGTAATGAGATTGAGTTAACCTGCTACAGGATCCTGTAATGTGTTGGATTTATCATTATTATCATCATGTTCTTCATTTTTATGTATTTTTTTGTGCTGCATTGGATCTGGAGTAACAATTATTTCATTCTCCTTACACTTGTGTACAGAAATTGACGTTAAACAATCTTGAATCTTGATTATTGAATTTCATCCTTTCTCTTGCATTGTTTCTGCTCTTGCCTGTTTCATAATCTGTGAAGTACAGCAAGATTGGGAATGGCTAGAAATGGTTAGCACAAGCACCAACTTTGTCTCATGGCTGCATAATGAAAATGATCCATTCCAAGCTCTCACTTCCTCATTTTCTTGCATACCTTTAATTACCATAGGAATTAAAGACACAGCTATAAATATGCTATAGGAAAGTGGAAGCTTTAGCATCTTCTTACATACACACACATACTGGAGACATAATGGCTTGGAAAGGACAAACAGAACTTGGTGTCCTAACCACTAATTGGTTGAGCGTTGAAAATATAGAAACGCAGTGAAAAAAATCATGACCAGGGAACGGACAGAATCTTGCATACAATACTTACACTGCATCACTATAGTTAACCACTTACAGAGTCTTTGAGTCATAGAACACTACAGCACAGAAACAGGCCCTTCAGCCCATCTAGTCTGTGCTAAACTATGATTTGCCTAGTCCCATTGACCTGCACCTGGGCCTTATCCACTATCTGAACATGGAACCCTATCAGTTCGAGCTTTCCTGATGTCTAAAGTGATATTACTATCTATTTTAATCTTAACTCACTCTTGTCCACTCCTCAGATCATGAGCATTATTTTAGTTGATACAAAGTTGGTTATTTAGGAGCCTTGCTATAAGCATCAGACCTATCCCTACATTTAGTGAATCATCCTTCTCATGGTGTTTTTATGCTCGATATAGTTAGAAAAGGTGCATCTGCATCTTCTCTTATTGGTTGTCAAGTGTGCGAAATGTCTTAGGTACATAATAAACATTCTGCTTTCATTTACAGTATGACTGCAGGAAGTGGGAGCGGGAGTAGGCCACTTGGCCTCCCCTAGCCTGCCCTACCATTTAATATGTTTTCATTCATTCCTCATTAAGCATTTCATGCCATACGTGTCTCATCTAGCATGACCCTTGACTCTCAGCCAAGTAACCTTTGTTCAGATCCTCCTCTGAAATGTTATGCACAGAAATTTAAGCTCATCATTCCATTGAGTACAAGTGAGTCCAGACCCGTTGGAGATGCATTCTTCCTATCACACGTTGAACGAGGGTCTGTTAGTTCTTTCAGATGAATAATATAGAACCTGTGTGATTATTTTGAATAACGTCAGAGGAAATGTCAGTCACTACTGGAAAAAAAAGGTGGCTAATGCCATATTGCAACTAAAGGCAGGCATATACAGATTGATCGATCCATATCCATGTGTCTTTCTAACTGCTAAAAGATACAACCTCGTTCCTTTTACCAATTTTCTTCATCAAACCCATTTGATTTCTGATCTTTATTACCTGTGGAGCTGGTTACCTATTCAATTGTTGTCAGCTCCTCAGCCGTTCTTGTAAACTTAGTCATCTTAAATTCTTGGGCCAGTATTTTGTTGACTGTTGCGATTAGGCCCAATGCATGCTTGTGGAACAGCACCTCAAATTCCACCTGGGCATGCTGCTGGCTTCTGCAATCAATACCGAATTCTACAATTTCAGGTAATTTGATTTTCCTGTCTGTATCCATTGTACATCTGTGATATTGCTCAGCGTTTTTCTCTCTTCTTTCTTGGAGACAAAGGTGCAATCCAGAATACAAAAAAAAAGAAGTCAAGTCGAGGAGACAATTCACAGAAGTCCTGTTAATGTTGTTTTTGATGGATACATTAGGTATTTCAGATCCTGGTCGTTACTCTTTTAAAGATGCAAATTTTCTGGTGAAAGAGTGAAAATTCATCCTCTTACATGTTCTAAGTGCAAAATAAAGTAACTTTTCTGCTGAATCCTACTTCAGGATCTTGGTTCCAATTATTTATATGAACAAATCTGTGCTATGTACTTAACACATAACAGAGGAGAATTTTCCCCTGTTAAGGGCTATGCATTTAAAGTAAATGACTATCACACTTCAAGCATGAGGATGTCACACATGTTTACATTGTTCTCAAGACATAACTTGGACAGATGGTACTTAGAAGCGTTTTAGTGTTCCACATGTATATGGAGAGAGAAAGACAAAAACATAAATTTTGCAATGCTATTGGAAAATAAAATACTAAGATGAATGGAGTCCACTTCATATCACGCAACACACATAAAAGTTGCTGGTGAACGCAGCAGGCCAGGCAGCATCTCTGGGAAGAGATACAGTCGACGTTTCGAGCCGAGATACTTCTAGCTCTTCTTTCAGTTAGTCCTGACGAAGGGTCTCGGCCTGAGACGTCAACTGTACCTCTTCCTAGAGATGCTGCCTGGCCTGCTGCGTTCACCAGCAACTGTGATGTGTGTTGCTTGAATTTCCAGCATCTGCAGATTTCCTCGTGTTTGCTGCCTTTTAGGTGTGATTTCTCTCTTAATTGAACACCTCATCTGCTGATGTCATGAGCTGTATCAAGAGCTGGTGTTCCACTGGAGCGCGATTCATATTCAGAATGATGTATTTGTTCTAAAGTTTGACATAGGAACCTCAGCAAATCACTTTGAAGTTCCAACACAGCAGGGATTGCATCAGTTCTTGCAGCAAGTGTATTTGATGATAACGCCGAGAATGCACAAACAGTTTGCAAATCGTTTGCTTTGTGCAAACGCTCTTGTTTTCTGCTCTAGTCATTGTGACCTGATAAGCAAGGCAGTAAGGTAAGCAGTGCACAGCAAATACCAATCATCTGTATAAGATACATAGAACACAACACAGGAATAGGCCCTTTGGCTCACAATGTTGATTAAAAAATATTTTTTTGACCAAGACACTAGGACTGAATCACTGCTCTTCTTCAGTTTGACTATTTCATCTTCTCCGGTCACTCACTTGAGAGAATATTTTGGTGCCGTATCCAAGGGATGACATGTCTGGTTATGCTGCATTCACTGGATTTCTCTCTGGGGGTGGATGTGGTACTTATAACCTTCTGAATGATGTTCAGAATTCATTTGACATGGTCTTGACTTCAGAGTATTGTATCACAATAGAAGATTTCTCATGAAGGCTCCATTCATGAGGAGCATGACACTAGGTAGATTTTCTTTAACCTCACCGTCAGTCATGTGACATAATAAAACATGAACTCCTGGACATTAAATTAGCAGGGCCTCAAGAAGAAGAGAATGGAAAATAGCAAATATGTTTTGTAGACAAAAGAGGTCTGTATCAAAAATACCATTTTTTTCTCTGAAATGAAGAATAAGTCTTGAGATTAGATTGCTATTTATAAATAGAGAGAGGAAATTGTGACTATTTTTCCCTCAGTCCCCACAATGCTATATCTACTGCGAGACTCTTGCAGAAAACAAGTGTTGATGAAAAATGAGCATGACCAAATATTGGACCTGAACTGCCACATGCAGTTGGAAAGTCAAGATTTATAGAAGTACCCTTGGTTAATGACTGTCTAAAGTGATTTGACTGATTTTTATTTAAAGTGTGCAGATTCGCTGCCAACACTAACTAATATCATTTTATGTATATCCATCAAATATTTGACATTAATGTAAGTGTTTTGGATGGACAAAAACCCTTCTTCCATATAATTCTGCCAACTGTAATTTCATTGCTAGTTTTATATGATCCTGCTTCTTGAAATATAGAGTTCCTCTCATTACTGTGTAATGTACTTCTTTAAATGTAATGTACTTCTTTAAATAATAAATACAACAAAGATACTAGAACTGATTCACTGTCCTTCTTCAATTTGTCTATTTCATCTTCTAATGTTCACTTGAGAGAGCATTTTGGTGTTTTATCCAAGAGGTGACATGTCTGATTATGCTATACTCACAGGATTTCTACTTGGGGTTGGATGTGATACTTATACCTTTCTGAATGATGCTCAGGATACATTTGATGTGATCTTGACTTCAAAGAGCGTTGTATCACAATAGAAGAATATTGTTTTCGAGCAAAACCATTAACAGATTAATTTAATAATTGGTTAGCATGGTAGTGTAGCATTAGCACATCACTTTACAATGGCAGCTATCACCGATCATGGTTCAATCCCTGGCACTGCCTGTAAGGAGTTTGTATGTTCTCTCTGTGACTGCGTGGGTCTCCTCCTTGTGCTTCTGTTTCCTCCCACATTCCAAGGATATACAGTTAGGGTTAGTGAGTTCTGGGCATGCTATGTTGGTGCAGGTAGTGTGGTGACACTTGCGAGCTTGTCTAACACAATCCTTGCTGACTTGACTTGATGCAAATGGCACATTTCACTCTATGTTTTGATGTTTCGATGTACATATGACAAATAAAGGTAATCTTTCATTTTTATCTAATTCTGAATTAGCACAATCCCATGATTTTTGTTTTGAGTGGAACATTAATTACTGGACAGACATTTTTTGTGTATACAGATAAATCTGACTTTAGCATTGACTTTATTCCCTTTGTTTAAGTACTACTTGGTTGCACACCAATGGTCAGTGTTGTGTATTTACTATTTTAGGAATATCTGAGTAATATTGTAAATACTTTCTTTGATTAAATATTTTTGTTATTTAAATAATTTATGGTTATATGTATGGAATACGTAAATGGCAAATGACATTATACCACTCCGTGGCATGTGTGCATCTCATTTAAAGTAAAACATGAAGTTAGACTCACATTTCAAACTCCAATCTTCTTCCTTTCAATTAGCTTTATTTTTGAGAGTTACAAAACATAGCAGTGGTGTCAAGGATGGGGTATAACTGAAGACGACTACCTGCCTGCTGAAGTGTAGCGAGATGCTTGAGATGAAAAAAAGTGCAGTGAGATGTTCAAGTTTAAAAAAATTGCAGCAAGAAGCAGTTGAATAAAAAAAAAAGCACAGCACGTGCTCTTCAAAAAAGGAGACAGCCACAGTCAAGTAAAAAAAAGGCGAGAAGCAAAAGAATTCAGGGGTTCTTAAACAGTTAGTATCAGGTGATAATAATTATATAAAAACAAGCAGAAATGGCTGGGTGCGTCAGAAAGACTGATGTGTTTGATTACATAAGTAACTAGATATTGCATACCGAGTGAATTGAACAGTACTTTAAAGCAAGTGAAGTAGCCAATAAGAAGTGGGTGCCAATTTTTCTGAGTGCATTGGATTTAAAGACATACAGTTTGCTCCAACCAAACCAGCCGAAATGAATATTGCTGCTATTGTGAAAATAATGCAAGAACATTTAGAAGAGAAACCATTGTTAATTGTAGGATGCTTTAGGTTCCATAAGCAGAATCAAAAGGAAGGGGAGTCCTTTTCAGTGTACGTGGCTGAATTAAAGAGATTGTCTGAGCATTGGCAGTTCAGTAATGAGCTTAATAACGCACTGAGAGATCATTAAGTTTGTGAGATCTCGGAAGAAAGCATTCAAAAATGGCTCCAAACTGAAGCACAACTTATATTTAAAAGAACAATTGAAATAGCTGTATCAATGGAAACAGCTGACAGAGATGCAATTGGGTTGCAGTCAGAGAGAGAAAAAGAGTTGAACAAAATTGCAATGTCTAAACAGAAACCAGCCTGGCTGAACAAATTGTGTTATTCCTGTGGCAGGAGGTCACGTATATCACAGCCATGCAGGTTTAAAGGTGAAATTTGGAGAAAATGCAACAAAGTAGGACACATACAAAGAGTGTGTCAGGCAGACAAAAATAAATGGACTGCACAGGAAAGAGAAAAAGATAAAAAGTCAAATTACAGTTTCAAAACAAGCACAAACTTTCATGACTTGAGTAACACAGGACTGGGTAGCCTTGAGATTTTCACAATGAAAACTAACAATAGACAAGTATATGGCTTATAACAGAAGTGAATGGCAAATTAATTAAAACTTGCTGTTTCAGTCATTCCACAAAATGAGCCTGAATGGCATTTCAAAGATAAAGAACTGAAGCCTGCAGATATCCAACTAAGAATTTACTCTGTAGAAAAGATAACTCCTGTGGGAATGACATTCATAACAGTGAAATACAATAATCAACAAGCCGCATTGGGCTTGTATGTGGTAAAAACGTGAGGGACAGCATTGCGGGGACGTGATTGACTGAGATAACTACAACTTCATTGGAGATCCATCCACCATTTGCATGCCACAACCCCTGTATTAGAACCAACTGAAAGTGAATTAAGAAAGGTACTGGATGGTGTTGGAATTGTCCAATGCTGTACTCCATGAATGGTTGCCCAAAAGAGGCCAAACAGGTGTTGGTGTCAACCTCTGTGCCTCTGGATGGAAAGCACATTGGAACAAGGAAGGACCATGCTGCTAAGAGGAGTCATGGAAGTGACGAAAGCAATGGTCCAACTACAACAGTTTTTGTAGGCAATACATCTGAGAAAGCTTCTGATATGTTAATCAGGTAGTTACTTGTGAAATAACTGGTTGTAAGCTTCGGGAAAGTTGTAAGCATTCAGCTTTTGTGAGTAGAAAGAACCAGAATCTACTCTGCATTCTTTAAGGTTATTGCATGAACTTCAAGCAAGAGACAAAAATCTGCTTGCAAAGACCAAAGCCCAGCTGGATGAATGGAAGGTCAAAAAGAAAGGAGTCAATGGAGCTACAAAAACAGAGGATTCATCAGATGATGTTGTGGATGAGGAAAGCAAGAGGAGAGATCAGATTGTAAAGGGAGCAACACAAGGATTATTAAGAGAATACCTCTATGAACTAAATGCACCTTCCCAAGTTCACGATACACATCCTAGAAAGAAGAAAAAGGAAAAGAAAGAGGAGGAAGACATAAACGCTATGGAAATGGAAGAGGATAAACGAGACCTGATTTTTCGAGAAAGTAACAAATTCAGGGATACTCACAAGAAAGTAGAAGAAGATAAAGGAAGGTAAGAAAAAGAAATCCAAGAAGTTGTAAAGGAGTGAAAAGATAGAGAGAAAGGATGCAAGCAAGAAAGAGAAATGCATGAAAGAGAGAAGGAACACGAGAAAGAAAAAGGGCGACAAGGAGAGCATGAGCAGGAGCAGGAGCAGGATCAGGACCATGATAGGGATTGTGTGAGAACCAAGGATAGGGAAAGGGTGCGTGACCGAGAAAGCGATCAAGAGCAGGATAGAGAGAGAGAAAAAAGCCAGGAGCAGGAAAGAAGCAAAGATTGAAGTAGATCCAAAGAGAAAAGCTGAGAAAAGGAGAAGAAAGGTGTCCAGAGATGCCAGAACCACTTCCTGCAGTCTCAGAATCAACTCCTTCAACCACCACGGAGGAGCTGAGAACTGAGATTGTTTCACAGCCACATGTCTCAGAAGTCTAAAAATTACAAAAGAATTTAAACAAGCAAAGTACTTAAAAATAAAGAGGAATAAGAACGGAATTTGGAATGGAATTTAATGTGGAAAAGTGTGAAGTTATTTACATGTGTAAAGGCAGACTATTATCTAAATGGAAAAAAAGGTTGTAGATCGGTGAAGCACAGAAGGATCTAGGTATTCCTAGACACAGAAAGTTAGAAGGCAAGGGCAGCAAGAGGTTAGGAAGGCAAATGAAAATAATTTCAATAAAATAAAATAATACAGAACTCTATGAATTAACTTGTTTTGGTCTCTTCCCTGCCTCTGAAAAGAATAGCAACCTGTTCTTTCAGTAGATCTACATGTTGCAGATATTTTTCTAGTAAATCCCTACTTGCAAGCATTGGGGGATCACTGTAACTTCATGCTCTGCTGCTCAGCTCCCTAATGTAAAGTCATCAGGAGCTTTGCGACTTGCATGTCTATGCTCACATTGTTAGGAATGATAAATTTGCCAGCATTTCATTAAACTGCCTACAATTCCCTACAAAATCCAGGTTACTATTTGTACCAGAAGTAGAATGTGAGCCAGATCTCACATGACATCTCCAACAGCTCCGAGCCACCCGTATTTGGCAATTTATATTCCCTATTAATTCTATCACATTTAAAAATCTGGGTCTTGTTGATGGATTTGGAGGGCAGAATGTGCTGGTTTGTGGCGGAGGAATGACATTGTGATTGTTTGGGGGGGGGGGTCTGATGTTGGGGGAGGTTGGTTATGTAACTGAATAAAGCCTGTCCTTATGTGATGACAATATTCACTTTCCAACAGAGTGCTCATTAAGGGCAATACACAAGAACCTATGGTATTTGGGGAAGTGAGTTAGCATGAACTGAAGACTGATAATAGTATAGGAGGCAAAGAGTCAGAATAAATGGGTCTTTTTCAGGCTAAAGGGATGTAATTGGTGATATGCCCCAAGGATTAGTTCTTGGCACTCAACTATTTTTCAATTATATTTTTTTACTGGAAGAGGTTGCAAAGTGTAAGATATTCAAGTTTGCCAATGTCACGAAAATAGCTGGGTGAGCATGTGGCATTGAGGATACTTCGATTCTGCAACTGTATATGGACAGGTGGAGTGAGTGGGTGAAAACTTGGAATTGGAATGGAATTTCATAAGGAAATGTGTGAAGTTATTTACTTTGATAGGAACAGTGTAAAGGCAGACTATTATCTAAATGGCAAAAAGTTGTAGTTAAGTGTAGCAGAGGAATATAAGTACAAATCACAGAAAGTTAGAAGGCAGGCGCAGCAGGAAGGCAAATGGCATATTCACTTTTATTGTCAGAGACTTGGGGCAGATTAGCCATGATCATATTGAGTGATGGGGCAGAACTGATGGTCAAGGGTCCTATTCCTGCTTATATTTTCATAGGTTCTAATCAGAAACCAAGATGATTAAACTATGTTATGCAGAAGTTAGAAACACCGAAAGAACAGAAAAGACTAATCAAATCAGGAGCTATTCTGCCCATATTTTTTATTTGGTGAGATTTTGGTCCAGGAACAAAATGGTTAATAGCTTGTTGCTGTAATTTGTTGCACTTGACTATCAGCCTTATCAGTTTCCTTTCGAACCATGAAAATTTCAGTTATCTCAAAGCATTCAAAATTTCAAGGAAAACAAGTCTTAATTGTATAATCTATCCTATGAGCCAAGGTAATCATTCTGGTACTGTATATCTGCAGTGCATATCCTCAAAGTCACTGTAAGGCTTCTAAGATTTGGCACCCAAGACTGCTACAAATACTTAAGTGTGATTTCATTAAGGATTTGTTTGACCATAGCGTCATACCTAGTGCAAAACTGCTGGGAGCTATCTGCACATGTGCTATCACATTTAGGACAGATAATACTACAACAACTCCCCAGCACTTACTCTGGAAAATGTAGTCAAGAAACGCTTACCAACATGGACCTAGCCAGATTTAATGTCCATTCATTAAATGGAAAGGATAGATTAAAAAAGAAGAGGTCAAAACTATCTGGAAGTGAAATACCTTCTGTGCTACTTTCCTTCTCAAAATAAAACCAGAAGAT
This sequence comes from Mobula birostris, assembly GCF_030028105.1. Taxonomy (NCBI): domain Eukaryota; kingdom Metazoa; phylum Chordata; class Chondrichthyes; order Myliobatiformes; family Myliobatidae; genus Mobula; species Mobula birostris. The sequence continues at coordinate 110,830,073 of NC_092379.1, forward strand.
ATTGGAAACACCAAGCAGGACAGGTAATGTGTGCAGAAAAAAAAAAGAACAGAAATCTTGCTCCAAGGATGTGGTTTTGGTTACTTTTTAACTATAAATTTCTCTCCCTCCCGTAACCCAAACCTTGGGTCAGGGAATTTTTAGCTGGCAGAAATTTCTGGACCAACTTCAGTCCACTTATTCTCATAAAATCTACTAATAAATGCCAGCAGCATGATTGTCTGTGCATGTTCATATCATTTTAATGACCTACATCAAATTTCACTTGTTACAGTTTTGCTTCTTAGTAAGTCAATTTTTTTAATGTGTTTCCATCTACACTGACTGTAATGCTACCTGTCTTTGCATCATGAGCAAACTCTTCCATATATTACCTGGAAGTTATTAGATAAGAAAACTAGGTGAAATAAGAATAATCTTCTGATCAATAAAGACTGTGTTAGGAAACTACTAAAGAGAAAAGATTATTTTATCAGGCTGAAGTAATTTTAATTAAGGGAATAGACACTATTCTCTTAAGCATTCTGAGCTGGAAAGAGGAGTAAGAAGGGGATAACCAAATTGTTTTGGTCCACTATTAGGCTCATACTTAGAAGGAAAAAGTTTTGCTGAGTGATGATATAGCTCTAAGCAAAACTGACTCACAAATATAATAATCTTTGGGTAATTCCCTGATAGACATGCAAATTGGCAAAAGAAAAATAAGGTTATTGAAGTCTCCCTTGTGGCTCTGTGTTCCAAAAGTTAACACGTGGTTGAAAGACTGGGTTCCAATTCATGAACAGGGAACCTCCATGAAGAAAACCGAAACATGCTTGGTGTCAGAATCAGAATAAGGTATATTATCAATGTTGTGAAGTTTGTTGTCTTGTGGCAGCAGTGCACTGCAATAGATAAAATATTCAATAAGTTACAGTAAGAAATACAAACAAATAAAGAAGTAGTGCAAAAAGAGAACAAAATAATTCATTTGTCATGGACCTTTCAGAAATCTGGTGGCAGAGGGGAAAAAGCTGTTCCGGAATTGAATTGAATTGACTTTATTACTTACATCCTTTATATACATGAGGAGTAAAAATCTTTACGTTACGTCTTGGTCTAAATGTGAAATGTGCAATTGTAGTAATTTATAATAAATACTATGTACAACAGGATATACTGGCACTGGAGACAGTCCAGAAGAAACTCACTGGGCTCACGTACTGGGATGAGGGTGTTGTCCTTTCATGTAAGGCAAAAAGAATTAGCCCTGTATTCTTTGAAGTTGAAATAAAAAGTACGGAAGAGTATGTAAGGTCCTAAAGGAGCATGACAAGGCATATGTGGAGGTGTTCTCCCAAGTGGGAGAGGCTCAAAGAAGGGGACTTGATTACAAAATATAAGGAAGGAGATATATACAACTGCCATTTCTTCTCTCATAGGGTGATGCATCTCTGTGTATAGAGTCTCGATTACTAAATATATTTAAAGAAGAAGTAAATAAGTGTTTTATTTTTTTGAAATTTGAAGTAAATATTTTTGAAAGATTGTAAAATTGTGGGCTATGTGGAACTGGTTCAGAACAGGTGTTGATGGATGCGGCAGATTGGCCTTGAGATAGTATGGTGGAGCAAGCTTGAGGAGATGGCCACTCCTACTCCTACTTTCTTTGTTGTATTCTTGTGTACCACTGTTGTAAAAGCAGCTGGAGAGGTTGGAGATAAGTATTGATGATATACCAACCATTCTAGAAACTCTGAATAACAGAACCTCAATCTAACAAAAGTTCTGGAAGCAGTTTGGGCAGTAAGGAGAGAAACAGAGTCAATGTTTTGGGTCATAGAGCTGGCAATGTGAGGAGATAAGTATGATTACATTGCAGAGAGTGGAAAGTGGATAGCAGAGTGATAGGGTGCAGAAAAAAGTTGTGAAAGTAACAATTACTTTAAACGCCAGCAGTTGGCGTCACTCAACTTCACTTGGCCCATCATTGAAATGTTCCTACAACCTATGGACTCACTTTCAAGGATTTTTCATCTCATGTTCTCGATATTTCTTGCTTATTTATTTATTATTAATATTTCTTTATTTTTGTATTTGCACAGTTTGTTGTCTCTTACACTCTGGTTGAATATCCAATTGGTACAATCTTTCATTAATTCTATTTTGGTTATTATTTCTATTATGGATTTATTGAATATGCCACAAAGAAACTAAATCTCAGGGTTGTATATAGTGACATATATGTACTTTGATAATAAATTTATTTGGAACTTTGTAACAAAATGATACAGACATAAACTGAAACAAAACAAATTGAAACAAAGATATGGTCACTTCTATGGAAAAAGTCAAAACTAAATCCTGCAGATTGTAACATGCCTAGTCAAAATATGAGTTGCTGTTCCTCTGGACCTGAGCTGCTGCTTCTCCTCATCTGACGATTGTAATGGGATTAACAGAAGTGGCTTTGAGTAGGAATAAAACAAAAAATGCTAAAAAGTATCCAGCACATACATGACCATCTGTGGTGAGAGAAATGTTTTGTGTCAATGATACATTATCAAGAACAGAGAAAGATTTGTCCTGTGATGACACTCATATCTACAGTGATGAAATGCTTTGAGACATTGGTCATGGCTAGAATTAACTTCTGCCGTAGCCGCTGCAATTTGCCTATTGCCACAATAGGTCTACAATGGACACGATCTCATTGGCTCTCCATGCGGCCTTGGATCACCTGGACAATACAAATACCTGTGTCAGGATGCTGCTCATTGACTATAGCTCAGTGTTTAACACTATCATTCCTACAGTCCTGATCGAAAAGTTACAGAGCCTGGGCCTCTGTGTATCCCTGTGCAAGTAGATTCTCAACTTCCTAACCAGAAGACCGCAATCTGTGCAGATTGGTAATAACATCTCCACCTTGCTGACGATCAACACTGGTGCACCTCAGGGATATGTACTTAGCCCATTGCTCTACTCTCCCTACACCCATGATTGTGTGGCTAAGCATAGCTCAAATGCTATCTATAAATTTGCTGGTGATACAACCATTGTTGGCAGAATCTCAGATGGTGATGAAAGGTCGTACAGGAGAGAGATATATCAGAATGGTGTCGCAGCAATAACATTGCACTCAACATCAGTAAGACTAGAGAGCTGAATGTAGACTTCAGGAAGAGTAAAATGAGGGAACACATACCAATCCTCATAGCGGGATCAGAAGTGGAGCGACACCATTTCAGGACCTGAGTGTCAATATCTCTGAGGATCTATCTTGGTTTCAACATATTGATGCAGTTATAAAGAAGGCAAGACAGCGGCTATATTTCATTAAGAATTTGAGGAGTTCTGGTTTATCACCTAAAATACTGGAAAACTTCTACAGATGTACTGTTGAGAGCATTCTGGCTAGCTGTATCACCATCTGATGTGGTGGGGTTGGGCGGGAGGGTTGCTGCACAGGATCAAAGTAAGCTGCAGCGAGATGTAAAATTAGTCAGCTCCAACATGGGTACTAGCCCTGTATTATCCAAGTCATTCTCAAGGAGCAGTGCCTCAGAAAGGCGGTGTCCATTATTAAGGACCCCCACCACCCAGGACATGCCCTCTTCTCATTGTTACCATCAGGAAGGAGGTACAGAAGCCTGAAGGCACACCCTCAACAGTTCAGGGACAGCTTCTTCCCCTCTGCCATCCGATTTCTAAATGGACATTGAAGCATGAACACTACCTCACTACTTTTGTTTTATTTCTGTGTTTGCACTACTCATTTTAATTCAACTATTTAATATATTCTTACTGTGATTCAGTTTTTTCCCTATATTTATCATGTATTGCACTTAACTGCTGCCGCTAAGTTAACAAATTTCACGACATATGCCGGTGATACTAAACCTGATTCTGATTCTGATTTAAAGTGTAGTAAAGTATTCCTACCCTGGTGTCCTAGTCAAACATTATCTCTATAATAATAAGGCATCTGTTAGTCTTGCGAGACCATGGATCTGCGCCTGCGCCTGGAAAGTCTTCACTCTCCAGGGCGCAGGCCTGGGCAAGGCTGTATGGAAGACCAGCAGTTGCCCATGCTACAAGTCTCCCCTCTCCATGACACCAATGTTGTCCAAGGAAAGGGCATTAGGACCTATACAGCTTGGCACCGGTGTCCTTGCAGAGCAATGTGTGATTAAGTGCCTTGCTCAAGGACACAGCATGTGGCCTTGGCTGAGGCTCAAACTCATGACCTTCAGGTTGCTAATCCAATGCCTGAACCATTTGGCCACGTGCCCACATCTCTATAATAAACACAAATAAAAGGATTACCTGCTCATTGTCTTCCTGTGTACTTTATTAAAAGAGATCGTACTTCAAAGCACTTCATTGATACAAATTGTTTTTACATCCCGAGGTTCTAAAAAGTGTTACATGACTGATTTCTGAGATTCTTTCTTTAATGTTGTTTGAAGTGGGGTTTTCCATGGTGACACATTCATATATTGCTTGGATTCCTGGTGGGCATTTCTACTCCACTGGTTAGGCTACTTCTGGTTACCAATTACATCAATTCCAAATGTAACAGATTGCCAGTTTGCTCTTTTAAGATTCAAGATTCAAGATTGCTTAATGTCATTTTCTGTACACAAGGGTAAAGGAGAACAAAATAATTGTTACTCCGGATTCAATGCAGTGCAAAAAAAAACACATTAAGATAAAGAACACAATAAAAACATAATAAATATGGATACATATGATAGCTTATACACATTGATTGTACGTTGATAAAGTGGCACTAGGTACAGGAATGTCTGTAATAAATCGATATAAGATTACAGCTGTTTTTATTCATATCTTCAATGTGCCATTTTTATCAAAATTCAGGGGCCCGCAAGGATGAACATATTTGTTTTTTGTACAATGCAAATAGCTGTTTAACTGTTTGAATAAGTGTGACTTGTGTTTCAGAGGTACCATAACTAGCAGGAATTTAATTGTTGTTTCTAATAGAACATGGATTGTCTGGAAACCTCGGCAACAGTAGCACATGCAGAAAGCAACTTCATTTACATCTGTTACTGTCTGTGATATCAGGGAAGCTTTTAGGGAATATGTTCCTGGACTTTAAAAATAGTAAATATTTTGTGAGTGTTGCAGCTTTAGCTGGTTTTTGTTTTGCTCTTTTTTATCCTTATCACACTCACTGTGAAATGTATAAAATCTCTTAATTTTTCATTTGTATTTAATACACAGGAGCACACAATAGGTGAAAGAAGACAACAGTGGTATTTTGTTCTATAACTGCGTTCGGTTTATGCTTGAGTCTAGTATCCACAGAATGTTAGGCCTGCAAAATCTGAACTACTTAGTGGGTGTTGCCTATTGCCAGAGTCACCAGTGTCTGGCTGGTGCTGCCAAAAACATGGGATTGACAGATTTGGAAGGGTGAATCTTGCCAGTATTGGTTGATTGCTGGCTCATTCTGCAGCTTGGCATCACCGTATCTGATTTCCAAATGCAAACACTATCTTCTACATATTTAGCCGTTCTGCAAGCAGAGGGAGAATTATTTTGGCTTGACACACCTCAGGGTCCAGTGGTATTGTACGAGAAACAATAAGATCTCTTGAGTTCCAGCGCATTGGCATTGCTGGGATTCCCCAAACTTCTGCATCTTAGCTCCTTCCCAATGCCAGACTTGGAGTGGGATCTGAAAGTTAATTTTTATAGTTAACAGTAGAGCAGATTGAAAGGTAAAATGGAGAGTCAGTTACGTTATTGTAATTATTTTGTGCATAGTTTAATGTTATTATGTTCAGATTTTTTGTCTTTAATTATTTTTTAATCACAATAGTTTTTGAATCCCGAGATATTTAGAAAAATATTGAAACATGAGACCATAAGGAATAGGAGCAGAATTAGGCCATTTGGCCCATCAAGTCTGCTCTGCCAATGGCATTGTGTGTAATTAACAGTTACCATAACTATAACATGTACATAATTGCAGACATCCCACCTCTCCCAGAAGTTCCGGGAGTCTCCCGCATATTAATAGTGGCTCCCTGATGCCCGCAATTTATATACACTGTCCCGGAAATCAATTTTTTTGAGAGCGAGCGAGACAGCGCGTGCACGAGAGAGAGAGAGAGAGCGAGAGCGAGCCTGTGTGCGAGAGAGAGAGAGAGAGAGAGAGAGAGAGAGAGAGAGAGAGCAAGACAAAGAGCGAAAGCAAGTGCGCGAGGGAGCGAGCGAGAGAGCGCGAGGGAGCGAGTGAGAGAGGGAGCAAGAGGGAGTGAGTGAGAGAGAGAGAGAGCGTGAGGGAGTGAGAGAGAGCGAGCAAGAGCGCAAGAGAGCGAGTGAGAGAGAGACAGCGCGAGGGAGTGAGTGAGAGAGAGAGCGCTCGCCATGGGAGAGTATTCCAAAAAAAGAAAATATAATATGTACATCACCCCAGACTACACTAAAGTGTACCCCTACCTAATAAGGGTCAAAAATAATGACAGTGTTGCTCACGGCACTGTTTGCAACAGTGACTTTTCTATTGCCCAAATGACTGTACAAGACATGTTGAGGTGAGTTTAACAGGTGTCATTCGTTTATTAGCATAGCTAACGTTATTTAAACTAGGTGGCTAGCTGCAAAGGAGCTACTCTATTGCAGACATCCCATCTCTCCCGGAAATTCCGGGAGTCTCCTGCAAATTGATGATGCTACCTCCCTGAAATGAGTTTTTGCAGGGTGGGATGTCTGTAATTGACAATTTTACAGCTGGCCACATTGGGGATAAGGCTTTACAAATTTTCAAAACTTTTCAGCAACATTTGAGCCTCATTACTGAAGTCCCAGATATCCTTTTGTTGCTTAAACCATTCTGGGATGTTTCAGGTCAGTGAGACTGGCCCTCTGCATGCAGGCAAAGCAAACACAGGCTTGGTGAGATCCAGGATGGTGAATCTGGATGAGGTGAGGGGCCAGTAACCGGCCTATAATCTTACTATCATTGTTTCTCTGCCTGCCTGGAGAGAGTTCTGGGCATATGTTTTTACATGATAAGCAGATATCTTCATTGATTTCATAATATCAGCTCATTCTCAAAATACGAAAAAAATTACCATTTTTCTTTTAAAATCAGAAGTTAGGGGAACCATAGCACTTCACAAAATCTTGCTGCACAATGGAGTAACATGGGCCAATGTATCAAACCCAACCAAGCAAGGCGGAATGACCTGCGAAACACCAGCAGCTTCACTGCGTCTGAAAAAGTGATAGATACTGCATTCTTGAATTCCCATGCCTGCATTGAGTAGAAGTTACAATATATGGTTAAGCAACGTACACAAAACGCTGGAGGAACTCAGCAGGCCAGGCAGCATCTGTGGAAAAGTGTATACTTGACGTTTCAGGCTGAGACCTGATGAAGGGCCTCAGCCGGAAACATCAACTATTCTCTTTTCCATAGATGTTGCCTGGTCTGCTGAGTTCCTCCAGTATTTTGTGTGTGTTGTTTGTAATATATAAATAGATGAACCCTCAGACGGAAACATTGACTGTTTATTCCCTTCCACGTATGCTGCCTGACCTGTTGAATTCCTTTAGCATTCTGTGTGTGTTGCTCAAGATTCCCAGCATCTGCAGTACCTCTTGTGCTTCTTTTAAGTGGATAATCATTTTTATTATTTTATTTTTACAAATGTTTTTTTTAATTGGTCTTAAAATATGCATTTACAGTATTAGCATGCCACCTTAGGTGTATTTTCCTGGGCAGTGTCACATACACTGCATTGTCTAGCAGTGAAAATTAAATCTGTAGGAGTAGCCTCTTGTGAATGCAGAGTGCGTCTATAATGATGACTCATAACCATACGGATAATGCATCTCACCGATGAACAATTTTTCCAACCCACTCATTTCAATTTTAGTTGTTTTCATCAAGTGGATCCATTCCTTCATGGATTTTTCTGCAGTTGCATCTAGCAGTAATAAAACGTTTGGATTGTTTTCAAGACAATGCTACCTATTTCTCTATTAGTTCTTTTTTTAAAGCAACATGGAAGGTGACATGGCCTAGATTCTGCGAAAGTGAAGTCTATGCATAGTGTGCCAAATCTTCCCACTCAGTTTTTGATTCCTTACTCTAGCAGGTTCTCTAATTTCCCCCATTCTGTTTGACACTTCAATTTTGGGGCTTGTATCCTCCACATATCACCCTTCGGAATGTGCCACTGATTCTTATTTTGATCTGTCCATCTGTAATATCCTTGACAGTGGAATTGAAAAGATCAAAAGTCAGGCATCAACATTTCTTTTATGGAGCTAGGTTTAGTGATACGTTTCAGAAGAAAATACACCTCGGTCATGCAAGAACAGATTCTTTGGCCCACAATGTCTGTGTTGACCATGACGTCATGTTTTAGACCTATCCCCCTCCATTTGCTGCCTGTTCATTTGCCTAAAAGCCTCTTAAATGTTGTTGTTGTACTTACTTCCTTCACCTTCCTTGGCAGTGCATTCCAGGCATATACCATTCCCTGTGTAAAGTGTTTGTCTTGTAAAATTCCTATAAACATTTCCTCTCTCATCTTAAAGCTATGCCATCCAGCATTTCACATTTTCACCCTGGGAAAAAAACTCTCACTATGCCTGTAAATAATTTTATACATTTCTAATTCAGGCAATATCCTGGTGAACCTCTTCTCCACACTCTCCAAAACCTCCACATCCATTCTGTTATGACCCTTCAACCATCAGGCTCCCGAACCAGCATGGTTAACTTCAATCAGTGCTGCACTGAACTGATTCAATAACCTACAGACTCACTTTCAACAACTCTTTACAACTCATGTTCTCAGCATTATTTTTGATTTGCACATTTTGTCTTCTTTTACATATTGGTTGCTTGTCAGTCTTTGTTATGTATTGTTTTTCATAACGTTCTATTGTATTTCTTTTTCTCCTGTATATGCTTGCAGTAAAATGAATCTCAAGGTAGTATGTGATAACCTACATTCAGAGGCCACTTTATTAGGTATACCTGCTTGTTAATGCAATTATCTAATGAGCCAATCATGTGGCAGCAACTTAATGCATAAAAGTATACAGACATAGTCAAGAGGGTCAGTTGTTGTCCAGACCAAACAAGGAGTATGATATAAGTGACCTTGACTGTGGGATGGTCGCTGATGCTGGACGAGAGTGGTTTAATTATCTCAGAAACTGCTGACCTCCTGGTATTTTCATGCACAGAGTTTACAGAGAATGGCGCAAAAAATTAAAAGCCTCCAGTGAGCAGGAGTTCTGTGGGTGAAAATGCCTTGCTAGTGAGAGAGGTCAGAGGAGAATGGCCAGACTGGTTCAAACTGACAAGGCGGCAATAGTAAAGCAAAGGTTACAATAATGCAGAAGAGCATCTCCGAATACACAACGTGTCGAACCTTGAAGTGGATGGGTTACTGCAGCAGAAAACCACACTGGGTTCCACTCCTGCACCTCATAAAATAGCCTCTGAGTGTATACATACTTTGATAATATATTTACTTTGAACTTTGAACCATCGCTTTGTGATCTCTACCTTTACTGTTGGCACCTCAGGGACTCTGCTCGAAATTGTCACAGGAGTGCAGAGGCTCCAGGACTCTGAGGGCTATAGGACAGATGCTGCTCTGCTGTCAAACACTGCAGGATAGGAGCCTTATTTTCAGAGGATGCCTTTGCCTTGAGCAAATATAGATATATAGTCATCTAATCTGGTGTATTTCCTCGGTAACGAGCGGGGAGTGGGAGAGAAATTGATCTGAAATTTCAATCCCAAATTGAACAAGACAGAGAAATTAGTGATCTTTACAATATTTTAATCCAACCTGACTGAGGATAAGGGAGAATGGTACTGGCTTCTATCTCCAAGTAAGACAAATCATGGCTGAAATGGATATTGAGATTCAAATTGATTTCAAGTGTTATGTACCCCGTAACTGGGTTGCCAAACCAGCAGAAATGGAACGCTCGTTCTAGCTGCTTGACTCGGAACTCGTGCTCGAGTCTTAATTTTTCCATCTGCAGCTGCACTGTTTCTCCACCAGGTTTGCTCATAGACACCACCTCCAACTCCCCGTGGGGAAACACACCTTTAGATACATAATGTTCAACGACAGCTCTGTGCATCTCCGCTCTCCTCATTGTTGGCTTCCCCTTAAAAAGATTCAACCGTTTTGCAACAGCCGCCAATTCTGATTTCCTGGCATCCTCTAATGCCTCCAAGGTTGGCGCCTTTAGAAATCCCGCAATCTCCATTTCTGCTGTTTGCCCTCTTTTTTTACGTACAGGAATTTTAATGCAATCAGTTTACCCAGTCCCAAATTTTTGGCGTTCAAAATCCCAGACGAGATCCCCACTTATGTTACGTACCCCATAAATAGGTTGCCAAACCAGCAGAAATGGAAGGCTCGCTGGAGTCTGTGATTACTAGGAACTAATAAAGTTTTATTAAAGAAATAAGTAATACAGTACACTAATCGCAAGGATATAAATGTAACAGGTTAGCAATGATAATACACACATATACACAGAAATAGGGTAGTAGGAATCAATCAAGCTCTATCGCAGTCTAGGGGTAAAATGATCAGTCTTAAGTGAAGCAGAGTTCAGTTCAGTTTAGTGCAGTTCGCAGTAATCGCTGTTGTCGTACCGTTGGGGAGAGAGAGAGAGAGAGAGAGAGAGAGAGATGCAGTTGGTTTCAGGCAGACCTTTTGATGTTTTCACAGTTGGTTTCAGGCAGATATTTTGATGTCTTCTAATCCCGCTGGGGTCACCGACTGTGACCCCATTCTGGATACAATCGTTCTTCCACGGTGAACCCGGCACCCAGGCAAGGGCGGACACACACCCCAGGTTCCCACCAATCGTACCTTTACACCCTGTGAGCCTCTGATCGGTTCCCGCGAACCGCTCCTCCACACTCTCACCAACTTGTGGGGGCACACTGCTCTTTCCAGAGTCTCGTGGCGTGTCTCGTGCCTTAGCAAACCTGCTCTTTTTATCCCCCCGCTGGGGTATCACCTGTCCATCAAAATTCAGACAGTTCAGGTTCAAAGCAACCGGTCTGTAAATATCTGAATTGTGTTTCTTTCTCGTTAATCTCTTCCTTCTCTCTCATTAGGATTTTGAATGTTTCTCCATTGTTTTCCGTTATCTCCCTCATTAGCATCATCCGTCCGGTAGCTCTGCTTGGTGTCACACATGACACAAGCATGGAGAAAAGAAATCACTATCAGTTTCAATGTCCTTCATTATTGCTGTTGGCATTCCATGTGTTATTACAACCCGCAACATTGAAAGCTTTTTTAGTTGCTAGGGTGCATCTGAAATCCTCAATATGTGAAAAGGGCAGGTTGCAGCATGAATTTAAAGTGCCAAATTTCCATTTGTGCAATTTAGAGAAACAAATTTTAACCCTCACCCGCACACCCTCCCCCCCATTCCAAAGACAAAAAGGTTGGTAGGCTAATTAGTCACATGAATGTAATTGAATGGCATGGAACATTGGGCCGGAGGGGACTGTTATTGTTCTGTATCTCTAAATAAATAGACAAATATTTTCATTAGAACTGAGCTGCAATTTGAGCAGAACCCTTAATAGCAGCCAAACAGCACGTCATGTTGTCAACACCAAGCCATCCAAATATCTTTAACCTGCCTGCAGCCTCACTGACAACATCCTACTGAAGAGGAAAATAATGTTGGAAGGAAACCATTTGTTTTTAAGTTCCTCCCCTCTTCGCTGGGAGTCATGGTTGAGTACAATTCCATGAGTGTCTACTGCCCTCCAGTATGTTGTCCAAAAGGCCCATTAACATTCTTGTGGATGCACCCAGACAGTGAACATTGGCTAACTATTCAATCACAATCACATCACAACCAAGCATGGCCCTGTTACTATAGACAAACATAGAAAGCCTCCATGTATAAAGATCAATAGGTCGTAAATCTGATTGTTTTTTAACAAATTCAATTTTAATACCTTTATCACTGTCCCAGTTGACATCAACTAATAGTTCAGACCAGGGCTGACGCTGGAGCCTTCCTGTTTCACTGGAACAACATATCTTATGTTTATAATTTGAGTTAGCTGGGGAGCCTGGAGTCTTCTCAATGTGTTTCCTGTCATTTTAAGTCTCACGTAAATAGTCTTTCAAAACCATTTTTGGGAAAGAAAAAAATAGTGCCCTGTAATCCCTTGGTGATTCATGTATTAGGCTGAGGAGTAATTGCAGTTGGACTCTAGACATCAGCCATAGAAGTGCTTTATCCAGCCCTTGGATGTTGTTACCAATAGGATTGAGAACATGCAGTAATTATGGCAACATCTTCCCAATGACTGTTTTCTTTCAGAAGCTGATTGCATATAGCATATAACCAACTTAACTAAAACTGCAGTGCTGATCTATAAAAAGAAAATTTCAACTCTCAAATGAATCTACGGAACTACAAGCACTCAATAACAGTAATAAATCTTGCACATAATTGTCCTTCACAAGTACTTTGTTACTGCAGCTTCTTCAACCATAAAATGACATCACAAGGAACTGAAGGTGCGGGGTATTTTTAGACATACATAAACACTCAATATCAATGAGAGTTTTGAAAGCTGGTGCGCCTTGGGCTGGTGTTTCACTTGCTGTCAAAGCCATCCAGGAGACTGAGAGACAGCCACCGATAGAAATCCTCTTCTTTATAGCGGGCTTCACAGAGCAGCAGGGAGCATCAAACAATACGCCCAGGCCACCCTGGGATAGAGCAACCTGGCCCAAGGGCAGATGACAAGTGAACAAGTTATTGTAAGATCCAACTCCATTCATTTTGGCAGTAGAAAAGCTTCAGAGGCCCAGATTCATGAAAGTGACTCTAACCTCATGGCTTTGTAAGCAGCTTTACCTTCAATTACATCCTTCTGTAGGAAAAGACAGGGCAAAATAAGTGGTAAGTTTTTGTCACTGAAGCTGGATGAAAAAGCAGTAATAGAACAGAAACTGTCTATTTTGAATGCTAGGATCCCCCAAGTTGTCCAAATCATTAGTATTCACTGAGCAAATGTTGCCCTTCTGTAGTTGGATACAGGTTACCGTGGCAGCTGCCACAATATCTTTGCTTCATGCCCAGACAGTCAATCATGAGATCCTCAGATAATTTGGTTTATAATTCATAGCTTTATTGTCTGGTGCATGTTGCATAACTTTGCAACATAAAGATACAAGTGCATTGAATCGTTGTACCAACAGTGTTGAGAAATAACTCAAAGATGTCACTTGGGAATCCAGGAACTGGTGGCAGCAACAGCACAAGCACCCTTGAGAAGCAAAATATATTTCACAGGTAACATTTGTTAGTTAACTGCCTAGATCATTTCTGTTACCAATACTCCCTGAAACTTTTCTGGTCTCTATAATAAATCACAATGGACTACATGTTCTCTGCTGTTTCTACAGTATATATGGAAAAAGATCATATAATCACCTTACTTTCTATCTTTACATACCTTGTGAATCCTTTGACCCAGCATCCATTCTAGATTGGTCCACTGCATCAGGTCCCTTTGCCACCACATGACAAAGCAATTTTATATTTTATGAATGATTTACTGACCCAGATACAGATCATAGAATCAAAGAAAAATACAGCACAGAAACAGGTCCTTTGGCCCATCTAGTCTGGGCCAAACCACTCAAACTGCCTACGACCTCCAATGGTCCTATAGTCCTCCATACCCCTACCATCCATGTACCTATCCAAACTTCTCTTAAACTTTGAAATTGAGCTCACACACACCACTTGCACTAGCAGCTGGTTCCACCCTTGTACCACCCTCTCTTTAAAGAAGTTTCCCCTTGTTTCCTTTAAACTTTTCACCTTTCATCCTTAACACATGACCTCTCACTGTAGTCCCACCCAACCACAGCGGAAAAAGCCTGCTTGCATTTACCCTATCTATACTCCTCATTATTTTGTATACCTCTATCAAATCTCCTCTCAATCTTCTACATTCCAAGGAATAAAGTCCTAACCTATCAATCTCTCCTTGTAACTCAGGTACTCCAGACCCAGCAACATCCTTGTAAACTTTCTCTGTACTCCTTCAACTTTATTTCTGTCTTTTTTTATAGGTAGGTGACCAAAACTGCATACAGTACTCTAAATTAGGCCTCATCCATGCCTTATACAATTTCAACATAACATCCCAACTCCTGTACTCAATATTTTGATCTATGAAGGTCAATATACCAAAAGCTTTTTTTATGACCCTATTAACCTGTGATGCCACTTTCAATGAATTATGGACCAGTATCCCAGATCCCTTTTTTCTACCACACTCCTCAGTGCCTTACCAATCACCATGTGCGACCTACCCTGGTTGGTCCTAGCGAAGTGCAAGACCTTGCACTCGTCTTTACTAAGTTCCATCTTCCATTTTTCAGCTGGTCCAGATCCTACTGCAAGCTTTGATAGTCTTCTTTGCTGTCTACTACACTCCCAATCTTAGTATCATCTGCAAATTTGCCGATCCCGTTAACCACATTATCATCCATATTATTGATATAGATGATAAGTAACGGACCTAGCACCAATTCACGTGGCACACCACTAGTCACAGGCCCCCAGTCAGAGAGGCAACCATCTATTACCACTCTCTGCCTTCTCCCACAAAGCCAATGTCTAATCCTGTTTACTACTTCATCTTGAATGTTAGCAATTGAACCTTCTTGACCAACTTCCCATGCAGAACCTTGTCAAATCCCTTGTTAAATTCCATGTAGACAACATGTACTGACTTGCCTTCAACCACTTTCCTGGTAACTTCCTCAAAAAATCTATGAGATTGTTTGGACATGATCTACAAAGCAAAGAGACATGCTGACTATTCTTAATCAGTCCATGTCTATCCAAATACTCAGATATCCGGTCCCTTAGAATACCTTCCAATAACTTTTCCGCTACTGATGTAAGGCTCACCAGCCTATAATTTCCTGGTTTATTTTTAGAGCCTTTCTTAAACAGCAGAACAACATTGGCTATTTTCCAGTCCTCTGGTACCTTACCTGTTGCTAAGGATGGTTTAACTATTGCTGCTAGGGCCCTGGCAGTTTTTACACTTGACTCTGTGAGGCTCCGAAGGAACACCTCGTCAGGCCCTGGGGAATTATCTGGCCTAATTTGCCTCAAGACAGCAAACACCTCCTCCTCTGTAATCTGTACAGAGTCCATGAAGTTGATGCCATTTTGCCTTACTTCTATAGACTCCTTGTCCATCTCATGAGTAAATACAGATTTTAAAAAAATGCATTTAAAATCTCCCCCATCTCTTTTGTCACCACACATGGATTGCCATTCTGATTTTCCTGAGGACCAATTTTGCTCCCTGCAATCCTTTTGCTCTTAACATATCAGTAGAATCCCTTAGGAGTCTCCTTTTCCATGCCTGCTAAGGCAACCTCATGCCACCTTTTAGCCCTCCTGATTTCTTTGTTAAATATTGTCTTGCATTTCTTATACCTCATAAGCAACTCATTTGTGCCTACCCACCTCTACCTGCAATGTATCTCCATTTTCTTAAACTATCCAGGGCTTGAATATCTCTTGAAAACCAAGGTCCCCTACACCTGTTATCTTTATCTTTTATTCTGACAGGCACACAGAAGCTTTGTACTATCAAAATTTCACTTTTGAAAGCCTCCCACTTTTCAAGTACACCTTAAGCAGAAAACAACCTGTTCCAATCCACACTTGCCAGATCCTTTCTAATACCATCTAAACTGGCTTTTCTCCAATCTAGATTCTCATCCAGTGGACCTGACATTTTTTTTTGCATATTTACTTTAAAACTAATGGCAATGTGCTCACTAGATTCAAAGTATTCCCCTACACAAACTTCAGTCACCTCACCGGGACTTCAGAATCAGGTTTAATATCACCAACATGTGTTGTGAAATTTGTTGTCTTTGCATCAGCTGTACAATGCAATATATAATTGAAAATCAACTGTGAAATACAATAAATATATATATAAACTAGTTAAATTGAATAAGTAGTGCAAAAGTAGAAACAAAAAAGTAGTTAGTGTTTATGGGTTCAATATCCATTCAGAAATCAGATAGCAGAGGGGGAGAAGTTGGTCCTTAATTGATGAGTGTGTGCCATCAGGCTTGTGTACCTCCTCTCTGATGGTAGCAATGAGAACAAGGCAGGACTCAGTGGTGGTAGTACTTAACAATGGACATCACTTTTTCGAGGCATCACTATTTGAAGATGTCCTGGATACTACAGAGGCTAGTGCCCATGATGGAGCTGACTAAGTTTACAACTCTCTGCAGCTTATTTTTTTTCCTGTGCAGTAGCTCCCCCATTCCAGAGTTGCCAGTAGGAATTTGAATGTGTTTGATGACATACCCAATCTCCTCAAACTCCTAATGCAATATAACCACTATTGTGCCTTCTTTGTAGCTGCATCGATATGTTGGGCTCAGGATAGATTCTCAGAGATATTGACACTCAGGAAGTTAAAATTGCTCACTCTTTCCACTTCTGATCCCTCTATGAGGACTGGTGTGTGTTCCCCCCATCTTACCCTTTCTGAAGTCCACTATCAGTTCTTTGGTCTTACTAACACTGAGTGCAAGGTTGTTGCTGCGATATGACTCAACTAGTTGATATATCTCGCTCTTGTATGCCCTCTTGTCACCATCAGAGGTTCTGCTGACAATAGCTGTATTATCAACAAATTTATAGATAGTATTTGAGCTCTGCCTAGCCACACAGATATGGGTGTAGAGAGAGTAGAGCAGTGGACTAAGCACACACCCCTGAGGTGTGCCAGTGTTGATTGTCTGCTATGTACTGATTAAGGAATCTTTCCTGAACACATTTGACAAACTCAATCCCATCTAGTCATTTGAGAGTAAGGGAATCTCAGTCAATATATGCAAAGTTAAGTTCATCTACTATAGCAACCTTATGTTTCTTATGTTCGCAATCTGTGATCACTCTACAAATTCGTCCCTCTAAATCCCTCGGACTGTTGGGTGGTCTGTTATATAGCCTCATTAACATGATCATACCTTTCTTATTATTTAGTTCCACCCATAATGCCTCACTAGACGATTTCGCCAGTCTGTCCTGACTGAGCACTACGTGACATTTTCCTGGACTAGTAATGCAACTTCTGCTCCTTTAATCCCTTCCGCCCTGTCGCGTCCAAAACAACAGAACCACTGAATACTGAGCTGCCAGTCCTGCCCCTCCTGCAGCCAAGTTTCAATAATGGCTACAATATCATAATTCCAGGTGTCCCAGACTATTCCAGATATAAATACAGCATTCCTGGTACTGACAAAATCTGCAAAGAGTACCATTATTTTGGCAGTTAGCAAACACACAAGTTATAAAAAAAAATTCAAAAGAGTAAATTTTTTGAGTAGAAATGTGTCACCACTTCACTGACCTGTAAACATTTCTAATAGTTAAACATAATGTAAGTACACCCTTTTTTTTACTATTGATACCTTAAAAATGAACATTCATCATTCTCCCCTTCCCTTTCCATGTGCTTGCTTCAAGTATCTTAACAAGCATTTTTTTGCTGTCTACTGAAGACACAGACCACCAGGCTCAAAGACAGTTTCTACTCGTTGGTTCAAGGATGGCTTCTACCTGTTGTTATAAGACTATTAAATAATTTCCTGGTATGATAAGATGGATTTTAGACCTCATAATCTACCTTTCTGTCCTTGCACTTTATTGTTTACCTGCACTGCACTTTCTCTGTATCTGTTACAGTTTATTCCATACAAGTTCTGCATTAGAATATAAAAGCAAGAACGTAATGCTGAAAATTTACAAAGCACTGGTGAGGCCTCACTTGAAGTATTGTGAGCTGGCTTGGGCCCCTTATATCGGAAAGAATGTGCTGAAACTGGAGAGGCTTCAAAGGAGGTTCACGAAAATGATAGCAGGATTGAATGACGTCATATGAAGAATATATGATGGCACTGGGCCAATATTCCCCAGAATTCAGAAGAATGAGGGGTCATCTCATTGAAACCTATCAAATGGGGAAAAGCCTCAATAGAGTGGTTGTGTAGACGATGTTTATTATGGTGGGGGAGTCTAGGATCAGAGAACACAACCTCAGAATAGAGGGGCGTCCTTTTAGAACAGAGAGGTCTTGAGCCAGAGTGGTGAATCTGTGGAATTTTTTGCCATGGGCCGCTATGGAGGCTGAGTCTTTATGTATATTTAAGGCAGAGGTTGATAGATTCTTGATTGGTCAGAGCATAAGGGATACGGGGAGAAGGCAAGAGATTGGGGCTGAAAGGAAAATTGGATCAGCCATGATGAAATGGCAGAGCATTCTCAATGGGCCAAATAGCCTCATTCTGCTCCTATATCTTATGGTCTTATGGTTATTGTTTAACCCTGCTCTACCCTCAATGCACTGTGTAATGATCTGTTCTGTATCAACAATACGCAAGACAAGCTTTTTACTGTATCTCGGCACATGTGACAATAATATACCAGGTCCAATTCCATTTCCAATTAAAGGTCTCTGCGAGACAAAGCTGGCTACCACTGTGATGTAAGAATCATAACTTAATTGTAGACTGGTAACTAATATTGACTATATCTCTTGGACTCCTGCCCCAGTATCCCAACCGGTTTGCCTCTTACAGAGAGATTAGATTCCAAGTTGGCTTGAGAGATGGAAGCATCATGCAGGGTTTCATCGTTTGCTCACTGATCAGTGAACTAATGGTACAATGGTAGGACAGGATCTGAATGCTCTAAGGGATTGCTATCTATGTCCCATTGCTCATATTCAAAAGCTATTGGACAATGAATAGAAATATTGCTGCATGAAATGTTCTCTATGTCATCAGTTCTGAGGAGCACAGCAGTAAGTCCTTGCGAGAATAATAGTAGGGTAATGGAGGAATAAACAGGACAGTAATTATGCTAAGCATCCCAAATAAAATCTGTCCCAACTACTTCACAGTTCATGGCAGCAGTTATATTTCTTTAGGACCTTGAAGAGATGGTTTGTCGTCTAAACCTCTTGGACACTTCTATAGATGTACCGTGTCGTGCATTCTGACTGGTATGGGGGGCGGTGCTACTGCACAGGACCGAAAGAAGCTACAGGAAGTGATAAAATTAGTCAGCTCCATCTTGGGTAATAGCCTGCATAGTACCCAAGACATCTTCAAGGAGTGGTGCCTTAGGAAGGTGGCATCCATTATTAAGGACTCCCATCACCCAGGATATGCCCTCTTCTCATTTTTACCATCAGGAAGGAGGTACACAAGCCTGAAGGCACACACTCAGTGATTCAAGAACAGCCTCTTCCCCTCTACCATCCGATTCCTAAATGGACATTGAACCCAGGAACTCATTTTTAAAATATATATTTTTTCTGTTTTTGCACTATTTTTAATCTATTCAAATACATTTATGTATTCTTACTGTAAGTGATTTATTTATTTATTATTTCTATATTATCATGTATTGTATTGAACTGCTGCTGCTAAGTTAACAAATTTCATGACACATGCTGGAGATAATATATCTGATTCTGATTTGATTCTGATTCTATATTCTCAACAAACTCTAAATCATTGAATTGTGCTCAAATGGATCTCAAACATCCAATTTTCCTATATTTCAATGTATCAGTTTCACTTGCTCCCTCCTCATTCTGATGTCCCTCCACAATATCCTCACAGCCTTCTCCCTAATCATTTCCTGCATACCTTCTTTTGCAATACCTTCCCTCCAACCAGATAAACTAAAGACTTTTACATTCACTGGAGTGCTACCCTTGAGAACCCCATTCAAAAATCCTGCAAGGGGTCCACTTCTCCCTCCACTAATATCCTTTTCCTAAATTACCCTCATCTTTACATTTTTGACCAGTGGTCCTAAATACTTCCCCCATGCTCTGGCATCTGGTTTGTACTAAATTCCATTTTGCATTGCAAGTTTCTGTTGCACAAGAATTGAAAAATTCTTTGACCAACCCCCTCCAACCTTGGTGCATTTCTAGTAGATCATTTGTTAGATATGGGAATACAGTGGATTCCGGTTAACTAGGTACATCGGGACCAATACATTTTGGCCCAGTTAAGCAGCTGCCCCTATTAGCTGAAGTTTCATAGAAATAAGTAAAAAGGTATAAAAAGACAATTTACCATTTAACGGAGTTACAAGTTACACATTTTAATGGAATACAGAACAAATTACAACACAACGGATACTACTACAGTACTATAAAACTGTGTATTAGTTTCTAATTGATATCGACAGAGGAATTCATCCAGTGTATGCTGCCATGTTCTTTTCATTGTCTGTAAATGAACAAAATCCATGCTGACACCTAGGGCAGATAATGGACTGCCTTCATACAATACTTTCGACAATTGTATCAGTAAAGTATAGATCTATTTCTTTTACAGCAATGACCCCCTCACCTCAGCAATACGTATTGATCTGTGGTCTGCACAGGCGCATTGTTTTCTTTCTCTCTCCCTCATTCGCTGCAATGTGAATACACCAGTTAAAGCCATCTCCCGCATGTGTGCTTCTATTTATCATATATGCAGTTGTGCATAGACACAACAAATTGGTGACAAGAATGGGACCCTGAATATCAGAAAATGTCACAAACTGCACTGACAGTTACGGGACAAAAGAGCAAGAGTTAAACAACACGAGAAGCCTGAAGGACCTGTGAGCAACAGTGAAAGACACGTTGAATTTAAAGTGAAAATAACATGGTGATGGCTTCAGCACTAATGAAGACAGGGAGTCATATATCGAGAGGGTTGAACTGTATTTTAACGCAAACAACATGGAAGAGCAAAAGAAAACTCCTGCACTTCTTAGCTTAATAGGTGCAAGGACGTAGCATCTCTTATGCATCCTAGTAACCCCTGAAACGCCCGCAAGCAAGATGTTCGACAAAATTGTTACAACCTTACAAAATCACTTGAGCCCTAAACTGCTGGCAATAGCTGAGAGATTTAGATTTTACAAACGGAACTAGTCAAAAGATGAAAGCATTTCTGAAAACATTGCAGAACTGCGCAAACTTTCCCAGTACTGTAACTTTAGAGATGGACTTTCTGATGTATCACCAGACAGGCCTGTACGTTGTATGCATAGTCAAAGCACTCAAGAGGCTACTGTCCGAAAGAGACCTTACCTTAGAACGGGCATTGACCATTGCAATATTGTTGAGACTGCAGCAAATGATGCAGCAAAACTACAGAAAAGGAGGTTAGAATGTGAAATGCACAGAATGTCCCTGAATGGTGCAAAAAGCCAAAGGCAGACAGAAAGTACAACCAAGTGAAAAGTCTCAAACACCAAATTGTTGTGTCTGTGCACAACTATATATATATATATAACAAAAATAAAAGCATGCACATAGGAGATGGTTTTAACCAGTGTATTCACGTTACAGAGAGAGAGAGAGCGAGAGAGAGAGAGAGAGAGAGAAAGAGTGAAAAAACAATGTGCACGCATAAACGGGTCATTTTCATTTTCGCTCCTGGCCGCTTCTGGCTTCTCCAAGCCTGCATGCTTGAAACTGCAGTGAGCAAAACGATTCTAAACTCTTACTGCTTATTCCTCACCAACTATCAGTGACAAAAATCACCAACACAAACACACGTAACTGATACTATTTAGAAAGTGCTTGCTCTAAGCATGGTGCTGTGTCAGATGGGCACACAAGATGATAGTCAGAAACTGTTCGGCAACAGTCTCCTGTCCCAGTTAAGCCGCACAGTGCCCCAAATAAACAAATGGGAATTCCAGTTATTTTCTCGATTGGTTTTTTAAGAGTTCTCCCAGATAAGTGGCTGCCCAATTAACGAATGACACAATTAAACAGAACCCACTACATTTCCAAATAATTTGAATGATTTGGGGTTAAGTTTCTTTGGTTTTCTGACTAAATTAAGAGCATTTGGTTTCTGAGACTGCATTCTCAACATAAGCATCGCTCTGGTGACCACATGGAACTTCTTTCCATTCAAAACCCTCCATGAAAACGACGTCTCTTTAATTGTAGTGTATCAGAAATTATAAAATTTTTAACTATTTCTTTTTATGAATGAAAATCCAGACCTTTATTGCCCAGAGTTTCTTCCTCACTTCTCCACTAATTCCTATATGGTTTTAATTTTGAGTGAGAAACAAAGAAACCACTTGCTTACCCGGAACATGATGCCAAGCACTTTTTAACTTCCAGACCTCATGATACAACCTAGAAAACCTAGATAGGGAAAACACAAGATGCATTTTGGGTTAAATGGAGAGTTCAGTCTCCCTCCTGCCTACGAGGGCAAGTAGAAACAATTACCTGGGTGTCATTTGGTCTGTTCCCTACTATCAGCTGACAATTCAAAGATGTTGAGACCTTGGTTAGGCCTGCAATTTAAATCATAATGCTACTGGGAAACACACATTAAAAAATACTGGTGAATGCAGCAGGCCTGGCAGCATCTGTAGAAAGAGGTACAGTCGACGTTTCGGGCCAAGACACCACCAGCATTTTTTATGTGTGTTGCTTTAATTTCCAGTATCTGCAGATTTCCTCGTGTTTGTGTTTATAATGCTATTGGGAAATGCTTATATGAATGGCTGCTGTTCTCTGTAGCTCATCAAATTACTGATATTTCATGTATTATTTTAGAATGGTAGTAATATATTTACAAGCAATTTAATCGTGGAGGGATGATACTGTAGTTGGTTACGCTTTGCAACCAACATCATGAACTGAATTTTTCCTCAGAGGTCAAATGACAAAATCAGCAATTGCAATTCTTAGTTACCTTGCCCAGATTAGACAAAATAAGTCAGTACAGGCTGTAAATTAACATAGCTCCTTGTTGCTTGAATAGTCAACATCACGGGATGAAGCACTCTTCTGTTGTTTAAAAGCCAGCCATGAATTTTACGTTAATCAGGACTTGTATAATTACTCTGCATCACCAGTATAATAGTGTGACCCTTAGCCTCCCATGTTCAAACCATTGAAAACAGGTGAGATTTGTTTGAGGTTTTTGCCATAAAAGGTAATCAAAGAGATTTGGAATTACAGATGTTCTGAATAGGATTTTTTTTGATGATCTAAAAATAGACAGCTACTAAAACCCAGCAGGGGTCTTCCATGTGCAGCCTGCGTGGTGACACACACTTCTATTGATGTGCAGATTTGTGACGCAGTCTTGCTGCTGAATCCCAAAAACCTGTAAGGTACTTTTGTGCAAAACGGCATGTTTTATGATAAATCTGAGAGGTTTAATGCAAGCTGCCTTCCTAATGAGTCATCAGACCCAATTACAAATTCTTTCTCTTGTTTAGAATATTTGCATGCCACAATGGTAGCTGCAGCAATTCTTGATTAAAATTGCAAAAGGCTTTTGCTTTCTAAATCATTTTGAATTCACATAGAACATTTTATCTTAATAGGTGTGATGCTCCTTGGGTTTTTCAGGTTTCGCTTAATAAAATTTAATCTCAATCACGTAGGATGTTGACAATGTTTTAAAATCAACAACAATCATGTTTTCTATTCCTGTTTATGATGCCTGAATTGCAGCAAATTACAGCACAACTATGTGCTTACTAACATTTTCCCTCAAGATGAAACAATTCCAAAAGAAGCTGAATATGAGAACAAAGCAACTATAAACTCTTTATGGATAAATGTGCTAGCATTAACCAAACAGTCCTAATTAAAGGCCGACTGAAGAACCTGTGCATGACTGAATTTGTGGTTGTGCTGAAACATGTGAACCTTCAAGTTGTTGATTTGCTTTGTACATTTTTTTCACCCCTTGGAATACTAATTGTTTCATTCCATAGTATCAGGTTTACTCCTAATAACATGTCTCCTTTAGTCCTTGACCCTTCTATCACCCCCATTTATAAATCATTGATTTGATTTGTGTTCTGGATACTGCAAAAGCCTCAGACACCCCTTGTCACCTCAGGCATTAAATTAATCGAAATTCTTAAATCCGGACTACCAAGCATGCTATAAATCCACAGCTAGAAGAGACAGCTCTTTAATGTTTTACGTTTAAAGATGCTACATAAATGTCTACCGCTGCTGATAATATCCTTTCACTACAGATTTAAATCTACCCCTTACTAAAAACCTGCTGCCCAGGCTGAAAACTGTCCTGACTTAAAAGAAGCATCTAATCTTACTTTCATAAAATGAGAAATAGCGGACTCAACACAAACCCCTGCAGGACACCACTTATCATTGGCATTGAACCAGAAAAGCCCCCCTTTATCCCCACTGTTTGCCTCCTGCCAGTCAGGCATCTTCCATTTGTGCTAGTATGTTTCCAAAACTATCGTGGGCTCTTATCTTGCTTTGCAGCCTCATGTATGGCACCTTGTCAAAGGCTTTCTGAAAATGCAAGTAAACAATGTCCACTGACTCTCCTTTGTCTATCCTGCAGTTATTTCCTCAAAGAATTCCAAAAGATTTGTCAAGCAAGATTTCTAATTATTGAAGCTCAACTGTAAAGAGACAGTATACTATTAAGGGCAAGACACTTAACAGTGTTGATGAGCAGAGGAATCTTGGAGTACAAGTTCACAGCTCCCTGAAAGTGCCTACTCAGGTTGATAAGGTTATTAAGAAGTCATAAGGCATGTTTGCCTTTATTAGTCGAGGCACTGACTTCAAAGGTCTGGAAGTTATGATGCAGTTTTAGAAAAGTCTAGTTCGCTGCACCCAGAACATTGCATACATTTCCGGCCAGCCTATTAAGACCATACGACCATAAGACCTAGGAGCAGAAATAGGCCATTCGGCCGATCAAGTCTGCTCTGCCATTCAATCATGGGCTGATCCAATTCTTCCAGTCATCCCCACTCCCCTGCTTTCTCCCCATACCCTTTGATGCCCTGGCTAATCAAGAACCTATCTATCTCTGCCTTAATGACTTGGCCTCCACAGCTGCTCATGGCAAAAATTTCCACAGATTTACCAATCCCTAACTAAAGTAATTTCTCTGCATCTTAGTTCTAAAAGGGCGTCTTTCAATCCTGAAATCGTGCTCTCTTGTCCTAAAATCCCCTACCATGGGAAATAACTTTGCCATATCTAATCTGTTCATGCCTTTTAACATTCGGAATGTTTCTATGAGATCCCACCACCCCCTCTCCCTGCCATTCTCCCGAACTCCAAGGAATACAGCCCAAGAGCTGCCAGACATTCCTCACTCACAATACTCCAAGTGTGGTCTCAAAAGTGCCTCATAGAGCCTCAACATCTCATCCCTGCTCTTATATTCTATACCTCTAGAAATGAATGCTAACCTTGCATTCACCTTCTTCACGACCAACTCAACCTGCAGGTTAACCTTTAGGGTCCCTTTGCATCTCTGCATTTTGAATTCTCTCCCCATCTAAATAATAGTCTGCCTGTTTATTTTGTTACCTGTCCACAGTACCGATTCCCGTGAGTGTCTCGTGACTCCCGTATTGATTCCTGTGAGTGTCCCATGACTCTGTTACCTGTGAGCATCATATGATGGCATATCCCACTGGTATAAAAAGGGGGACCGCCGATTGTTGGCAGTCGCTTTGTTGGGGAGTTACAGTCAATGGTTACGCAATCATAGAAGGAGAGAGGGAGAGAAAGACAGAGAGAGTGAAGATTGCAGGCTTCGAACGAACCCAAAAGATTGGGGTTAATCAGTGGCATTCGGTGCATTTTGGGTGTGACTGACACTGGGTATAATCCATACGTGGCACGCACTTTTGTTAACTTTTGCATGGTTTGGGTGTTGTGTGGTGACCAGTTCAGCAAGAGGCCAGTTACTTTGAGAAAACTCACTCTTCGTAGTCTCTTCGGAAAAGGTACTCCTTGGCTGGGATCAGTGTCAATGGTTTCTTCGTTTCTTCAAGAATTGCCTTATCGCTGCTTTGTGAAGTCTCTCCTTTCACTTATTTCATGAACCACTTGGACTTCTTAATCTACCAATTTAAGACTGTGCTTGAGTAAGATCTGTTAAGAATTATCTCTAAGTTCGACTGTTTGATAGGTATAGAGGCATAATATTGTTAACTTCCGTTTAAGTTAGTCCTTTGTTTACTTTTCTATGTTTTTGAGTAGAGGTTAATAAATATCGTCGTGAACAATTTAGAGCTTATTAATTGTTTAATTACCAATCTGATTGGGGAAAGGGACATACCCAATTCCTTTTGTTTGATTAGTTTGTGTGTGGTGATCAGCAGCAATGGATGTTGGGGACTTTCTGGAATCACCAACCCCTGCGGCATTAGAGAAAGTTAAAAAGGTTGATGTGCTGGAAATTGCTAAAGAACTGAAGCTTACAGGGATAACGACAGCTACGACACAGCCAGTGACTCAGAGAAAAATAGCTGAGCACTATATAGCTACAAAAGTGTTTGATGAAGAGGTGTTAGAGAAGTTTCCTGTAAGTAAACTTGAGATGCAGCTACAACTGGAACAAATGAAGTTACAGAGATTTAAAGTAGAGGTGGCGGAAAGGGAAAGAGATAAAGAGAGAGAAGCTGCAGAGAAACAAAGGCAATTTAAGCTAGCAATACAGAGGCTAAGGGTCGAGAAGCAAGCTGGTTCGAGGAAACCGGTTGTACTGTTTGTTGCTAGTCAGGAAATTAAATTGGTTCCCCCATTTAATGAGGCAGAAGTTGATAAATACTTCCAGCATTTTGAAAAAGTTGCTTGGAGTTCACAGAGGCTGAAAGAGGGTGAGCTTGTCCTTTTACAAGGTGTAATTAAAGGTAAAACACAACAGGTTTATACAGCCTTAACTGGTGAACAGGCAGCTGATTACGATACTGTGAAGCAGGTTATACTTAAAGCTTATGAACTGGTTCCGGAAGCTTATAGACAAAGATTTTGAAATCTGAAGAAATTGGTGAACCAGACTTATGTGGAATTTGCCTATGACAAATCTGAGGGTTTTGAGCTATGGTGCACATCTAAAAATGTGAACGGACATTATGACTATTTGAAAGAGTTGGTTTTAATAGAGGAATTTAAAAGGTGCGTCCCTAATGACATAAAGGCATATTTGGATGAGGGGGACACTGCCATGTTGCAAGAGTCTGCTAAATTAACAGATGAGTTTGCTCTAACCCACAAGGGTAAGTTTACTCTGAGTAAAACTTTCCAAAAGAGTAGCATGGATAGTCAGGGTAAACCAGAAATTAAATTGGAAGCTAGTGATAAAGGTAAGGATGAAGGGAAGCAAGTGAAGGAAAAACATTTTTGTCCTATTTGTCACTATTGTAGGAAATCTGGTCATGTTATGGCTGACTGTTTCCGTCAGAAAAAGAAGAAGGAGACAGTTCCAGATGCCTGCGTGCAACACTTTGAAACACCCATAAACCCCCAGGGTTCGGGACGTTCAAAGGAAGCTCTGTCAAGGTCTGACCGAGTTAGGAAGGGATTTGATCATCTTATGTCAGAGGGATTTGTTTCCGTGAATGAAGGGTCCACCTAAGTACCCATAAAAATTCTTCGGGAAACTGGGGCTTCTCAGTTGCTTATGTTAGATAGTGTCCTAGAGTTTAGTGATGAGACTGCCATTGGTGAGGTAAATCTTTTTCAAGGTATTAGGGGACACCTTATGTCTGTACCTCTGCACAAAGTAGTTTTAAAGTCAGGGTTAGTTTCAGGACCTGTTAAAATAGGACTACGTCCCAGTTTACCGGTGGATGGTGTTTCTTTATTGTTAGGGTAATGACCTAGCAGGTGGAAAAGTTGTTCCTGCAGTGCAGCTGACAACTAAAGCAATCACTGATGATCCAAAGATGGATTCTAACACGTATCTCTCCTGTGCAGTAACCTGAGCTATGGCCAAAAAGTCTGCCAAGGCAGATGGTTCTGTGCAGCATGGGTCTGCTACCCATGACAGTTCAAATCAGGATTCAGATTTTGATGGTTTGTAAGTAACTTTTCTACCTTCATTGTTTGATCAAGATCTTTGTAGTAAGTCTGACCATAAAGAATTGTTTCTGTCTAGGAAGGAGATTATGGCAGAGCAGAGCAGAGGCCCTGAGATTGCCACCTTAAGAGGAAAAGCTCTCCCAGATAATGAGATTGAGAAGGTCCCAGTAGGGTATTATTTCAAGAGTGGAGTGTTAATGAGAAAATGGGGACCACCTGGGATTCCTGCAAGTGAGGATTGGGCAGTTGTTCACCAGGCAGTTGTTCCTAAGGTCTACAGGAATGAGATTTTAACTTTGGCTCATAGTATGCCCTTCGGTGGCCATCTTGGTGTGAATAAAACTGTGAACAAGGTTTTTAAACACTTCTTCTGACCTGGGTTGAGGAAAGATGTGGTGACATTTTGCTGAACTTGTCACACCTGTCAGGTTGTGGGAAAACCTAATCAACTCATCCAGTGGCCCCATTGCAACCTCTTCCTGCATTTGGTGAACTGCTTTCTAAAGTTATTGTGGATTGTGTTGGCCCATTGCCAAAAAATAAAGCTGGCCATCAATATTTGCTGACCATCATGTGCACAGCATCTAGGTTTCCAGAAGCAATACCTCTCAGGAATATAAAAGCTAAAACTGTGTTGAAGGCTCTCATAAAGTTTTTTTATTTTATTTGGGTTGCCTAAAGAAATCCAGTCTGATCAAGGAAGTAAATTTATGTCTGGATTATTCCAGCAGGTAGTTTATAAACTGGGAGCCAAAAAGATTGCATCATCTGTGTATCATCCAGAATCACAAGAGGCCTTAGAAAGGTTCCATTTCTACCCTCAAAACCATGATTAGGACGTTTTGTGTTGAAAATGAGAAGGATTGGGATGAGGGAGTTCATTTGCTTTTGTTTGCAGTAAGGGAGTCAGTGTAGGAGTCCCTAGGCTTTAGCCCCTTTGAACTTGTGTTTGGCCACAGACTCTAAGGACCTTTGGCATTGTTAAAAGAACATCGGGTTAACAAAGAACTGCATACTAATTTGCTGGATTATGTCATAAAATTTAAGGAGAGATTGCAAAAAGCTTGCAGTTTAGCAAGGGAAAATTCAAAATCAGCTCAGGAAAGAATGAAAACTTGGTATGACAAGGAAGCTAGAATGAGGTCATTCAAGCCGGGATATAAGGTTGGTTCCTTTCCCTGTGCAAATGAACTCTTTGCAAGTTAGATTTCATGGTCCTTACGAGACTATATCTAAAGTTAATAATGTGGGCTATGTGGTAAAAATATCAGATCGACAAAGGCCCACGCAGCTCTGTCATGTAAACGTGATAAAACCATATTATTAAAAACAGTCCACCGCTATGATTGTTGTTGTCAATAACAATGAGTCTGACCTCCCTGGGGTTGATCCATCTGAGGGTTATTTTAAACCGAACATTATTTCTGCCAGACTAACAAATATGGCAATTTTGGAAAATATTGATGTGAAATTGGCTCATCTACAGCCACAGCAGTGACAGCAAATGAAGCAGTTGATTATGAAATTTAGGGATTTATTTCCAGATGTTCCAAAAAGAACCACAGTAGCCTCACATGATGTAGATGTTGGAAACGCCAAATCCATAAAGCAACATCCATATCAAATGAATGAGGAAAAGTGTACATTTGCCAAACAAGAAATTAAGTATATGTTAGAAAATGATATTATTAGACCCTCTACTTCGGATCGGAGTTCACCTTGTGTCATGGTGCCTAAACCAGATGGTAGTATTTGGTTTTGTACTGATTACAGAAAAGTGAATGCTGTAACAAAAATCGATGTGTATCGAATCTCTAGGGTAGATGATTGTGTGGACAATGTTGGGAAAGCTAAGTTTCTTACAAAGATCGATCTGTTAAAAGAGTATTACTGTGTTCCACTGACGGATAAAGGTTGAGAAATTTCTGCCTTTGTAACACCATCTGGGTTATATGATTACAATATTCTGCAATTTGGAAGGAAGAATGCTCCAGGAACCTTCCAGAGAATGATTAATTCTGTAATTTGAGGTGTAAAATATACAGATTCCTATATTGATGATTTAGTCACAGGGAACGACACTTGGGAAGCTCATATCTCTACAGTGGAGAAGCTGTTTGAAAGGCTCTCAAAGGCCAACCTTACCATTAACTTAGCTAAAAGTGAATTTGGCCATTGTTTGGTTATGTTGTGGGTCAAGGCAGGTTGGCTCCTGTTCAGGCAAAAGTTCTGGCAATTTTAGAGGTTTCCGCTCCTACCAGTAAAAAGGCTCTCAGAAGATTTGGGAACAGCATCTTTCCAACTGTGATAAGACTGCTGAACGGATCCTGACCCGGGTCTGGCTGTACCCTCCAAATATCCGGACTTGCCTCTCAGTTGTTTTGCACTACATTACTTTCCATTTTTCTATTTTCTATTTATGATTTATAATTTAAATTTTTAATATTTACTAATTTTAACTATTTTTAATATGTTTAATATTTAATATTTGTAATCCAGGGAGTGGGAAGCGCAGAATCAAATATCGCTGTGATGATTGTATGTTCTAGTACCAATTGTTTGGTGGCAATAAAGTATAAAGTATATGTATAAGATTCTTGGGAATGGTAGGATATTACTGCAAGTTCTGTAAGAACTTTGCTGATATTGTTCTCCCATTGACTAACCTCCTGAGGGAAGGTGAGAAGTTTGTTTGGAAAAAGCCTTGTCAGGAGGCATTTGATAAATTGAAACCACACACATCAAAGTTGCTGGTGAATGCAACAGGCCAGGCAGCATCTCTAGGAAGAGGTACAGTCGACGTTTCGGACCGAGACTCTTCGTCAGGATAAATTGAAAGCTATCCTATGTCAGCAGCCTGTGCTCAGGTCACCTGACTTGAAAAGCTATCTTCCCTAGCTGTGGATGCCAGTGACGAGGCTGCAGGAGCAGTGCTACTACAAAGGGATAATTAGATTAGATTATGAGGACACGCAGTCCTCTTTTATTGTCATTTAGTAATGCATGCATTAAGAAATGATACAATGTTCCTCCAGAATGATATCACAGAGACACAAGACAAACCAAGACTGAAAAACTGACAAAAAACACATAATTATAATATCTAGTTACAACAGTGCAAAGCAATACCATAATTTAATAAAGAACAGACCATGGGCACGGTAAAAAAATTATGATGATATTGACAATCCTGTGGCTTACTTTTCCAAGAAATTTAATGGGCATCAAAGAAATTATTCAACTATAGAAAAGGAATTATTATCCCCTATTCTGGCTCTGCAACATTTTGATGTGTATGTTGGCGCAACTCAGAAACCACTCGTGGTTTACACCGATCATAACCCATTGGTATTTTTGAGTTAATTGAAAAACAAAAATAGAAGGTTGCTGAATTGGAGTTTAATTTTACAGGAATATGATCTCTTGATAACTCACATTAAAGGCAAAAGATAATGTAATTGCCGACTGTCTGTCCAGATGTTGAACTTGCAACGAAAATTTTTTTTCTACTAAGGGAGTGGAATTTTGATATTTGTATACACTCCTGCCATATGTTATATTAGTTTGTAGGGTGCTGTATGATAACTGTATGTGTATTGGGCATATTGTAGATTTTATACATTTGTATATTTTGTAAATTGTCGTTAACATTTTGCTCTTGATAGATTCAAATTTTCTTTTCTTGGGGGAGGTGTTACCTGTCCACAGTATCGATTCCCGTGAGTGTCCCATGACTCTGTTACCTGTGAGCGTCACATGATGGCATATCCCACTGGTATAAAAAGGGGGACCGCTGATTGTTGGCAGTCGCTTTGTTGGGGAGTCGCATTCGGTGGTTACACAATTGTAGAAGGAGAGAGAGAGTGAAGATTGCAGGCTTTGAACGAACCCAAAAGATTGGGGTTTATCAGCAGCATTTGATGCATTTCAGGTCTGACTGACACTGAGTATAATCCATATGTGGCACGCACTTTTGTTAATCCTTACATGGTTTGGGTGTTGTGTGGTGACCACTTCGGCAAAACGTTAGTTACTTTGAGAAAACTCATTCTTCATAGTCTCTTCGGAAAAGGTACTTCTCAGCTGGGATTAGCGTCAATGGTTTCTTCGTTTCTTTAAGAATCGCCTCATCACTGCTTCGTGAAGTCTCTCCTCTCATTTATTTCATGAACCACTTGGACTTCTTACACTACCACCTTAAGACTGTGCTTGAGTAAGATCTGTTAAGAATTGTCTCTAAGTTTGACTGTTTGATAGCTACAGACACGTAATACTGTTAACTTCCGTTTAAGTTAGTCCTTTGTTTACTTTTCTATGTTTTTGAGTAGAGGTTAATAAATTTCATTGCTTATCTATAAAAAACCCGACTTAATTTCATATCTATTGCTGCTGGTATGTAACAATTTCTTCCACCAAAGTGCATGATCATAGACTTTCCAACATTGTATTTCATTTGCCAATTCTTTGTACACTCCCCTAAACTATCTAAGTTTAGGAAGGATGTTGAGGCTGTGGAGAGGGTCCAGAAGAGGTTTACCAGGGTTAGTGCTATAATGAGAGGTTGGATAAACCTGGATTATATTTTCTGGAGCAGTGGAAGTGAGGAGAGATCTGATAGGTTTTTAAGATTATAAGAGGCATAGAGTAGACAGACAGTATCTTCCTCCCAGGGTTTGAAGTACCTAATACGAGAGGATATGCATTTAAGGTGAGAAGGGGTCATTTCAAAGGAGATGTGAGGGGGAAGTTTTTACACAGAGAGTAGAGAGTGGTAGGTGTCTGGGGGTGGTGGTAGAGGCAGATACAGTACTGTGCAAAAGCCTTAGGCACATGTATAAAAATTGTGTAAAGTGAAAATGCATTCAAAATAATAAAATGAAAAGTTTCTTAATATTAAAAAATACTATAAGGAGCAGTGAGCAGTAAGAAAGCTAAAATCAATATTTGGTGTGACTGTCCTTTGCTTTTAAAACTGCATCATTTCTCATAGGTACACTGTTGTGCAGTTTTATAAGAAAATCGGCTGGTAGGTTGTTCCAAGTCTCTTGGTGAACTTGCCATAGTTCTTCTGCAGACTGACTGTCTCGATTTCTTCTGTCTCTCCAGGTAAACCCATATAGCTTTGATGATGTTGAAATCAGAGCTCCATGGAGGCTATACCAACTGAAACTATATAAAAAAATCTCCGGTGCCTAAGACTTTTGCACAGTATTGTACCTTTGAGAATTTTAAGAGATGTTTAGATCGGCACATGAATGTGAGGAAAATGGAAGGATATGGACATTGTGTAGGCAGAGGGGATTAGTTAGGTTGCCCATTCGTTTACTAATTTAATTGGATCATTACAACATTGTGGGGCAAAAGGCCTGTTCCTGTGCTGTACTGTTCTATGTTCTTTGCTTAATGAAACCATGCTATCTTAGGCCTATTTAATTGTGAGCCTCCAAGTAGACAATAGACAATAGGTGCAGGAGTAGGCCATTCGGCCCTTCGAGCCAGCACCGCCATTCACTGTGATCATGGGTGATCATCCACAATCAGTATCCACTTCCTGCCTTATCCCCATAACCTTTGATTCCGCTACCTTTAAGAGCTCTATCCATCTCTTTCTTGAAAGTATCCAGAGACTTGGCCTCCACAGCCTTCTGGGGCAGAGCATTCCATATAACCACCACTCTCTGGGTGAAAAAGTTTTTCCTCAACTCCGTTCGAAATGGCCTACCCCTTATTCTTAAACTGTGGCCTCTGGTTCTGGACTCACCCATCAGCGGGAACATGCTTCCTGCCTCCAGCGTGTCCAATCCCTTAATAATCTTATATGTTTCAATAAGATCCCCTCTCAGCCTTCTAAATTCCAGAGTATAC
Source organism: Mobula birostris (assembly GCF_030028105.1). Classification (NCBI taxonomy): domain Eukaryota; kingdom Metazoa; phylum Chordata; class Chondrichthyes; order Myliobatiformes; family Myliobatidae; genus Mobula; species Mobula birostris. The sequence continues at coordinate 110,863,926 of NC_092379.1, forward strand.
AAGCCCAGTCGCTCCAATCTTTCAACATATGACAGTCCCGCCATCCCGGGAATTAACCTTGTGAACCTACACTGCACTCCCTCAATAGCAAAAATGTCCTTCCTCAAATTTGGAGACCAAAACTGCACACAGTACTCCAGGTGTGGTCTCACCAGGGCCCTGTACAGCTGCAGGAGGATCTCTTTGCTCTTATACTCAATTCCCCTTGTTATGAAGGCCAGTAAGCCATTAGCTTTCTTCACTGCCTGTTGTACTTGCATGCTTGCTTTCAGTGACTGATGTACATGAACACCTAGATCTCGTTGTACTTCCTCTTTTCCTAACTTGACTCCATTTAGATAATAATCTGCCTTCCTGTTCTTACCACCAAAGTGGATAACCTCACATTTATCCACATTAAACTGCATCTGCCATGCATCTGCCCACTCACCCAGCCTGTCCAAGTCACCCTGCATTCTCATAATATCCTCCTCACATTTCACACTGCCACCCAGCTTTGTGTCATCGGCAAACTTGCTAATGTTACTTTTAATTCCCTCATCTAAATCATTAATGTATATTGTAAACAGCTGTGGTCCCAGCACTGAACCCTGCGGCACCCCACTGGTCACCGCCTGCCATTCCGAAAGGGACCTGTTAATCGCTACTCTTTGCTTTCTGTCAGCCAGCCAATTTTCAATCCATGTCAGTACTCTGCCCCCAATACCATGTGCCCTAATTTTGCCCACTAATCCCCTATGTGAGACTTTATCAAAGGCTTTCTGAAAGTCCAGGTACACTACATCCACTGGCTCTTCCTTGTCCATTTTCATAGTTACATCCTCAAAAAATTCCAGAAGATTAGTCAAGCACCATTTCCCCTTCGTAAGTCCATGCTGACTCGGACCGATCCTGTTACTGCTATCCAGATGTGTCATAATTTAATCTTTTAGAATTGACTCCAGCATCTTTCCCACCATCGACGTCAGGCTAACCGGTCTATAATTCCCTGTTTTCTCTCTTCCCAAATTCTCACTTCAATCAAACTAACTGGACTATAATTTCCTGTCTTTTGCCTTCATCCCCCTTAAACAGTGGAGTGACATTTGTAATTTTCACTTTTTGTTTTTTTTTCTATGGTTCCAAAGAACTGGAAAATTGCATTGTTTGAAGTGTCTTACTCTTGGTGACAGGAATCTGAACTGCTTGACCCGCCTTGCTGAATTTTAATGATTGATTGATGAAACTACCTAGAGTGCTCCAATAATATCCCTTCATCACTGGTGCCACTGTAACACAATTCACCTTGAGAGCAAGCATACTAATTCTTCATTGATGAAAATATGAACGAAGATAATAGAATAGGACATGCTTCTAGCCCTTGCTATCCTTTTCTCTCTAATGCCTCTTTAGCGACAGCCATCTCAAGGCTGGCATATGTAGAGCCTGGGACATATTTTGTTTACATTGCTTAAGAGATTTGCATTTGATCTATCAAAATTCTTTCTCACTGCTGGATTCACAGCCACTTAATGGAATTAACATCACAAACCTAAGCAGCATATATAATTGACCTGGACTCAACAGAGCAGGATGGAATCAGAGCACAGTTGCAATGAGATGTAATCCCTGACTAAACTACCTCTAATAGTAATATTTTCCCTGAGCTCGCTGACAAGGCAAGCTATACTCAAGAGTGATGGCAATGTCTGTAAGAGGTAACCTTTGGAAAAGTTAATGTTTTTGGAGGCAAATGATTAAAATTAAAGGAAAAAAGTCTAAGTATATCTCCTACAGATTTATTATACTTTAACACTTCTGCATTGTATGTGCATGTTCAAATTAAGAATCTGCTGAATATGTTCGTTGATGCACCATTAAAAGCCAGTCTGACTGGGAACATTATTCAGTAGGTGCCAGCAGCATTCATCTTAGAGAAAAAAACACTACTTCTTAAAAAAGTGCCCATCTCATTAATTTTAAATGCTCTAACTTTTCCTTGGCCACCATGTCTTCTGTGATAGTGACACAAAGAGTTTCTTAGCCACCAAAGCATCAAAGTGAACTTTAGCATTACAGGGGAATGTGCAAGATTGAAAGGATGGTATTCATATAATGCACTTAAAAGCTGAATTAATTTCTTAAAATGCCATTAGAGATGGCGTAAAAGCAGAGATTTGTGATGGGATTGCATCTTAACATTTCTATCCTGGGAAGAAGGGTACTGACTGTCTACCCTATTTATGGCTTTATAAAAACTTTTCTCAGGTCTCCCTTCAGCCTCTGATGCTCCAAAGAGAACAATCCAGGTTTGTCCAACCTCTCCTTATACATTCTAATATAGGCAGCATCCAAGTAAATTTTTTCTGCACCCTTTCCAAAGCGTCCACATCCGTCCTGTAATGGGGCAATCAAAATTGCACATCATACTCTGAATGTGGCCTATCCAAAGATTTATATACCCTCATCATAACTTCCTTACTCTTTAGGTTAATGCCCCAACCAACAAAGGCAAACATTCTCCGGTCATTCTTTACCACCACATCAATTTGCATGGCCACTTTCAGGAAGCCGCGTACATCAATGCTGTTTAGGGTGCTGCCATTATCTATATACGTTCCTCTTACACTTGTCCAACCAAAATATAACACCTTGCTCAGACTTCATATCCGTGATTGATACTTTGACTTGATTATATAATTTACTCACAGTGATGATACAACTCTTCTTCCTCCACTGCCATTTTCTTTCTTGCAGACTGACTATAGCGGTCCTCAGTAATGGTGAAAAACTTGGGAGTAAGTCTACTGCCAATTTAAGACCATAAGACATAGGAGCAGAATTAGACCATTCAGCCATCGGATCTGCTTTGCCATTTGATCGTAACTGATTTATTTTCTCTCTCAACCCCATTCTCCTGCCTCCTCGCCATAACCTTTGAAGCTCTTACTAATCGAGAACCTATCAACCTCCACTTAGAATATAGTATACCCAATGACTTGGCTTCCACAGCTGTCTGCGGCAATGAATTCCACAGATTCACCACCCACTGGCTAAAGAACTTCTCGCTCATCTCTGTTCTCCTCTTATTCTGAGGCTGTGCCCTCTGGTCCTAGGCTCTCCAAATAATGGAAACATCCTCTCCACATCCATTCTATCTAGACCTTTTATACACTGATATTCCTACGGTTGAAAAAATATGATGGAGGAACTCAGCAGACCAGGCAGCATCTATGTGGCCTCATTGCGGCAGCAGAAGAGGCCACGGACTGCCGCGATGAGGCCACACTTAGGTTGGAGGAGCAACGGCTTATATTCTGTCTGGGTTGCCTCCAACCTGATGATATGAACATCGATTTCCTGAACCTCCAGTAATTGCACCCCCTTTCACTGTTCCCATTTCCGTTTCCCTCTGATCTCCTTACCTGTCCATCATCTCCCTCTGGAACTCCACTCCTTTCTCTATCTTCCATGGTCTTCTACCCGCTCCTATCAGATTCCCCCTTCTTTAGCCCTTTACCTCTTTCACTTATCAGCTTCCCAGCTATTTACTCCATGCCCTCTCCTTTCCCCGGTTTCACATATCTCCTACCACCTTGTACTTCTTTCTCCCCTCTCCTACCTTCTTGCTCTAGCTTCTTGTCTTTTTCTCCAGTCCTGATGAAGGGCCTTGGCCCGAAACACGGACTGTTTGCTCTTTTCCACAGATGCTGCCTGGCCTGCTGAGTTCCTCCAGCATTTCGTGTGTTGCCAATGCTTAAGACAAAAACCATTTTTGATCCTTTATGTCATTGACATCTGTGCAACCTTACTGAGTATAAATTGGTCATTAGCTTTGCCGACAATAAGAAGTGAGTATACTTTAAAATAGTTCATTATGAGGAAAATGCTTTAGTCGTCCTGAAGGACTGAAGGGAACTAGTTGAATGAAATTTCTTTCTTTCCAACTATTGTCTATCCCTTGACAGAGATATCTTTCCCCACGATGGGATTTTGCCCGAAATTTCACCTTATAGCTCAAGCAGAGAAGTTGTCTTAATGGTTGGAAACTGAGTGAGCATGTGCTCTGTGATTGCTCAACATAACACATATTGAAAGATATTACTAAGGTGTTTCAATAAAAAGCTAACGATGGTTCTGTAACAGTTTTGGGTATAGACTGTCTCCCTAGAGATTGTAAATTCATATTGTATTCATAGCAAGTTAGCTTGTCTTTATGATAAAACAAAATTGACCATGCAATGTGCTGGATTTTTACATAAAACAAAGTAGTTTATGGCTGTCCTTTGGGAAATCTGTGATCTTATGCATTTTGGTGTATTTGGGAATTCAGCCCCACGTGTTATGGCTCACTTTTAATCCAGAGAATCTGAAGATAAAATGAAAATAATGCTAAAATTTGTTTCTCAAATAAGTAAAACAGATATCACAGTGTAGGCTATGGGATTGCACCACACAAACTTTTTCCTATTTTACAACAGTGAAATACTTACAGGCCTGTCAACTTCTGTGGGATGTCCCAAGATCGTGAAAGTTGTTCATGAGTGAAGCTTCTATTCTTTCCCACATTCCATAAACAATTTCTATATGGAAAATAAAGAGAATTTCAAAAATGTGTCACTGGTAAGCTTGGGTTTTCAACTTTGCATCCTGAAGAGATGCTCTTGAAGACTGGGTCTGTAGAAACCAAAACGAATATTAACTCTAAATCTAATTTTGCCAATACTTTCTTCTGCAGAGATACTCCATTCAAGAAATATCCATACAACGACATCCCATCAAAACATTTTCATTGAAGGCTTAGGTTTTGTGGAAAATATATGTGAAGCAAACAGTTGACTGAATGGAACGGTCTTGGGACTGTTAGCAAGATTCATTGCACTGTTTGGTAGCATTTCCTTTCCAAATTCATTTAAATAAATTATCTTTTTATTCCATATCTGTTTTCAGGGTTCGTAGCCAGTGCACACTTATTGATCCTTTTTCCAGGAATGATGGACTACTGTCCTTCGAATGTAATGTTCTGAAGTAACAAATATTTTAAAACAATTTTGTAACTCAATACAGACATATGCAAATATTTGTCTCCATACATAGGCACCTTTGAATGTGCAGGCTGCCATAACCTTCTCCTGGCTAGTGTCTAGGAGAATGAGATCAGAAGTGTAAGAAGCAGAGATGGAGCCGAGAATCTTGTTAAAAATGCTCATGTCATAATTTCTGCCACCTTCCACAGATTTCAAACACTAGACACATCTTTTCTTCTACTCTTTTTCTGACATTCTAAAGCACTGTTTACTCTGTGACTACCTACCTACTCTTCTGACTTCACCAAAAACTTTTCTTCACACGTTACTTCACATGCAAAAATGGGAGATATCCTGTCATCTCTAACCTTCCCACCATGCAGGAACACAAACAGACCTTCCAGGAGAAGATCATAAGACATAGCAACAGAATTAGGACATTTGGCCAATTGAGTCTGCTCTGCCATTCCATCATGGCTGATTTGTAATCCCTCTCATCCCTATTCTCCTGCCTTCTCACCAGATCTATTGATACCCTTAGTAATCAAAAACCTATTAACCTCTGCTTTGAATATAGCCCATTTCTTGGCTTTACCTTGATCTAGTATGATTCACACTGTGTCCACAGTGTGGGTTCCTCTACACTGAAATAAGCAACCATAGATCGTTTGTTCACTTTGAGGAACACCTCCATCTTTGGTCTCCAGCCATTTTAGTTCTTCATATCACTTTCAGTTTGATCCTTCTGATTTTCGCTTGTATACTGCTCCAATGATGCCAATTTAAGTTTGAAAACACCACATCACATGCACCAAAACTTAATGCTGAATTTAACATTCTCAAATAACCCTTTGCTTTGTAATCTGTCTCTACAGATGGGGCTGCAATTTTTTTTAAGGTCTTCAGCTGTCATTTATTACATTTCCCACTGTATATTCCAGCACTGACATTCTCTCTGTTTTTTCTTCCCTCCCCCTCTCGTCATAATAAAGCAGGCTTGTTATTTTCCCAGTTCTGATGAAGTATCCTTGATCCAAAATATTGCCTGCTCACTGATGTTTCCTGATCTGCTGAGAGGTTTCAGAAACTTTTCTGTACTATATTTCCAGTGCCAGCAACTTTTTTTCCCAAAATCATCAGACTGGTGTTTGACTGGGATGACATTTGCATACTACTACAATGTCTCTTTAGGAGAAAGGATGCTTGACAAATTTACATTGTTGAATCCCCAATAACTCAGATAAGTGCTGCAGAAAAAAAGTCTGTGCATTGAGAGGAATGAACCAAGATCCGTTTTTGAACTGTGGTGAATAAGCTTCTGGATGCTATCATTTCTTCCATATTTTCCATTAACGATGAGAAAAACTTGCTGTTGAATTAAAACAGTAACTTCTTCTGGAATGTGCAAAGGTGTTGACTCTGTGCTGTCACCATAAAGATTGATGACATCCATTGTTGACTATACACGTGAAGGATGACCACCTGAAGGAGATGCTGGAGAATATCTGTTGTCAAGGCACCATCAGCATAGAGAAAGTTGAAGGACAGAACTTCTAACTTTTAAAAAATAAACTTTATACATGGAATGGGAACTGGTTCTAGACCTTTGAACAACCAAAGTATGTACACCCCATTCAAAGAATTGATAACAGATTACTTCTGATTCACCAAAGAATCATGAAACACAGAAATATCACGTTCATAAAATCATGAAAACATGCACATTCTACATTTCTGAGCAATTTAGGAACTTTGACCCACCAGCAAATAACTTCTTTTCACATTTGTTGGCATCTCTATTCTAATGCATGAGGTGTTTCAGCATTAACTGAAGAGACACAGGAAATACAAAATAGGGTAACCTAGGCAACCTAAAGTACAGTTTAGCATATCTCTGCAAAGATGCATCATACAAAGACACCGACCAGATCCTCAACTATAATAACAGCTCTAAGAGCATCGGAAGCTCCACTCTTTGACCCTAAAAATATTTAGCATCTCTGAGGTTATGGTAGAATTAACATTTAATCAATAATGCCAGGGGCCAGAATTGTCATCTCAAACAGATGAAATGGAAGGTTCATTTTAATGAGTGCTAAATAGGTTATTACTTTCTCTTAAGGCCATCTTGACCATCCACAGAACCTTGGGTGGGTTAGCCATAGAAATCTCAATAAATGACATTTTTATATTTAATATAATTCCCACAGCTATTCTAGCTAGGTTGAGTGCATGAGATAAAACATCCCAAATGGAAAATTTCCCACAGCTTTTGGAAGATAATAAATTGAATTTACACCTAATATCCAATTTGAAGGGTGCAGGCAAAAGTTTGAATCTCAAAAATCCAGTTCATTCCTAGATTTGAACTTTTCTTTTTAAACCTTTGTGCCAATTGCTCCATTAATATTATGTCAAGCTGCAGGAAAGAAGCATTATAATAATGCATACATTGATACATAAATGAACAGTCTGATTTTACCAACCATCTCATGCTAGTATTATAGTAGAGCTACTAGGACTTGATGTTTCAATCCCTATGGTAAGTTGGCACTCTCGATGTTGACAGTGGGTTTGGAGTGGTGCCAAGGAGGGAGGGTAGGTACGTCATTGAGGTCATCAGATGGGCACCCTCCTTCTTTGACGTTTCATTGATAAATCCACAACGTCTCCAGAGGGCTCAATGGTGCTACCTGGCGTCCCAGACACACCCCCCTCAGTTCCATACCCTCCTGTCTTCATCTTGCAGCCCAGTTGTTGTCTTTCCTTTTAATCCAAATCCAATTGCTGCTTTCTTCTGCTGCATTTGACAAGGACTTGACTGCTTGTTGGAGGGAGTGACCCCTCACCCCCATCTTCTTCAATAGACTGGTCATAGATGTAGCAACGAATCCCCTGCATCCCACTTCTACAGGGAAGATCTTGGTCTTCCAGCCATTCTGGGCAGCTTCAGATGCTAGTTCAGAGTACTTGGTCTTTTCCCATTCATAAGCTTCTTCGACACCATCTTCCCATGGTACTGTCAATTCCACAGCATATGCCAGCTTGGTTGTTGTGGACCACAGGAGCATGTCTGGCCAGAGCGTTGTCTGGGGGAAACACAAGCTTTTTTTCCAAGTCCATGTCCATTTTCCAATGCTGAGCAGTCCTGACGAAGGGTCTCGGCTTGAAATGTCAACTGCACCTCTTCCTACAGATGCTGCCTGGCCTGCTGCGTTCACCAGCAACTTTGATGTGTGTTGCAGAATGCTTAGATCTTTTGATGTTATATGGTGCTCGGGAGGTTGGCCTGCTGGTACAAATCGTGTGATGTGGGCATTTCCTGCCATTGTTTGTGGGAGAACATTTGTGGTGATTCGCCTCTGTTCCAATGATAGACACTACAAATAATGTATTATAGAGGGTGTCTTTAAAGAGGGTGAACCCTCGCAAGACAGAAAGCCCCAAATGAAGGACCTGGTAAGGCTCTGGAAACTTGTGCCAACCAACTGGCAGGAGTACTCAAGGACATTTTCAACCTCTCATTGCTACGGGCGGAAGCTGCCATTTTCTTCAAAGAGGCAACAATTATACCAGTTCCTAAGAAGAATAATATAAGCTGTCTTAATGACTATCGCCCAGTAGCACTCACATCTACAGTGATAAAAAGCTTTGAGAGGTTGCTCATGACTGGACTGAACTCCTGCTTCAGCAAGGACCTGGAGCCATTGCAATTTGCCTGTCGCCACAATAGGTCAATGGCAGATGCAATCTCAATGGTTCTTCACACGGCCTTAGACCACCTGGATAATACAAATGCCAATGTCAGGATGCTGTTCATCAACTATAGCTCAGCATTTAACACCATCATTCCCAAAATTCTGATTGATAAGTTACAGAACCTGGGCCTCTGTACCTCCCTCTGCAATTGGATCCTCGACTTCCTAATCAGAAGACCACAATCTGTGCGGATTGATGATAATACCTCCTCCTCGCTGATGATCAACACTGGTGCACCTTGGGTGTGTGCTTAGCCCACTGCTCTACTCTCTCTATACCCATGACTGTGTGGCTAAGCATAGCTCAAATACCATCTATAAATTTGCTGATGATACAACCATTGTTGGTAGAATCTCAGGTGGTGACAAGAGGGTGTACAAAAGCGAGATATGCCAACTAGTGGAGTGGTGTCACAGCAACAACCTGGCACTCAACGTCAGAAAGACGAAAGAGCTGATTGTGGACTTCAAGAAGGTAAGACGAAGGAACACACACCAATCCTTGTAGAGGGATCAGAAATGGAGAGAGTGAGCAGTTTCAAGTTCCTGGATGTCAAAATCTCTGAAGCACCTAACTTGGTCCCAACATATCGTTGCAGCTATAAAGAAGGCCAGACAGTGACAATACTTCATTAGGAGTTTGAAGAGATTTGGTATGTCAACAAAAACACTCAGAAACTCCTATAGATGTACCATGGAGAGCATTCTGACCGGCTGTGTCAGTGGCTGGTATGGAGCGGGGGTGCAACTGCACAAGACCGAAATAAGCTGTAGAAGGTTATAAATTTAGTCGGCTCCATCTTGGGCACTAGCCTACAAGGTACCCAGGACATCTTCAAGGACACCAGAAAGGCAGCATCCATTATTAAGGAACTCCAGCACCCAGGGCAAGCCCTTTTCTCACTGTTACCATCAGGAAGGAGGTACAGAAGCCTGAAGGCACACACTCAGCGATTCAGAAACAGCTCCTTCTCCTTTGCCATCCGATTCCTAAATGGACGTTGAACCTATGAATACTACCTCACTTTTTTAATATATATTTTTTCTGTTTTTGCATGATTTTTAATCTATTCACTATAACTGTAGTGTAATTGATTTACTTAATTATTATTTTTTTTCTTCTTTTGATTATGTATTGCATTGAACTGCTGCTGCTAAGTTAACAAATTTCACAACACATGCCAGTGCTAATAAACTTAATTTTGATTCTGATTCTAATAATATATGAATTAATAATGCACACTGTATGATATAATAATAGTGCATCAATAAACTATCTGTAGGCCTTACTGCACCTACCTAGAAAAATGCCATCATGAATTCCTGGTCAGCAAAAAGCAGGAAACAAAGCAGTGCCATTTTGCTTATTCTTAAAAGACAGCCTATGACAGTCAACAGTGGCCTGAATATTAGATCCACCTTCTAGTAGGGTTGCTTTAATGCTGACCTTTGGGAACTGCCAGGAAATGGTCGTCCTTTTTCCAAGTACCATATGTCTTCATTAACTCCTTTAGCTAACAGGGTCAGAACGAGGACAAGTGGGCTACTTACCTGGACTCTGATACACATATCTCTGTTTCTCTTATCTGTCAGCTTTTGTGTACAAATTTTACTTCCCCTCCTCTGCACTTTTGCCTTCAGATCTCCGAAAGGGGGAGAAAATAATTTACCTGTGCAGCTTGGCTGATTTGACCAATAGCAAGCTGTAATGAGCATGTGGAGTCCCACAGACATGAGATGATTTCAGGAGGTGGTCATGTTCAGTTATGAGGGATTGTTTCTCTCTGAGGTAAAGAAAGAGAAGTGGAGATGTCATGGTAAACTATGAACCATTCCTTCCCATCTCTTCATTTTGCCATTATCCTTCTACTAATCCACGTTCCAAGTAGGAAATTTTGGCACATTAACCCTTTCTAGTAACTCTGTTCAACTAATCTATTTTCGTGGAAGTTTGCAAAGGATAACCCTTTTGTCAAGATTTGCCAAAATCATTACCTCAATATTTCTGTCAATACAATACCCAGGGAAACCAGACGTTGAAGGGTTTCAGCAAAACATTTGCGTAAATATGACTTGATCAGTGCACATTTCTGCAGGAGATGTAACACAAAAGAGACATGGTCCTAGAGAATTCAGGCAGTCATTTTGAGTTAAAATTGAGCACAAAAGATAGGCAAGGGTGAGAATGTAGGGCCATCTCCATCTCTCCCCATCTCCTGAGAATAAGTATGAAAATTGTCAGGGCATGATTTTTTAAAAGGGAATAATTTGAAACCACCAGGGGTAAATGAATTCAGTAGAAGTTAAGCATAGATAACTAAAAATTTAGTGGAACTTCAGACTTGTTATCAACATGTGCAGTCGGATTAAAAAATATATATTCTTACCATGCAGATGATGTAGCCAAATTTTGCTGCTGAGTTGCCTTGAGATGGTGGTAATGAAGCAGGATATTGTGGGGGGAGGGGGAAGGCTTTGCTTCCAATGGTGCAGCATAAATTGAGACATTTCCCTGGGGGCATGTTCCAAACTGGAAATTGTGTGGAGTCAGGTTTGTGTCAGTCTTCTGGCAATCCCGCACAGTCTGCAGGATCTATGAAATGATGATGAGCATCCAACATTCCAAAGCTAATTCTTGGCACCATGTTATTCTGGACTGGAGTGGGATATCAGGGAGGCTAATGGATTTTAAAGGGCCAGAAAACAACTTTCAGGCTGCAGAATGATGTGTTTACTTCCAAGAATGTGGGTGAGGTATTCCTGCCTCAGTTTCAAACTTGCATTTTGTCATAAAAGAAATCTTTTAAAACTCAAAGTACATTTGGCTTGCCAAAAATCCAAAATCTTAAAATAATAGTCATCACCAAAATATGGTTTGCATTCCTGTCCACTCTCTCCAGTAAACATCATTATAATATTTCAATGATCTCACATAAACCTAAGTGAGAATCCTTGTCATTTTCCTGAAAATGTATTGGAGAACATCTTTAAAGAGAAACAGAAGGGAAATCAGTATCAGTGGTCTTGCGATTAAAAGAGCAAAAAGTATAAAGAACAATTCATTCATCTTTGATTTCTAGTCCACATGGAGTTAGCTCTCTTTGGAACAATAATCCTGTTGCACTAATTGTCAGTACTAAGTGTAGGTTTATTCCTTAAATTTGGAAGAGAGTGACTGAATGGGAATTTGTGAGTGAGACAAAGTGAGTATGTGTGTGTATCCCTCATGCTTACAGTTCATTTATTTTTTTCCCCATCTGTGTTTAGGGTAGTTGAGTAGAAAATGCCTACCAGGCCATTATACATTATCTTTATTTGTTTTTTAAAAAAATCAATCCTGACTTTGATCACTTCTTTTAAGGTACTAGCACCAATGGGGCAAGAATTCTCTAGGTCTCAGACACACCCCACCTCACCCACCGGCTCATCGCGGCACGAATTAATTCAATGGGTCTCTGCAGAAAACCGTCCCAGTTACCAATCTCATTCCTTTCCCTCTAGGTGTTTGCACATACATATTTTACTGCAAGAGTTCCTGGATAGTAATCGGGATTGCAAACTCAAATCTAAGGGGGGGGGGGGCAAAAGCTAATTATATTTTCATGACAACTGCCCCGGTTTACAGTAGATAATTTTGTAAACAGTGAATCAAACCTCAGACCTTTGGGTCTGCTTGACTCTGTTGCAGCCTGCTTTACTAATTGGGTTACCACGGGAACTTACAGAGCTTGTACGGCAAGCAAAAACAGATACGTCGATGCTTCCTCAAGGAAATGTTCTGGTAATGTATTTTCCCACAAGGTAATGGGACTTCAAGAGTTAACTTGGTGATGATTGGTTGCATTCTGAACGCAAGTAAATGCACTAAGATGCATTCCATTTTTTCCCATTTTCCCATATTGTTAAATTTTCCCAACAAACCCATCTCCTCTCTAATGCTGTCCGATATGTGACGACTAAATATTAATGACATTACCTTTTCATACATGATTGGCAGCTGCATTCCTGCTTACTTGGTCGCTGAGTGATTAGCATGCGACGCCCGCCTCAGCTGTTTCCTCACACTGTGAGATACTGCTAACGGGGCTGTTATTCAGAAACTGGCGCTCTCTCTTTTTTTTATCTACATACAGTGTGACGTGTAATCTCTGCCGAATGGGTTTTTGCAAAGAATTTAGTGCAAGTGAAGCACTTGAGACTGAAGCTGCAATCAGCTGGAATGGAATGAATTAGAAAGGGAAGAAGAAATCTCATCTGGCATGGTGGATCTGCTGGACAATTTTAGTTCAGAGCCCAGGTTGACACCACAGAGTCTGCCAGACCCGCATCTTGAGTACTACAGTCTCCTGCATTGCACCATGACCTTGGATATACAGACCATTGTTGTATTTGCCATTATCGTAGTGTTGGTGCTGGTGAATGTAATTTTAATGTTCCTGCTCGGCACACGTTAATGGATGACTCTTGAGCTATTGGGTGACACAGCGCTTCAGAGGCACAGCTACAGTATGGCCCTGCAGTGATATGAATGACGTTGGTATATTATCTACCTAATCTTTTGTCGTGTCTTGTCTTTAATATGCCTGTAAGTCTAGTTATTTGTTGGGAAGATCTTGTGTATTTTTACATAAAGTAGTAAAGCGCTTCAGGGAGTTTTTTTTTCCCAGTATTAGAACCTGCGCTCCGTAGAATTTTCTAGCAAATAATTATTGCTGCTCTGTGGATTGCTGAAAGCTGGAATGAGTGTGTGAGTGAGATAGAGGAAAGTGTGCGTGTGTATGAGTGCAGTTTATTAGCAGTTTTGGCTGAAGGATATCATTGCGGGCGTTAAAACGTGAAGACAAATACACAGAACATCCTCAATAAATATTTTCTGTAAAACTGACAATATTACTTGAACCAATTAATTTACTAGTGGATCGATCTTCTAAACAGCGTATTTGAATGTGGTCAGCATTTTTAAAAAATAAATTGTTATCTGTAAAGGAATTGATATTTTTGGAGTGTATTTTATATGTAATAAGGTAGATTTGTTTATGTTGTGAATCCTGGGGAAATCTCAGGTTACAAATGCTGGCCTTATCTCTTGTGCAGAGTGGATGAAGGATTAATATTTCAGGCCTGAGAGAGTTAATAAACCCATCCTAGATTAAGACAAACCCCGAGACAAATCTGTTCTTGCAGACTTAATCAAATGATTTCAGTTGATGCTATTTTTGTAAAATAGCATGACACAGCTTTGTTCATCGATTGTTGGTTATTTTTGAAACTATGGAAAAAAAATCAGACCTAATTTTGTACAATTTCTTTTGTATTTTGACTAAATTACTCCAGTAGAATTTGTAATGATCTGCATTTTCTTTCAGCCATTTTCAATGCTTAACCTGCAAATGATATTCAACAATTTTACTTCTAATTCCACTTTTTTTAATGAATACGGGGCGGCAAATTATGTACAGGCTTTTTGTAACCCACCCCCATATTTAATTTGCCTCCCACCACTAACAAGCACCACATACATAATTCACCTTCTAGGCTATTACTGGGGGTCATGAGATGTGTTTTAAAAATACCATCTAGTCAGCACACGGAGGAGGTCCGGTCATGATTCATGAGATCTGGAAAGAAATGTCAAGAAGCAAAGTCAGTCCTGTGCATTGCTGTCTTTTAACCAAGGTAAATGTTAGAAGTATCAAGTTTTGGCAAAATTAGTTATTAACAAAATAATTTGTTAACTAATTAAATCTCACTGTAGCTTGTAGGCTTTGCTGATTTTTCAAGATGGGAATTTTTAAAATATAGTTATTGATTGGAAATTAGGAAATTAATCGTATTTCTGTCCATCGTGGCAAAATAAATTATCTGGATTTTCTTAGTGTAAGCACTATTCGGACAAACATATCTAAGGAAAAAGAAGAAATTTCCTTTTTTTCCCCTCTCCGTAATCACTTTTTTCCCCCCTTTTCAGAAGCAGTTTGCCTCCTCACACATCTTATTCTGGATTGGTGGGTGCGTCACTCCGGCTGTAAGTTGCTCCCTGAAACATTTTTGAATCAGTTTTGCAATCAGCCAATCGGAGACCTGGAGGTCTGGCTCAAGCCCATTGTCCTCTTCCAAAAACGGGGCTTTCTATTTCCCATGGAGTGTTCTGTCCAGCAGTCTAACGATAATATGCAGAAATTATCCAGATGAGGGACATGATTGTGGGCTTAAAACTCATGGTTTCTAGCTGTAAAATGTGAAATATTTAACCCTTGCTGAATCCAACCAGTTCTTTATTTTTTGGTAAAATCTGAGGTCTGTAAAACCTGCTGATGGTGATTGTCTCAATCGCTTAAGTTGCATCAATAATTTTTCTCTTCTGCTTTAAAGCAATTATTAATCTGTTAATTTTAAAAAGGCTGTTGCTTGCCAGAAATAAAATAATCCAAAATAATAATATATTTACACTGAGGAAGAAATTAAATTTGAAGAGAAATAGTTCCTACTTCCTGATAATTTCCAAGACACCACTCCTCTGTTCCTGATGATTTTTCAGTTGCGAAGCTGCAGATCAATCATCTTGATCATCTGCTGCTATCATATGTCAGTGGCCGTTCTCCGTGTATATAGAAATGGAATGGATGCCTCTTCATGTGGAGTTGAGAAATGGCTGCTGATTATAGAAAGGGCTTAACTAATTTTTTATTGATTCCAGTGATTGTGAATATTAGGCATCCTCAGTGGGGGGGGGGGATATCAGTTTGTGATGCCATTTTTGGATGTAATCCATTGAAAATCTATGTACCTCATTCATTCTTAGTAAAGTTATGTGACAACAGCGACATCAGTAGTTATGTAAGTAGTGATTGAGAACTAATTTATTTTCTGTTAACGTTGCAACCCTACTAAAAATTGTAGCATCCCGTTTCTGCTTCAGCAGATAGCACTTAAAATCCTTGCTGAACTCTTCTAATTCCAAGATTTTGAGCATGTCTGATTTCTATTATTCTATCAGTGCTTTCTGAGGCTCCTTGAATTCCCTTACTAATTTCCCCTGCTGGTCCTTGTTTAAACCCCTTCATGTGACTGACTTCATTGAAGATCCTTCTGGTTACTTGTCCATTCTTTCTCACTTGTTAGTGCTCAGCCTGATTGTGTGTTTTATTAGCCTTCAGGATATTTTGACATGTGAAGGATGCTATATAAATCAAATTGTGTTTTTGATAGCATTTAATTCAACACAGACAGAGAAGAAGCCTGGATCTTTCCTGATACTGCCAGCTTTGCTACTTGCTGTCTTAATGAGTGTTCTAGTACTAATGTATTCTGCTAATAGCATCTACTCAAGATGATTTGAAATTAGGAAACCAATAGTGTTTGTAAAAATACGAGCCTCCTTAATTGGAAATTCCTGCTATGTAAATGAGAAAACCTACACATTTTTAGTTACTTTATTGGATTTGAAGTTTGTGAACTGGGTTTCAGTATTATTAAGTTGTCTATTAAATCCACTAGCTCAGATAAAGCGGAAGGTAGAATTTCATTGTCTGATTTGTGTTCTGCAGCGATCAGCAGCTGAACACAATAAGTACTTTTGGTGTGATTTTTGGATCTTGACACATACATTTTATTTTCAGAGCATCCTAAGAGTTGTGGCATTACAGTTTTCCTAATTTACCATGTCATCTTTTTAAATAAAAGAAGGAAAATACTGAAGATAATCAGCAGATCAGACAGTTTGCGTGCAAAGGGAAGAAGCTTGTTTTAAGTTCAACGGCGAACTCAAAGGGATGTCTGATATGTTCAGGCTAAGATTGGTATCGGTGTTGGCTAAGAGGGAGGGAAGGTTTATTAATCTCTGTACTTGGAAAAAATTAAATTAATTTGGCAGGTGAATGGGTGTTGATGTGGAAGGCTTAATAGCAGTACAGTAACATCATAATTTGAAATGATAGTCCATACATTATCAGACTTGTGAGACAGGAATGTAGAGGAAAAATCAGGCATTAAGTGGGCTGAGCAGACTGAGGCAGGATAGAGAATGTGTGTGTGGGGGGGGGTGGTTGGCATGGTCAGTTAACTGAATACAAGGAGCCTTGCTCACAGGTAGTGTGATGAGCTCAGTGCATGCATCGGTACCTGGATATTTCATGTTAGTGCAACTACAGAAATGTGGTTTAGGGAAGGACAGGTCTGTGCACTTAATGTTGCAGTTGTCTCAAAAGTGACAATGGGATTGTGAAAGTGGAGGGTAGTCACACTACTGATTAATGAGAACATGACATTACCTAGAGAGAATATCGTGGAGGGATTGCCTCTTCAGAATTCATATGGGCAGAACTTAGGAATAAGAGAATGGCAATAGCTTTGCTGGGCTTACACCAGACATCCCAATGGTTAGCAAACATTTAAGGAACATGTGTAATCATATTGCAGAAATGTGCAAGGACAATAGTAGGGGACTTTAACTTTCTCAGTATTGACAGGGATTATATTAGTGCAAGGGGCTTACATGGGACAGAACTTGTTAAATGCATGCAAGAACATTTGTGAAAACAATATGTAGAAAGAATCTGACTAGAGATGGGCCAGTACTTGAACTTACCTTGAGTGAAATTGGGAAGGTAGTAGAATGTGAGGAGAGAAACAGCTTGGGAACAGTCATCATAATTCTCCAGGTTTGAAGGTTGGAAGAGGATGTGGTTAGTTCTCAAGCTAGGGAATTGAAATGGGGGATGGCTAATTTCAATTGTGTAAGAGCAAACATGACAAATGTAGATTGAAAGCTGATCCTTGGGGAGAAGAATGGGTCTCATGGAAAAAAAAAGAGTAAGAGTTCAGGGCCAGCTTACTCCAGTAGGGGTGAAAGGCAGAGATGGTGAAGTTAGAGAACCTTGGATGAAGTTGAATGTTTTATTGGGGTCAGAAATTGAAACCATTTGGCATTTATAGGCAAATGGTGTCAATGGAGCCTCTAGAAGAATATAGAGCTTTGGAATTAAGATTCAGCAGAGTCCCAGGTAAAATTATATCAGGAGCAAAAGGACAGCCAAGAAAAGAATGGGTTTCCTGAGGCACAAAAAGAGTAATCCATGTGTGGAGCCAGGGCAGAGTCCTAAATTGATGCTTCTCATCTGTATTCATGAAAGCGAAGCTAATGGAATACAAGCTCAAGAATTAATTGGAGCAGGTCAAGACTAAGAAGAAGAATGTTGTAGATGATATGGGACATATAAGGGTTAATATAAATGCCCAGGATCATATGAGATCTATCCCAGATTGCTATAGAAGACAAGGGAAGAGATAACTGAGACCTTGGTGGAGATTTTTGCATCTTTGTTAGCCATAGTTGAAATGCTAGAAGACTGGAATAGCGCTAATATTGTCACTTCATTTAAGAAGGTCAGCAAAGATGTCCATAGTTCTCTGAAAGTGTCAACACAGGTAGATAGGATGAAGTAGAAGGCATACAGTATTTTTGCTTTGATAGGTTGGGGCATAGAATATAAAATTTGGAATGCTATGTTGTAATTTTGAAAAACATTGATTAGTCCACTCTTTTAGCTATGAAAAAGATCTGGTTGAGCTGGTAAGAGTGCAGTGGAGATTTACCAGGATATTGCCTAGATTAGAGGGCTTTAATTGGAGGGAAATATTAGGTAGGCTAGGCCTGTTTTCCCTGAAGCAAAAGAAACTGCAAACAGACCCAATAGATGTCAAATTATAAAAGACATAGATGAGGTAGATAGAACTTTTTCCAGTGAGAGGGATAATAAAAATATGAGGACTAAGGTTTAAGCAACACTCACAACACGCTGGAGGAACTCAGCAGGTCGGGCAGCATCAGTGGAAAATATCGGTCGACGTTTCGGGCCGGAACCCTTCGTCAGGACTGTAGGGGAAGGGGCAAAGGCCCTATAAGGAAGGTGGGGGGAGGGTGGGAAGGAGAAAGCTGGTAGGTTCCAGGTGAAAAACCAGTAAAGGGAAAGATAAAGGGGTGGGGGAAGGGAGGCAGGAAGGTGATAGACAGGAAAGGTGAAGAAAGAATAGGGGAAAACACAATGGGTAGTAGAAGCAGACAGAACCAAGAGGGAGGAGGTAGGCAACTGGGGGAGGGGGCAGAGTGACATAGGGATAGGGGAAGGGAGGGGGAGGGAATTACCGGAAGTTGGAGAATTATATGTTCATACCAAGGGGCTAGAGACTACCTAGACGGTATATGAGGTGTTGCTCCTTCAACCTGTGTTTTCCCCTATTCTTTCTTCACCTTTCCTGCCTATCACCTCCCTGCCTCCCTTCCCCCACCCCTTTATCTTTCCCCTTACTGGTTTTTCACCTGGAACCTACCAGCCTTCTCCTTCCCACCCTCCCACCACCTTCTTTATAGGGTCTCTGCTCCTTCCCCCTACAGTCCTGACAAAGGGTTCCGGCCCAAAACGTCGACTGATCTTTTCCACTGATGCTGCCTGACCTGCTGAGTTCCTCCAGCGTGTTGTGAGTGTTGCTTTGACCCCAGCATCTGCAAACTATTTTGTGTGTGAGGACTAAGGTTTAGTGGGAGAGAAAGGAGTTTTAAAGGGGATTTGAGAATAAAATGTTTTACATGGAAAATGGTTAATATATGAAATTCATTGTTACACAAAGTAGTAGAATCAGATATAATCATTGTATTTAAGAAACATTTCAACAAGCTCCCAAGTAGTAAGAGCATAGAAGGATACTGAGCTGTTACTGGCAAATGGCATTAGTGCAGATGGGTAAAGGTTCAGCGTGGATTTGGGCCTATATCTGTACTGTATGACTCTTTAACTGAGCCTCTAAATGCAGGTGATCTGCTGGAGGAGAAGTAAATAGCAAATTGGATGAGATCAGAGATGAGGGGAAATCAAAATTGAAATCAGTTCTGAAACTCTGAGATACAGAAGTCAGGAACTAAAGTACATTCTGGAAAACTCCCTATGTTAAGCAGCATTTTTGACTTCAGAAAGACAGATAGTCGAAATTGGTTTGGAGTAATGACAGGGTGGAGCTGTTATTAAATGAATGATGGAAGTGTATAAAAATTAAATGGATGTATGCACACTTATGAGGAGTCAGCATATGCATCTACCAAGGTCAAGTGTAGGTGAACAGAACTTTTCAGACTGAGGCTCGTTGACAATAGATATAAATATAAAATTTTAATATTGATTAGAGATTCTGCATCAGTTAGACTTGTAATACTTGTTAATTCTCTGGCTATGATTGGCTGGATAAGTAAGGGATCAGGCAAGTGTGGTTCTATACAGCTAGATGCCGACCCCATGCCTTGTGTTCCTGCTGGAAAAGCAAGCTTGCAAGAGTGCCAGGGTACTTAACCGATGAGATGTACAACAGAGAAAGAATGAGTGGGAATGAAGGAAAAGGATTACTAGAGGCAAATTAGTTACAGAAAAAAAATTGGTTTAAAAGAGGAGGAAAAGAGATGCAGCAAGCAAATGTATTGGAAAAATTAAGTACGTGCAATTCAAAGGAAATCTTCATCATCAAAGTACTCCAAGCATGAGGAGGATTTGTACCTATTTGAATTTGTTTTCACCTCTCACCTGGGTGACACTTCCAACAGTGCAGAACTCCCTCAGTGCTCTCTTACCGAGTCAACATGGAGTTTCCTGTTCTCTGCCTGGAGTAGGTCCTGAACCTAGAACCGTCTGATGCAGACAAGCTCCAAGATGTGCCAAAGCTGACATTTTTTTGCAAACGTATACGTATGCTATTAAGTTCCAGTGCAAACCCCTCGCAATGACTTAACTGGATAATTAGTTAAGTTCATCAATTTATTTTAAAAAATGTAAGGGAGGAGAAGGCTGAAAACAAATAGTACACTGGATCGATCAGCGTGCTGGAGATTCAGAATTCATGAACTTAATGATTTTACACATTAATTGTCCTGTGTGCATCATTAATGCACATTATTTTAAAACAATATATATAGTTCAACACTGTAATGTAATTTGGATAGAGCTGCTACCATCATCAATAACACGGTTATGTCAGGAATAGAGAAACTTATTCAGTTGGTATCTGACCATCAGTGGCATGGGTATATAAACTACTTTGGCCTTGTAGGATTTGTGATAGCCATGAAATGGGTATGTATGAAAGCATATTCATTTTTGCCTGTTATTCTGCCTTTGGCCAAAATCTGACTAGTATTGACTCAAAAAATGGGAATCGGATTCAGATTTAGTATGTCATGAAATCTGTTGCTTTGCAGCGGCAGCACTTTACAATAGATAATAATAAAAAGCTATAAGTAACAATAAGAAAAATATATTAAAAATCTTTTAAATTAAATTAGATTGGTAATGCAAAAAGAAACCAAAAAAATATAAAATATTGGATTTGTTGTCCATTCAGAAATCTGATGGCGAAGGAGAAGATGCTGTTCCTGAACTGTTGAGTGTATGTCTTCAGGCTCCTGTACCTCCTCACTGAGGGTAGCAATGAGAAGAGGGCATGCCCTGAGTGATGTGGGTCCCTAATGACAGATGCCATGTTTTTTACTAGGTGTTTTTACTTACTGAGATGATACTAGGTGATAAACATCGTCCCAGTGGAGGGGAGATGGTGGGGGGGGAGGGTGTAGAGTTTAAGCTGGTAAAGCTTAAAGGATGCAGATAATAGGGACACAAACCATTTTTAATCAGAAATGGAATGATACTATAGACAATTACAAGATTAGCATAATGATAATTAGTTCTAATTTTCCCATATATGTACTGTATGGATATATATTCCAATAAAAATTAACTCCATTAATTTTCAATGTGATACACAGCCAGAATTGTTAATACTATGGAAAATTGAAAGGTGAGATTTATAATCACAGGAAATAAAGTGGATTACAACCCATTTGAAACAAACTTTGCACCAATGAGATATGTGAAGGAAAAAATCAGGTGCTCAAAGCAAGATGAAGTCCCGTACCAAGTATGTGACATTGTAGAATCCTATCTGCAGTGCATATACATAATTTGAAAAAGCACATTATTTGTTGATTTATTTTACTTAGTGTTATGTTAGGAAACAACTCTCTAAGCACATGTAACTGAATAAAGAACCAGGAACAAAAGATATTTCTGTAATAAGTCAGTATGCATTGGGAATGTACTTCCAGATACTGTGGGGGAAACAGTTTTAAAAATAACCTTCAAATGTGAGCAGTGTAAATGTTTGAAGAGGGAAAATATTTGAAGGGGGAAACCTGCTCTTTGAAAGAGATGCTGACAGGCTACAGCATCATGTGCTGCACCATTTTGTGATTCCAGAGTTCTACCATTGTGCATAAGTGTTACATGAAAACTGTCTCATCTGTATTTAATGATACATTTAACTTGAAGTTGCTGTTTCCCTAGTCTTTAATCGAATCACTTTTTGAATAGATTATTTTGGGTTTTCTGAAATGTAAAACAGATGAGATTTCCCATTAATTTGTTTTTGGTTCTAATTAAACAAATATATTAAGTAATATTTTCTTCACAAGTTACTGGAGAGAAATCTTCTAGCCACTGGTAATTTATTCACATAGCCATTCTTCAGAGTAAGGTCTTATTAAATGTTATGGCAAATTCCCAAATTTATATACAGTAATAATCCTATGCTAGTTTACCCTAGTCCTGCTGCTCTTCCACACTAAATCAGGAATAAATCAGATGTAAAGCCTGATGTGTGAAATCAGCTTTTAACATGAGTATGATCTATTTACTAATGGGGAAATTAAGGTTCCTTCCTTTTGTACCTATTTCTTAACAGAAGCAAAATTTATGAGCTTAATTTAAAGACTTACAGTTCTAGATATTCATTCACACAGCAACTATTTCTCAGGAACTAAACAAATCACGCTTCCATTATGATAGCTGGGAAGTATTGTAGACTCATAGGGTCTCCACAGCTGTTTGTGCTAATGAATTCCACAGATTCACCATTCTAGAAATTTCTCCTCATCGCTGTTCTAAAGGGATGTCCTTCTATTCAGAGGTTGTGTTCTCTGGTCCTAAACACTCCCACTATAGGAAACATTCTCTCCACATCCACTTATTATAGGCTTTTCAATATTTAATGGGTTTCAATGAGATTCCCCCTCCTTCTTCTAAACTCCACTGTGTGCAGGCCCAGAACCATCAAACCATCCTCCTATGTTAAACTTTTCATTCCTGCAATCATTCTTATGAATATCCTCTCCAACCCCAGTATATATCTAAGGGATATGGAGCCCAGAACTGCTCATAATACTCCAAATGTGGCTTGACCAATTCCATATGAAGCCTCAGCATTACATCCTTGTTTTATATTCTAGTCCTCCAGAAATGAATAGTGAAAGTACACTGCCTGTGGCACTGATAAAGGAAGGAAGGATGTCATCTGGGCCTACAATGGAAACTGAAATTCAGCATTTACATTCACAAAGTGGTTCTAATGCCTACTTAAAACCCCAAGCACTATACTTAGGTTGCCTTATCGTGGCTAATAGCAAGCAGTCTTTGGCAGGAAATGGAGATCGACAAGTAATCCTTAAAGGAATCAATAAAGACCACAACTGCAAGGTAACTATTTGAAGCGTATTTGACCAAATTTGATACTTGACCAATGTGATCAGTCCCTACCCTATTATTCTACCGTCCATATTGAAACCAACTTTAAATGTACCCTGTCTCCACTGCCAATGGGCTGATCCCCACCATTGTCTCTGTTCCATGCCAGCTAGTGTTGAAATTGCGGGGGCCCTGGCAGAAATATTTAAAATGTCGCTGTCTACGGGTGAAGTGCCGGAGGATTGGAGAGTGGCTCATGTTGTTCCGTTGTTTAAAAAAGGATCGAAAAGTAATCCGGGAAATTATAGGCCAGTGAGTTTAACGTCAGTAGTAGGTAAATTATTGGAGGGAGTATTAAGAGACAGAATCTACAAGCATTTGGATAGACAGGGGCTTATTAGAGAGAGTCAACATGGCTTTGTGCGTGGTAGGTCATGTTTGACCAATCTGTTGGAGTTTTTTGAAGAGGTTACCAGGAAAGTGGATGAAGGGAAGGCAGTGGATATTGTCTACATGGACTTCAGTAAGGCCTTTGACAAGGTCCCGCGTAGGAGGTTAGTTAGGAAAATTCAGTCGCTAGGTATACATGAGAGGTGGTAAATTGGATTAGACATTGGCTCGATGGAAGAAGCCAGAGAGTGGTGGTAGAGAATTGCTTCTCTGAGTGGAGGCCTGTGACTAGTGGTGTGCCACA
Source organism: Mobula birostris (assembly GCF_030028105.1). NCBI lineage: Eukaryota > Metazoa > Chordata > Chondrichthyes > Myliobatiformes > Myliobatidae > Mobula > Mobula birostris. Next base: position 110,887,939 of record NC_092379.1, read on the forward strand.
GGGATCAGTGCTGGCTCCATTGTTATTTGTCATCTATATCAATGATCTGGATGATAATGTGGTGAATTGGATCAGCAAGTTTGCTGATGATACAAAGATTGGAGGTGTAGTAGACAGTGAGGAAGGTTTTCAGAGCCTGCAGAGGGACTTGGACCAGCTGGAAAAATGGGCTGAAAAATGGCAGATGGAGTTTAATACTGACAAGTGTGAGGTATTGCACGTTGGAAGGACAAACCAAGGTAGAACATACAGGGTTAATGGTAAGGCACTGAGGAGTGCAGTGGAACAGAGGGATCTGAGAATACAGATACAATATTCCCTAAAAGTGTCGTCACAGGTAGATAGGGTCGTAAAGAGAGCTTTTGGTACATTGGCCTTTATTAATCGAAGTATTGAGTATAAGAGCTGGAATGTTATGATGAGATTGTATAAGGCATTGGTGAGGCCGAATCTGGAGTATTGTGTTCAGTTTTGGTCACCAAATTACAGGAAGGATATAAATAAGGTTGAAAGAGTGCAGAGAAGGTTTACGAGGATGTTGCCAGGACTTGAGAAACTCAGTTACAGAGAAAGGTTGAAAAGGTTAGGACTTTATTCCCTGGAGCGTAGAAGAATGAGGGGAGATTTGATAGAGGTATATAAAATTATGATGGGTATAGATAGAGTGAATGCAAGCAGGCTTTTTCCACTGAGGCAAGGGGAGAAAAAAACCAGAGGACATGGATTAAGGGTGAGGGGGGAAAAGTTTAAAGGGAACATTAGGGGGGGCTTCTTCACACAGAGAGTGGTGGGAGTATGGAATGAGCTGCCAGACGAGGTGGTAAATGCGGGTTCTTTTTTAACATTTAAGAATAAATTGGACAGATACATGGATGGAAGGTGTATGGAGGGATATGGTCCGTGTACAGGTCAGTGGGACTAGGCAGAAAATGGTTTGGCACAGGCAAGAAGGGCCAAAGGGCCTGTTTCTGTGCTGGAGTTTGTATGGTTCTATGCTTCTAAAACAAATTGACTCTGATAAATTGTGCCGGAAAGGTGAATCCTGCCCAGCTTCATGTTTGTGAGATTTGAGAATGATGGGGGAGGGGGTCAGGGAAAAAATGGAGTTAAAACAAAAGATCAGATCAACTGTGATTTTATGGAATGGTGGAGCTGGCTGGGGAAGTTGTATGACCTGCTCCTGCTTCTGTCATATATTCCTAGCAAATAAATTTTAGAACCTACATAGAGGATAAAATGGAAGCTGTAATATAAAAAGAAGGGAGAAAAATATATCTTTTTGCTTTTAAGCTGCTATAGGATTTGAAATAGTTATCAATAGAAAGTTCAACTTGTGTGCACAAAATTAGATTTTTGGACCCAGAAGCGGAAGGATAAATTAATACACTTTAAGATGTTATTAAACAGTTAGTTACAATTCATGCAGCAATACAACACCTTAAGGTCTCATAAACAAGCATTGTTCCTAAAAACCTGATATTTTTGCCAGTTGACGAATTTCTGCAGATTCTGTTCAGGAAAGCTGCAAATCAGTGCCCTCTATAGAGTCATAACCATTCACTAAATGCTGCAGTTGGATTTCTTTATGCTTACTCCAGATATTGCTGTAATTATTATGATAAATGCTGATAAGATCTGTGTCATTGTCATCACAAGCTCCAGGTCAATGATTAATCACTCATTGTTTAAATAACTTTCTTATGTTGGCTTTGTGTCATAATTTGTTCACAGACTGCCCAGCCTCTCTGGCAGGGTGCAGTCCTGGGACCCCCAGCTCAGTGCCTTGTGGCTGCAAAGTGCAGTCCCAGTCTGACCAACACCAGCGCTCATAGCCAGGCTCTGTAAAAAGCCATGAGGCAATACTGCCATGTTAGTAATCTACCCCAACATGTCTCTCTAAGTATTTCTATATTAAACCCTCTTAAGTTCTGTTTCTTGTACCTGGGAACACATCCTGAGCACTGGACAAATTACCACTGTGAAGAGTTTAATCACAATCAGATCATTTTAATGCTGTGGCTGAGGCTTGTTGGGACAGGTTTGAGCAATAAAGTCTGACTACGACAAGCACACATTTTGGCAGCTTCAGCAAACATTGATAATGTAATTGTACATTTTAAAATATTTCAATACCATTTTCACATACGTATATTTATCATTCTATCACTGATGCCAAAGTTACTTTGCAATTTTTCATAATCATTCACCTTAGTCAGTAACTGGATTCTGGTGATAAGTTGTATTCGGACTAGAGTGAGCCATGAGGATTGAACTTGAGAGTATTAGCAGGATTTGCTTGGGTCTTCCAGGTGGCAGCTGTGTAAATGTGTTGCCCGTCATGGCTGATTTGGAAGATACCTTGGCTAATACTATAACTGCACTGATTAATCCAACTAATATCTCACTATAATCAAACAGAAATTGACCTAGACATGCTTGAGGTCAGTGGAGTAGAGCGTGAGCTTTAAAATATGACAACCAGTTGATAATTTCACATAAATGTAGAAATGGCAATACAAGAGAGGAGATGAAATTATTTTGTACATAAAAGCTTCATCAATCTGCATTTAAGGTTATTCTGAGGGAAAAGCTTTTCTAATTTCAATAACGTAACTGATTTCTTGGATAGCCATTAACTTAATATTTAAATAACTCACTCAGTGGCCACTTAATTAGGTACACCTCTACACCTGCTTGTTAATGCAAATATCTAATCAGCCAATCATGTGGCAGCAACTCAATGCATAATAACATGCAGAAATGGTCAAGATGTTCAGTTGTTGTTCAGACCAAACATCAGAATGGGGAAGAAATGTGGTCTTAGTGACTTTGACCGTGGAGTGATTGCTGGTGCCAGACAGGGTGGCTTGAGTACCTCAGAATCTGCTGATTTCCTGGGGTTTTCACGCACAACAATCTCAAGAGTTTACATGGAATGGTGCAAAAAGCATGCAGTGAGTGACAATTCTGTGGGCGAAAATGGATTGTAAATGAGAGAGGTCAGAAGAGAGTGGCCAGACAGCTTCAAGCTGATAGGAAGGCAACTGTAGGTCGAATAACAACGCATTACAACAGTGGTGTGCAGAAGAGCATCTCTGAAAGCACAACTCCTTGAACCTTGAAAAGGATGAGCTACAGCAGCAGAAGACCACAAACATACAGACATACTGGCAATGGCCACGTAATATGCAGCCACTGACTGTACGTCAAAAAATTACAAACAGCTAAAGATAATGGATGAACTTCTTCTTATGTTTCCATCTTTGAATATTTCAGCCAGCCACAGTCCCATTGAGATACCCGTATCTTCCCCCAACTTGTATCCTCATGGTGTTGAAATCCAAGAATGGGTTACCAGTGTAGAAGACACCATAGGAAGTTGGTGATGAGGACTGTTCAACCATAACTTTAATAAATGGAGCATCACAGGAAGTTGGTTTGGAATTTTCTGCTTTGCTTTTTGCTTTAAATTATGAGCTCAGGATGACAATATCTTATGGCATATATGTCCTTCCCCAACTTGAAAATGTTGCCCTCCTAATTGTTGGGTAACACGTTTGTACGTGCCAATGGCTATTATAATGTTGCTGTAGGCATCAGGAGTATCTGAGGTACAAACAGTATATGAAGATAAATATGCCAGCTGAGAATAAATTTATTTATTTAGTGATATAATGTGGCCCTTTGAGCTACGCCAATCCAGCAACCCCAACAACCCCAGTAAATCGAAGGACAATTTACAGTGACCAGCTAACATACTCAGTACGTCTTTGGACTGTGGGAGGAAACCGGGGAAAATCCACACATTCTGCTGGGAGGACGTACCGATGGTGCTGGAATTGAACATTGAAACTCCGCCATCATGAGCTGTAATAATGTTACGCTGACCGCTGTGCTACCGTGAACCCAATGTCAGCATTGGAACAAAGCAGAAATGCGGGAAGAACACAGCCAGTCAATCAGCGTCTGTGGAAAGAGGAAACAGCTAATGTTCCAGATCAGATCAATTACCCTTCCTTAATCCAAAACATCGGCAGATTTCTCTTCCTGCTTGAGCAGCTGAATTCATTCATTATTTCTGTTTTTGTTTCAGATTTCGGCACCTACAATTTGCTTTCCGTTAATGGCAGTTGGATTTCTAATTGGGAATTATTGGTGGGAGTGCTGGTGGTGCTGGTGCAATGGGTGGGATCAGCAGCTGGAAGATCAAGACCTGGAATGAGCCATGAGAAGGGATGCTGTTTGCCAGGTTGTCTGTCAGGAGGTCAAGACCTTGTAGTGCAGTGGTGTAAGATTTGCCTTGGAAGTTTCTAGTTGCTGTGGGGAGTCAGCGAGATGGGGCTTAGGGTATCAGAGGGTTGGGGTAGAGGAGCTCAGGGGACCAGGTCTGTGATCTGTGTCTCAGGAGTGTCTGGAACCTCAGAAGCTTGTAGGGTCAGGAGAGGAGACTGGATTCTTGTGGGAGCATAGAAGTGTGGTGGGTACATGTGTGGGTAAAGATTGGTGATCAGTGCCGGTCTTTCTTGGAACATCAGGGCCTAGTTTCCTTGATGATTCTGCACAGTGATTGGCATCACTTGAAGCACTTCTTGCATAGAAAAAGCAAATCAAACTGCCTGTTATAACTTCCAGAGTGGTGTAAGCTGACCCAAGTATTCCATTATACTTCAAGGTAAGTCATTATCTGGTTATGTGATGCTAAAATAAATAGCAGCATGCAATCAATTTCCAGACAACTGTTTGCACCTCAGTTTTTTCTTACTGCCGCCCTGGGACTTTTAAAATTAAAGTTCCTTATTGCTTTGTGACTTATCTATTAAAAGATGAAATGATTTCCAACGTTATTGTATGAATACTTAAATTGGTAAATTGGTTTATTATTGACTGAGGTACAGTGGAAAACATGTCTATAGATTAATTTATTAAAACCGTGCATTGAGGTAGAGCAAAGTAAAACAATAACAGAGTGCAGAATATATGTGCTACTGCAGAGAGGAAGAGCAGCACAGGTAGACAGTGAGGTAGGTTGTAATATGTCTATATCAAAACCCGTATTGTTTGTTTAATAGAAGCATGAACAAATTTATCTTAATTGGATTAAAACCTCTGCCAAGATTGCAGAGAAAGCAATCTGGGACAAACATATTCAGTACTCAATATTAATCATTGCCAAATGGAGTTTCTATCCTTTAACCATCAGTCAGCACTTTAATCTGTAGCATTTTATCTTAGTTTGTTAATACGAGTTTTTAAAATCATGAATTATAAAACTAGTCCACAGTACAAGAAGAAGTGCCATTTTTCTATACATTCAGGATGATTACTCTTCAAATAATTCACTAAGCTAATATTTTTTAAGGAATACCACGACTTTAGAAAAAATTATTCAATTTCTGGATGTTAGGAGCATTTAGTGTGTTACAGTAGAACTTTCAACATATTATTCAAAAAATATTGTAATCCCAATACACATGATGAGGCACAGCCATGTGTAAAGAATAATAACACTTTCAGAAAGGAAGAAAGGCTCTGTGGTATTTTATTTCAGAAATTATTGGAATATTTAATGTGAAACTCAGCTATTTTCTACTTTCAAAAATCTGCGTTTATTCGTTAAATCCTCAGTCATTTTCCAGAGAAACACATTTAAATTCTTTCAAAACTTCTTTTCAATGGAAAGCACTTTGCAATTGATATGCTTAAAGTTCATAACTATGAAGCAACTTGTTCTTTAATTTAAAATAATACTATTAGAAAGTAATAAATTGATGAATGATCTCTACAGATTTCCAGATTCTTCAATTCTGGTGTCACTGATTTTGCTCAACCCTACATACTTATGAACAAGCTCTCACAACATTATTAAATTCTGAAGTCCAACATATGTATATATTTTTTTGTTTTTTATTATGTTCTTTATGCTTATTTTAATATAGCAACAGATCTCGAATAGCAACCATTTTGTTCTCCTTTACATTCATCTACGGAAGAATGACAATAAGCGATCTTGGAGCTTGAATATATTCATTCCTATGAATGCAAGAACTAGTTTCCCCCCCTCTCTTTCTCACACTCTATTTCCACTTTCAATTATTGTTCTTTCTTATCAATCTTATGTGCCTTAGATGTCATTCAGTACAATACTGTGAATGTATAATTATCATAACAAGTGATTTTTATGTTATCTCTGAATAATGGACAAAAGTGAAGATAAAAATGGAACCCATTCATCACTCAAGGATGGCCTGTATTAATCAGTTCGTCAGCTGTCTAGACTGTAAATCATGGAATTTCCAGTTTGAACATATTGTCATTAATCTCTTTAAAGCTTACCTCTTTGGCCAAGCTTAGAGTCATCCACTAATGTTTGCCACACTGATTAGACTCCTGTGAAATTCTATATTTTGCAGTATTATTTACAGTAAATGCAAGGTTGTGACTTTGATGCATCTACCAATGCCATGGTACATACTTCCCTTAACTGACCTTAAATATCCTGATGTTGTCCCTACTGCTGAACCAATGGCCAATGGCAGGCAGCCACTGTTAACTACTGAAGGGGCATTCCAACACATGGGGTCTAAAGGATGGTACCTAGGCAAAGAGAATGTGAGAAGGGAAGACAGTTTGGGGGGAATAGAGAATACTTGCTGACAACAGTTACAAGGCTAGAAGAGGCCATGATGATAGGAACAAATATAACCAAGAAGTAAGTTCAACACAGAAATTCTGAATTTGGGGTTTTGTTAATCTGAAGCCTTGAAAGACCATAAGGCTTCATTTGATGACTGTGTAGGACTTGGTTCTGGATGGTCCATAGGCAGCAGAATTTTGGATGAGCTAAGATGAAAATGAAGAAGCTGAGAGTAGACAGGAAAAGACTGGAAACGTTAAGGCTAAAGTTGACAAATGCAAGGATGTATGTTTAAGGACATAGTCACCCGCTTCCTTCACTTACCCATCTCCATGAGTGCTGGGAGCAATGGTGTTGGCGATAGAAATTACATGATATTGAAAATTAATAGAATGAATGTGACACTAGCTGCTTTAGCCTGAGACAAATGATAGAAGTTTCTTGTTGCAACCAGAAATGAGTGCTGCTCTTCCCCAGTGTTCATCTGAAGGGTATTTAAATTTATCCAGGACAGGGATTATTGAGACAGTGCAGTGTGGAGAGAGTTAATGGAAAGATAGACTTGCAGCCAGTCGGTGCTCATGCGATGTCCAATGGCAGAACCCATTTGTAAGGATGATGTCACCAAAAAATACAACACATGAATAACAAAGCAGTGGCATCTAAAGATAGATCCTTTTGGGAGTCCATCACACATATCACTGCAGTAATGTGAGATGGAGGAGGTGGTATTGCTGGGGCTATGTTTGGATTATTAGGAGTGAGGTCAAGTGAGGCAATCCGACTGAGCTAGATTCCAATGAAGAAAGTTGTATAATGATGTAATGATGATAGTTGACCATCTGAAAAGCCGTAGTGCAACTAAAGATCGAGGAAGATAAGAAAATGGGAATGTCATAATCAATTTATGCATGCACGCAAAATTTCTGGCTTGTTTTTAGTTTCTTACAAAATAGTCAGGTTGTTGATTGTGAGCAATGAAACAGAAATTTTGCACTCAGCTGTGGAAGACATCTCTCAATAGAGTTTCAAAATGCAAACATGAGGAAATCTGCAGATGCTGGGATTTCAAATAATACACATAAAAGTTGCTGGTGAACGCAGCAGGCCAGGCTGTCCTGATGAAGGGTCTCGGCCCAAAACATCGACTGTACCTCTTCCTATAGGTGCTGCCTGGCCTGCTGCATTCACTCTCAATAGAGTTTGTAATGTATGTAGTGTCTCTGTTCATTTGAGTTCACATGAATGAGGTTTGAACAGGAGATAAAAGCAGATGATGCTAGAAGTATTCTGCATTGGTTGAGGTCATCAATTTGAAGCATTGAGTCTCTTCCTCTGTCCACAGATGCTGCCTGAACTGATAAGTATTTCTCTCAATTGCTCTTGATATTTGAATTGAAATGTGTGTATTAGAAACGTTGTGATAGAGAGCAATTTAGACTCATTCAAGCAATTTTATTATTCTGCCTTTTTATTGTTTGAATTCACAACATCTGACAATAGGTACAGGAGTAGGCCATTCGGCCCTTCGAGCCAGGACCACCATTCACTGTGATCATGGCTGATCATCCACAATCAGTATCCAGTTCCTGCCTTATCCCCATAACCTTTGATTCCGCTATCTTTAAGAGCTCTATCCATCTCTTTCTTGAAAGCATCCAGAGACTTGGCCTCCACAGCCTTCTGGGGCAGAGCATTCCATACATCCACCACTCTCTGGGTGAAAAAGTTTTTTCTCAACTCCGTTCTAAATGGCCTACCCCTTATTCTTAAACTGTGGCCTCTGGTTCTGGACTCACCCATCAGCGGGAACATGCTTCCTGCCTCCAGTGTGTCCAATCCCTTAATAATCTTATATGTTTCAATAAGATCCCCTCTCAGCCTTCTAAATTCCAGAGTATACAAGCCCAGTCGCTCCAATCTTTCGACATGACAGTCCCGCCATCCCGGGCATTAACCTTATGAACCTACGCTGCAGTCCCTCAATAGCAAGAATGTCCTTCCTCAAATTTGGAGACCAAAACTGCACACAGTACTCCAGGTGTGGTCTCACCAGGGCCCTGTACTGCTGCAGGAGGACCTCTTTGCTCTTATTCTCAATTCACCTTATTATGAAGGCCAGCATGCTATTAACTTTCTTCACTGTCTGCTGTACTTGCAGGCTTGCTTTCAGTGACTGATGTACAAGAACACCTAGATCTCGTTGTGCTTCCCCTTTTCCTAACTTGACTCCATTTAGATAATAATCTGCCTTCCTGTTCTTACCACCAAAGTGGATAACCTCGCATTTATCTACATTAAACTGCATCTGCCATGCATCTGCCCACTCACCCTGCCTGTCCAAGTCACCCTGCATTCTCATAATATCCTCCTCACATTTCATACTGCCACCCAGCTTTGTGTCATCGGCAAATTTGCTAATGTTACTTTTAATTCCCTCATCTAAATCATTAATATATATTGTAAACAGCTGTGCTCTTTACAGCACTGAACCCTGTGGTACCCCACTGGTCACCGCCTGCCATTCCGAAAGGGACCCATTAATCGCTACTCTTTGTTTTCTGTCAACCAGCCAATTTTCAAACCATGTCAGTACTCTGCCCCCAATACCATGTGCCCTAATTTTGCCCACTAATCTCCTATGTGGGACTTTATCAAAGGCTTTCTGAAAGTCCAGGTACACTACATCCACTGGCTCTCCCTTGTCCATTTTCATAGTTACATCCTCAAGAAATCCCAGAAGATTAGTCAAGCACAATTTCCCCTTCGTAAATCCATGCTGACTCGGACCGATCCTGTTACTGCTATCCAGGTGTGTCGTAATTTCATCTTTTATAATTGACTCCAGCATCTTTCCCACCACTGACGTCAGGCTAACCGGTCTATAATTCCCTGTTTTCTCTCTTCCTCCCTGGTGCTTAACCAAACCATCTAGCTTACAGTCCCGGAAAGGTATAGCACTGAAACAGGCCCTTTGGCTCATTTAGTCCGTGCTGATCCATTTAAACTGCCTAGCTTGTTATTCCTAAGTCAGCCCATCAGTTTCAGAAGGTCAGTCCTTTTTTGGCGAATGTGTACTAAAGTGCATTATTAATGAATTTCATGATTCAAGCCTGAACTGTTCATGGCTGTGCTGTCTGGACTTGCTTTCTTATTTTTTTTAGTTAATGTAGCTATGTCAATTGATTTCAACTTTAATCCTTGTGCAGGTGGTCCATTAAGAATCTACGGCCATTAGTATAATTAGTATAGCTTAGACATTTTGTACAAGTACTGAATATTAGAAGCAAATAGCCATGTGTAAAAGGTATTTCCATCAGAAAGTAAGAGTCTCACCTTTCTTAGAAGTTCCATAAGCCTAACTCAGCTCTTATATGCTTGAAATTTTACTTTCTAAAGATGTATTAAGGAATAGAACATAAAAATGTTTGATCTTTTATCTCAAATACCATTCTTGTTCCCTGTGTCCAATAAACTTTCATTGCTCAAATATCTAGAAATCTACCATCTTTTTTTTGAATGAAATCAGTGACTTTACCTCCACTACCCACTGGGGAAGACAGTCCCAAAGCAGCAGCACTCTCTGAGTGAAGAAATATATTCACATTCAGTCATAAATGGTCCATCTCTTATTTTAAGACTCTAATCCCAGTTTCTAGATTCCCTAGCTGGGGAAATGTTCTCTCTGTGTCCATCCTGTCAAGCCTTGTAGAAGTTTTGGGTTTCAATCATGTCACCCTTCACTCTAGAAGTATCAAGTCCAAATTGACTCGGCCTCTCCATATAACATAAATTTGGCATTCCCAGATCTAGTTTAGTGAGTTTTTGCAGGACTTCCTCTGAAGTGAGTATATCTTCTTCTAGTTAAGGAGACCAAAACTGTATGCGATATTTCAGGCGTGCTCTCAACAAAGTTTATATCTCTATCCTTGTGGTCAAGTTGTCTTACTGTAATGGCTAACCTAGCATCTAATTTCCTAATTGCTTGCTTCACCTGCATGTTAACCTTCAGTGACGTGCGTCCTAGGGCGCCCAAATCCCTTTTAAATCAAGATTTCTCAATCTTTTATCAATTTAAAGAACATTAAATATTTCTATTTTATCTACCTAAGTAGATAATCTCACATTTTCTATATGCCATTGGATCCAAAATTGGAAGGCTGATTGGAAACAGAGAGTAGTAGTGGAGGTCTTTATAGGGTAGATGGTCAGAATCATTTTTCCCAGGGCAGGTGAGAAAGGTGGGGTTTGAGGTGAGTGGAGACAAAGGAGATCTGAGCAGTAAGAATCAGTTTATTTGTTTTTTTTATTTTCTAGTATCTCTGCCAATACCTTATCTCCAATACCATGTGCAATAAACTTGTCCAGCAACCTGCTGTGTGGGAATTTATAGAAAATCCATATACGCCATCACCACTGACTATACCTCTCCTACCTTAGTAGGTACAGTGCATCCTCAAAGAGCTCTGATAGATTAAACCAAATATGATTTCCCATTCAGAAATCCATGCCAAATCGTAGTGTTCTAATATCACATCTAAGTATCCTGATATCACATCTTTTTTTTTATATGGATAACCTGATTTACCCTATTACCAATATTAGGTGATGGGTTGATGCTTCAAGGTTGTCTCTCTTTCTCTCATTTCTTAAATAATAGAGTCACGTTTGCTGTCTTCCAGTATGCAGGAGTCACCTGCAGGATGAAGTTTAAGCAGTCAGCTTCAAGTTCAACCACCTGTGATCTCAATCCAACTATTGAATAGTCTTCAGAACTTGTCTAATTTAAATATCATCAGCTCTTTTCTAGTTATTCTTCTTGAATCAGAGTTAATGATCCTTTGATTGTTCGTACAATATTACATGATTTTTGTCTCATTGCACAAATTCTATAGCCTTAAAGCATTTGAAGCTTACAAAAAAAATGGGCCATCTCCAAACAAAATAAAGAGATGTTGCACAAGAATAGAGTTCTTCAGCAATGTTGCTGGAGTGAGAACAGTTAAAGATCAAAGGTTCATTCAGTACTGATTAAAATGTATTAATCCAGTGGTCCCCAACCTCCGGGCCTCGGACCGATACCGGTCTGTGAAGCATGCAGGGGTGCAGCAGTAGCTGGAGCGCACCCAGCACATCTTTAAGAAAAAAGCCAAAATAAACAAGCTAATTAATTAGGTGCCACCTGGCACGTAAATATCGGCCATCTGGATTGGGGACCACTGTATTAATCCATTAATGACATTCTGAAATTTGTTATGAAGAATGTCAAAGAGGTCTGGTTTAAATGTATAATACCATATATTGTCCAAGAATCAAAGTGTAGTCCACTAAGCCCCAAACCATGCACTACTTCAAACATATCTTGATGTAGGAGTACTGGAAAACATATTGTTGCTTCTTGAACCTCAAGAGATTGGCACAGTTTCAGGAATATAGCTCAACATCACAGGATAAGCTCAGACTTGGACTGCTTGCTATTTCAATGGTGCAAATAAGTTATGAAGTATAGCCTAGAATTTGGAAATTTGGTGTGCTGAACTGGGTTTTGTGTAGTGATAACATCCATCTGCTTTTTCTTGCACAAAATAGTGGAATTGAGAAATTTGAGAAAGCATTGGGATTGTTTCAGCCAATAAATATGACTAAAGCAAGATCTTAGCCGTCACAGGAAACTGCAGATGCCGGGAACGCACAAAGAAGCTGAAGTAAGTCGATGGGCCAGGAGGGAAATGGACAGTTGAAGTTTCAGTTGCGACCCTTCATCAGGACCCATACCTGACTGGACAGGACCTAAATGAATGCAACAGCTGACAGTTTTGTGCACATCAATTACTGACGGGCATATTCCCCGGGGCAACTAGATATCAACAACACACAATAAGGCTGTCATGAAAGAAAAGAAAGAAAATCTAGGGATTTAGCAAACAAGTGATGTGTATGTGTGCTGGCAACTAGGAGACCAACAGGGCAACCACAGTGAGAGCCCATCGGAGAAGGACACAGCTCTCACATTCTCATGTGTGAGAATGCCCACTCAGTTGAAAAGAATGCTGACATTTTTTTAAAGACCTCATTATATATGTCAGGGTGATCTACATGGCAGTGAAAACAGCTATACTGAGCCTTTTCAGCAATAAATCAGTGGCTTAGTGCAGGATATCCTTTAAAAGAAGATATCAAGAATTACTATTACTGGTCAAAGTTGATAGAGTATTGGCTGATTGGCAGGAAACGGAGAGTGGGAATAAAGGGATTCCATTCTGGTTGGCTGCCAGTTACCAGTGGTGTTCCACAGGGGTCCATGTTGGGGCCGCTTCTTTTTACATTGTACATCAACAATTTGGATTATGGAATAGATGGCTTTATGGCTAAGTTTGCTGATGATACAAAGATACAAAGGGGCCAGTAATGCTGAGGAAACAGGGAGTCTGCAGAGAGACTTGGATAGATGGGAGAATGGGCAAAGAAGTGGCAAATGAAATACAATGTTGGAAAGTGTATGTTCATGCACTTTGGTAGAAGAAATAAATGGGCAGACTATTATTTAAGTGGGGAGAGAATTTAAAGTTCTGAGATGCAATGGGACTTGGGAGTCCTCGTGCAGGATACCCTTAAGGTTAACCTCCAGGTTGAGTCAGTGGTGAAGAAGGCGAATGCAATGTTGGCATTCATTTCTAGAGGAATAGATTATAGGAGCAGGGATGTGATGTTGAGGCTCTATAAGGCACTGGTAAGACCTCACTTGGAGTACTATGTGCAGCTTTGGTCTCCTTATTTAAGAAAGGATGTGCTGAAGTTGGAGAGGGTTCAGAGAAGATTCACTAGAATGATTCCGGGAATGAGAGAGTTAACAAATGACGAACGTTTGTCCGCTCTTGGACTGTATTCCTTGGAGTTTAGAAGAATGAGGGTGGACCTCATAGAAGCATTTCGAATGTTGAAAGGCATAGACAGAGTGGATGTGGCAAAGTTGTTTCCCATGGTGGGGGAGTCTAGTATGAGAGGGCATGACCTAAGGATTAAAGGGCGCCCATTCAGAACAGAGATGTGAAGAAATTTTTTTAGCCAGAGGGTGGTGAATCTGTGGAATTTGTTGCCACAGGCAGCAGTGGAGGTCAAGTCATTGGGTGTATTTAAGGCAGAGATTGATAGGTATCTGAGTAACCAGGGCATCAAAGATTATGGTGAGAGGGCGGGGGAGTGAGACTAAATGGGAGAATGGATCAGCTCATGATAAAATGGTGGAGCAGACTCAATGGGCCGAATGGCCAACTTCCACTCCTTTGTCTTATGGTCTTATGGTCTATTTGTTATCTATTTGCCCGTGAATAACCTGTGATTTGTGGTATTATTAAGCACTATACATAGAGAGGTATGGTTGCTTGCATTGAGATCTATTGTTCAGCAGATTCTTTGTAAAAAGCATCTTTCTATTCAGGAGTTCCTTATTGCCTTGCCATTAATGCTTCCATCCTCCACTTTGCTCATAGATGTAGCATGTGGAGTTCAGCTAGGGTGTCCTCTGATGACCCAGCTTATCTCCTGTGTCTCTTGCTCCAACTATATTTTACCCTGCGTTTCATTTCCCCCAAGTATGCTGCTCCCCCTCTGGCCACTGTCTTCTGATGAATGCACTGTGCAGCATGCCTCACGTGGATGATGAAATCTTTGCAGCCATTGATCATGTACTGCAGGGTGACCTGGACAGACTAATAGTATTTCTATCTTTTCTGGTGTTTTTCATAGCAGTCATTGTATTGGCAGGTGGTTTCTAGGGTAGGACTGTGAGAGTGTGTAATCATTATCTCTAAAACAGCTGGACAGTGCAAGTCATGCAAAACATCTGGCAGCTTTGTCTGAGAGTTGAGAGGGTAATCATGCGAATTTCACAGGAAATGGCATGCACTTAGGGAGTTCTTAGTATGATTCATTTTTCCCTGTATACCTAGTGAGTGGAAACCCTTCCTGTCAGTGTTATTAATGGAAGCCTAGGTTGAACCAAAGATTTTCAATTTATGTTGGCATGGGTGGAACTGGACAAAAAATGATGCCATTAGAAGTATATCTGATTCTGGAAAAGATTCAGATGCACAAACCTGCCCTGAAGTGATTAACTCAATTTCTCAATGGCTACTATTTCACTCTGAAATGATCACTGGTGAGCTATGACCTGTATTAAATATCATTTATGCATGATTTGTGCTTACAAAATAAGTGCTTACAATCCAAATTCCAGGGTCAGTTTCTTTCTTTGTTAGTCTGGTTAGACAAGAGTAATTCTCTTTGTAAACTGTCATGTCATTATCTGTTTGAATTGCCAAGCGACAGAAGGCGAAATCTATTCTCATCATGTTGTAATAATTGTAGTTCTGTCTCCCCAGAGGTAAAAAATTTGATCAAACTTTCTTTGAACTTTCTGTTTGGATCAATGTCTGCTGTCCTCCTTGACTCGTAGTTTTTTTCTTAATGAGTAGAGTGATTAAAAAGCTTTTTGTCTGGTTTGAGGGTAAACCAGACAGGCAGACAATTAAAATTGATCAGGAAGTATACCTGAATACAGCTCATAACTTTTTTTCCTAGACTGCTTGGTTTAATCTGTTGAGAGTGAATAGAAGGGACATGCAAAGTGGCAGTATTATTTTTGTAATAATGCTAATTGAGTTCCACTTTCTAAGGTCTGACTGCTCTTCTGGTTCCTTGAGTGGTGAATCCCATCAGGTCATTATAGGAAGAAGAATCAAATAAATGACCATTCACTATAGAGCCAGGAGCTTATAAATGCTTCTGCAGTCCAAACAATGTTCAGGCCGCTTTTTGTCTGTATCTACTCCATCCTGATTTTAAGAGCTTCCATAACCATCTCATCTGAGTTGACAGACTGAATTTGGCAATGATCAAGACTATCAGACAGCCTGACATTCAATCATTATTTATTAGTTTGCTGTTACTTACTATAATAACCCCTGAACTCCTCTCAACTTCATGTTGTCAAGGAGAGAGAAGTTTTGCTCAGCAGGTGAATTAAAAAGGTATTTTGCATCAGTCTTCATAACAAAGAATATGCAGTAAATAATATCCCAGAAAGAACTGAATAATTAGGAATTGGAAAGGGAACATTCTGGAAAATTACAATCAGCAAGCATACATGAATGATTTGAAATATCATCATGATATTTCAAATGAAATAGTCAACTTAAATAGACAGTGGAAACAAAGTCTTTGAATATATTTAAGTTGCTAATTGTTGGAGTTGTAGTCCAGCAGCAATGTAGTTCCTTTATTCAAAGAGAGAGAGAGAGAGCCTGACATCAAGAAAATTCAGTCCAGTCATCTGAGCATCTGTCTAAGGAGAATGATGAATGTGAATACTGTATTTGTGACATTATAGCACTAAAGGCATTTAAGCTTAATCAAAACAGTTTTGTGGAAAGCAAGTTATGTATAACTGATTTATTAAAGGTTTTGAAAGATGTAACTTGCTGTGGATAAAGGAGAACTGGTAAAAGCACTATACTTAGGTGTAGGAGGTAGCATATTGGCATATATGGATGATCTGAAGTATCATCATGTGGAAATAAAGTCTTTGAATATATTTAAGACAGAGTTAGATAGGTAATAAGTAATGAGCTGAAACATCACAATTAGTAGTTGCAGCCCAAATCTAATCTGCCACAATATTATCAAATAGCATCAAAGAATTGAGGGGCTGATTAGCACAGTCATTCTCCTAATTCACATTATCTGCCATATCTGCTTTCCAGTTAAATTCAAGCACGAAGCAAAATAAGTAGTTGGTGACTCTTCCAGAGAAGTACAGAGAGGTATCTGCCCCATTGATTTCTATTTCTCTTTCCTGAATGCATTGAGTACTCACAACTTTTTGTTATTCTCTTGATCTTTCCTCAGGGGCTATTATTCATTAAGTGTGAGCCTTGACAGTAAACCCACAAGTATTTTTCAAAGGTGTCATGGGTAACGTAGGGCAAGCCAGAAAATCATTTAATTTGCCTCATGTGGCCACTGTGCAATATAACTGATTATCTAATGGAAATTTTGAGGCGATAAATGATCCTATGCAAAAGTCTCTTTCAGCTTAAGGAGCTAAAGATGTGTTTCAATTGTACTCACTCAGTTTTTCAGTCTCAGAAGTTCTATCTGCACTCTGCATATCAAAATGAAAAATAGGATGAATTGAGAATCTTGACTAGTGCCATGCTCTAGAGAGATTCTCTAAGTAGCTCATTGCACAGTAATAAATAGTCTGTTTTCGTACTTCTGATAAATATTACTGCATTTGCTGAGTGTAACTGTTGGAAGGGGCTCTACTTTTACATGTTTTATTTCTGCCAGTACTTTCCTTCCTAATTTTTTGGTGTCATTGCTATTATTGAGCACCATACAATTGATGAAATTGGGGGTCCCTTGGAGCATTGCAACAGTGCAGACAAAGGGAAGACAAGCTGATCATGGGCTGAGTATATTGAATAATGCCTGAAAGGTTTAACTGGTATTAATTTCCCCAGAGACTTGCATTTATGAAACCTACTAGCTTAAATCTGACATGGAAAATGCCCATCATGGTGTGCAAAGATTGAGCCACAGCCTTTGTTGTGCTTTGGCTTGTTGCTATGGCATACTGAGACAGGCAAGGAAATAATAATGTTTGGATTGTAACACAATAGCCATGACTCTTTTGGCACAAGGTGTGGGCAGAACACTGCCAGTACTGTACATGCCACTGATGGATGTAAATTTCTGTAAGATTTTCCCCATCTGTTTCACTAGTTCCAAGTATTTCTCCTGAGTGCCTGCCCAATGATCTCTAATCTTCCTTGCTGATGCAGAGTGAAAGCCTGAGGTCTGGGGTTTCTCCAGTTGCGTTGGTTTGTTGACTTCAATTGTAGGCCATATTTTTAAAAGGAAACAGAGAAAATGGAAAATAGTGAAGAATTTTTTGACTCCTATATGTGAAATGAAATCAGAATGAGAATTAGCTTTATTATCACTGGCATATGTTGTGAAATTATTTGTTTTGCAGCAGCTGTACAGTGCAGTATGTAAAAAATTACCATAAGGTACAATAAGGAAGATATAGAAAGCTAATAAGTAGGGCTAAAATAGTATTCGTAGGTTCATGGAACTTTCAGAAATCAGATGACAGCGGGGAAATAGGCATTTGTAAAAAGTCCATCATCAGGGACCCACACCATTCGGGCCATGCTCTCTTCTTGCTGCTGCTATTAGGAATGAAATATAGAAGCCTCAAGTCCCTCACCACCAGGTTCAGGAACGGTTATTACCCCTCAACCATCAGGCTCTTGAACCAAAGAGGATACCTACACTTACCTCAACACTGAACTGATTCCACAACCTATGGACGAAATATGAACTCTTTTTTTTCAGGACTCTACAACTCATGTTCTCGATGTATATTGCTTAATTATTATTATCATTATTGTTACATTTTTTTCTGTTTTTTGTATTTTCACAGCTTGCTGTCTTTTACACATTGGTTGCTTGTATTTGTTTTCATTGATTCTATTGTGTTTCTTTGTATTTACTGTGAATGCCTGCAAGAAAATGAATCTCAGGGTAGTATATGGTAACATATACTGTAGGTACTTTGCAATAAATTTACTGTGACTTTTGAGCATCCTCGGGATCCTGTACCTCTTCCCCGATGGTAGTAATGAGGCACCACCTTTGGAATATGTCCTTAACGGTGGGGAAGTGAGTGCCCATGATGGAACTTGTAAACACAGCTGTAAAAATGTATTTGTTAACGTATATAAAAACAAGTTAAACACAAATGTGAGCTGTTTGCTTTTTCCCTTTGTGATCATTTGTGTATTTCAGTGAAATACAGTACGTTCCCCAGATTATATGGGGAATGCAATTGGAGACATTTGTTATTTCATTGCAATTAATAGTCTCATGATATCAAGCCAGTATTCAAAGACTGGAACTTCCACTTCCTTTATTGAGATAGCTAAGTGTTAGGCTGAAGTCCAAAACCTTCTGATTTGATAGCTGGAATGCTGATAGAGTGCTGTGTTCCCTAATGAAATGTCGAAAGCACTTACTACAATGGAACTTGTATGATCTAACTATTTCTTGTTTACTTCATCTACTCTGGTGAGATCATTGAATTGAAGAACCATGCAGAAATTGTTTGAGAGTATTAAACATATTCCACTGGGTATAAACATGCTCCATCTTTTAAGTCAAATTTCTGTTGCCTTCCTTACGTTTATTCTGAACAAAAATTAGAGGATGCAAAGCTTTGAGAACTTTAGCAAGTTCTCAGGGGTTTTCAGTGTGTTCAACATTTTCCTGTCAATTAATAGATGCTCGGGCTTTATTTAGCTGCTGTAGTCATTTAGAGAGAGCAGCGCCAGATTCTCCTCCCCTCTCCACAACACACCTCTCTACTGTGTGAACCCACAGCAAAAGGCAACGAGAACAGAAGCCCAGACTTGATGATGCAGTGAACCTGATACTGGAGCGTAGGAGGGAGGTGAGACATTAGCAGGTCAACGTGACATCTTGATGTATTTGCATAATGGAGAAAATGCCAACAAAATATGTGGTTGTACTCAGCCAATCTGCAGCTTCTGAATTAAGTTGCAAGCTGTGACAAGGTCTTAAGTTTTCTTTCTGGGGTCAGCTGTAAATAAATAAAAATTGCATTATAAGTTGAGGTGCTGAGGTCCTCTAGCTTTTAGACTAAGTTGGGCAGTGGGAATTCTACTGGGGATCAGATTTTATTTTATGTTATTTGACATTGGAGGAGGAAGAGAATGAAACCAGCCATGCTAGAATATGCTAGAGAAGAAACTTAGTGAATGCATTACCCACTGTTAAGGGGCAAAAGTGGGCTTTTCAGAAAATAGACAATAGGTGCAGAAGTAGACCATTCGGCCCTTCGAGCCTGCACGCCATTCTGAGATCATGGCTGATCATCTACTATCAATACCCAATTCCTGCCTTGTCCCCATAACCCTTGATTCTCCTATCCATAAGATACCTATCTAGCTCCTTCTTGAAAGCATCCAGAGAATTGGCCTCCACTGCCTTCTGAGGCAGTGCGTTCCACACCTCCACAACTCTCTGGGAGAAGAAGTTCCTCCTCAACTCTGTCCTAAATGACCTACCCCTTATTCTTAAACCATGCCCTCTGGTACTGGACTCTCCCAGCATCTGGAACATATTTCCTGCCTCTATCTTGTCCAATCCCTTAATAATCTTATATGTCTCAATCAGGTCCCCCCCTCAATCTCCTTAATTCCAGCGTGTACAAGCCCAGTCTCTTTAACCTCTGTGCGTAAGACAGTCCGGATATCCCAGGAATTAACCTAGTGAACCTACGCTGCACCTCCTCCACAGCCAGGATGTCCTTCCTTAGAAGTCTTTAAGCCAAAAAAGAAAGCCAGCAAGCTAGGACTAAAATTGCAAAGATTCTCAAAGTTCTCATTTTCTGCTTAACATGTTTTTGGTCTGAAATAGTGGAATAGTATTTTTTATATGATGAAATGTGAATAAAATGATGAGGGGTGTCGAGGTGATCAGAGTCTTTCTCCCTTGGTGGAACCGTTAAGTAATGGAGGACATTGGTTTAAGGTGAGGGTGGAAAATTTAAAGGAAATTTGTGAGGTTTTTTTAATGTAGAGTACTAGGTGCCTGGAATGAGCTGCTGAGGAGGTGGTGGTAGAAACAGATACAGTAACAATGTTTCAGAGGTATTTAGACAAACACAGGAACAGCTAGGGAATAGCGGGACATTGTGGTGGCAGTTGGGGTTAGGTAAAATGGCATCGGGTGGAGGACCTGCTTTTATTTATTCCACCTGAGTTGCAGCTACACGAATCTCTTCTCCTTTTAGCGGCCACTATCAGAATATTTCACTGAGAAGCACATTTTAGACCATAAGATATAGGAGCAGAATTAGGCCATTCAGCCCATCGGGTCTGCTTCGCCATTCCATTATGGTTGATCCTGGATCCCACTCAACCCCATACACCTGCCTTCTCACCATAACCTATGATGCTCTGACCAATCAGAAAACTATCAATTTTCACTTTAAGTATACCCATAGTCTTGGCTTCCACAGCAGTCTGTGGCAGAGTATTTCACAGATTCACTACTCTCTGTAAAAAAAAAAAAAAAAAAGAAAAAAAATCCTCCTTATCTCTGTTCTAAAGGGTTGCCCCTCAATTTTGAGACTGTGCCCCCTAGTTCTGGACAGCCCCACCATAGGAAACATCTTCTCCATATCGACCTTACTTCTCCATATCGACCTTACTTACCTTCAGTAGGTTTCAATGAGATCCTCCTGCATACTTCTAAATTCCAGTAAGTACAGGCCCAAAGCTACCAAACACCACTTGTATGTTAACCCCTTCGTTCCCAGAATAACCCTTGCGAACCTCTTCTGGACTCTGTCCAATGGTAACACATACTTTCTGAAATATGGGGCCCAAAACTGTTGAAAATACTCCAAGTGCAGCCTGACTGGTGTCTTATAAAGACTCAGTATTATCTCCTTATTTTTATATTCTATTCCCCTTGAAATTAATGCCAACATTACAGTTGCCTTCTTTACCACAGAATCAATCTGTAAATTAACCTCTGTGAGTCTTGCACGAGGACTCAGGAGTCCCTTTGCGCCTCTGATGTTTGAATTTCTCCCCACTCAGATAATAATCTGTACTTTTGTTCCTTTTATTAAAATGCGTTATCATACATTTCCCAACACTGAATTCCATCTGCCACTCTTTTACCCATTCTTCCAATTTGCTAAGTTCTGCTTCAATCATATTACTTTCTCAGCACTACCTACCCCTCCATCTATCTTTGTACCATCCACAAACTTTGCCACAAAGCCATCAATTCCATTATCTAAATCACTGACAAACAATGTGAAAAGTAGCAGTCCCCATACTGACCCCTGAGGAATACCAGTAGGTACTGGCAGTCAACCAGAAAAGGCCTCCTTTATTCCCACTTGCTGCCTCCTGCCTTTTCACCATTCCTCTATCCATGCCAGTATCTTTCCCGTGTTGCCATGGGATTTTATGTTGTTAAACAGGCTCATGTATGGCACCTTATCAAATGCCTTTTGAAAGTCCAAGTAAATGACATCCACTGCATCTCCTTTGTCCACCTTGCTTGTTACTTCCCCAGGGAATTCTATCAGATTTGTCAGGCAAGATTTCCCTTCACAGAAACCGTGCTGACTTTGACTCGCTTTGTCATTAGTCTCCAAGTACACTACCCCAAAACTTCATCTTTAATAATAGACTCCAAGACTTTCCCAACCACTGAAGTTAGGCCAATTGAACTATAATTTCCTTTCTTTAGCCTTCCCCTCTTCTTAAAGAGTGGAGTGACATTTGCAATTACCCATTCCTCAGGAACCATGCCAGAATCAAGTGATTCTTGAAAGATCATAACCAATGCATCTGCTATCTCTTCAGCAACCTCTTTCAGAACTCTGGGATGTAGTCCATCTGGTCTAAGTGACTTATCCACCCAAGACTTTTCAGTTTGCCTAGCACACTTTCCTTTGTAATAGTACTGGCACTCACTCCTGCTCCCTGATACTGCTAGTGCCTTCCACAGTGAAGACAGTTGTAATTAAGTTTGTCCACCATTTCTTTGTCTTCCATTACTACTTCACCAGTGTCATTTTCCAGTAGTCCAATATCAACTCTCACCTTCCTTTTACTCTTTATATAACTGGAAAAACTTACAGTATCCTGCTTTATATTATTGGCTAGTTTGCACTCATATTTCATCTTTTCCCTTCTTATGGCTTTTTAGTTGCTTTTTGTTGGATTTTAATAACTTTACAATCATTCAACTCTCCATTCACTTTTGCTACATTATATATCCTTTCCTTGGCTGTTATGCAGTCCTTAACTTCCCCTGTTGGCCACAATTGCCTATCCCTGCCATTTGACAAGCACTTCTTCTGTGGGACATATCTATTTTCTGCCCTGTGAACTATTACCAGACACTTCAGCCATTTCTGCGTTGCTGTCATCCCTGTCAGTATCCTCTTCTTACCAAGCTGGGCAGGCTCCTCTCTCATGCCTCTGCAATTCTCTTCATTCCATTACTATACTGATACATTTGACTTGTGGTTATCCCTTTCAAATTGTAATGTGAATTCAATCATATTATGATCACTGTCTCCTAAGATTTCCTTTACCTTAAGCTCCCTAATAAAATCTGGATTATTACACAACACCCAATCTAACATGGCTTTTCCCTGAGTATGTTCAAGCACAAGCTGCTCTAAAAAGCCATCTCGTAGGCATTCAACAAATTCCCTCTCTTGCGATACGGCACCAATCTGATTTTCCCAATCCCGTTGCATATTGAAGTTCCCCATTTCAATTGTGATGTTACCCTTATTACATGACCTTTCCAGCTCCCTTTGCAATCTCAACCTCACATCTTGCCAACTATTTGGTGGACTATATATGATTCCCATAATGTACTTTTTTTTGTACCCTTGCAGATTTTAACTGCACCCACAAAGATTCAACATTCTCTGAGCCTATGTCACTTCTTTCTAAAGGCGTTATTCCATCTCTTACCAGCAGAGCTACACCACCACCTACACCTTCCTGCCTGTCCTTTTGATACAAAGCATATAATTTGATATTAAGCTCCCAACAATGACCTTTTACCAGCCACAATGCAGTGATGCCTGCAACTTCATACCAACCAATCTCTAACTGTGCCACGAGTTCATCCACCTTGTTCTGAATACTACGTGGATTTAAATACAGCATCCCCAGTCCCGCATTCTTCACCCTTTTGAATTTTGCCTCTGGGATACAATTTAATTATTTGCACTGTATGCATTTGCACCAAATCATTGGCTTGTCCTTCCTTACATTTATATTACACCCAGCGCCTACTTGTAAATCTGCTGGCTCATCCTCAGCTCTATCATGATGGTTCCTATTCCCTGCCATATTAGTTTAAACTAATCCTAACAGCTCAAGCAAACCTGCCTGCAAAGATATTGGTCCCCCTTGGATCAAGTGCAATCTGTCCCTTTTGACCAGGTCCCACCTGCCCAGAAATCTGAATCCTTGCCCCCTGCTCCTGTTCTTCAGCCGCTCATTTATCTGCCAACCCATTCTATTCCGATCCTCACTATCATGTGGCACATGCAGCAATTTCGAGATTACTATCTTGAGGTCCTGCTTCTCAACTTACTTCCTAACTCCCTGTATTCCGTTTTCAGGACCTCCTCCCTTTTTCTACTTATGTCGTTGGTATCAATATGTACCACAACTTCTAGCTGCTCACCCTCCCTTTTCAGGATATTGTGGAGGCGTTCAGAAACATCGTGCATCCTGACTCGTGGGAGGCAAACTGCCATCCATGTTTCTTTTCTGCATCCACAGAATTTTCTATCTGTCCCCCTAACTATAGAGTCCCGTGTTACTACTGCCATCTTCTTCAGTTCCCTGACCCTCTGAGCCACAGGGCTAGACTCCGCCAGAGGCACGGCCACTGTTGCTTCCACTAGGTTCCCTCCCAGTAATCAAAATGGAGTACTTATTGTTGAGGGGAATGTTCACAGAAGTGCTCTCCACTACCTGATGTGTTCCATTGCTTCTCTTGACAGTCATCATTTATCTGTCTCCTGTAGCCTTGGGGTGACTACCTCCATGTACTCCTGTCTATCACTTCCTTACTTTCCCTAACAAGGTGAAGGTTATCGAGCTGCAGCTCCAGTTCCCTAACACAGTCTCTAAGGACCTGCATCTCAGTGTATGTGGTGCAGATGTGGCCATCAGGGAGGCTGGAAGTCTCCTAAAAATCCCATATCTGGACACCCAGAACAGAACAGTGGCCCTGCAGATATACCCCCTATTCTTTCAAGAGTTAAATAAGAAAAAGAAATAAGAAATAAACTTAACTACTTACCTTGCCTCTGCCTGTTCTCACCAACGCTAGTTGAGTCAAAGCCAGTTGAGCCCAAGCCTGACCACTCTGACCCAAACTACTCTGATGATCACTGCTCTTACAATGACCACTCTGCTAGACGGTAGCATTTATGGAGACTGAATTTTCCAAGCTCTGCTTCTGACCTGCATGGAAATGCTTCTACTGCGTCTGTGCCGCTGTCCAATTTAAATCTCCGTTGGAAATGAAGCCTTTTTCCCATACCCCTTCATGCCCTGACCAACCAAGACTCAATTAACCTCTGTCTTAAATATACATACGGATTTGTCCTCCACAACTGCCTGTGGCAAAGAATTCCACATCTCCATTCTAAAAGGATTCCCCTCTATTCTGAGAATGTATCCTCTGGTCTTAGACTCTCCCACCATCGGAAACATTCTCTCCCCATTCACTCTATCAATGCCTTTCACCATTTGATAGGTCAGGTCACCCCTCATTCTTCTGAATACTAGTGAATACAGACCCAGAGTTATCAAATGCTTTTCATCTGACAATCCATTCAATCCTGGAATCATTGTAGTGAACCTCCCTTGAACGTTCTGCAGTTTCAGTACATCCTTTCTGAGATAAGGGGCCCAAAACTGTTCACAATACTCCAAGTGAGGCCTCACCAGTAGGTTATAAAGTCTTAACATTACACCCTTGCTTTTGTATTCTTGTGCTCTTGAAATGAATGCTAACGTCGCATGTACCTTCCTTACCACAGATTTAACCAGGAAATTAACCTTTAGGGAATCCTGCACAAGTACTCCCAAGTCCCTTTGGTCCTCAGTTTTTTGTATTTTCTATTTAGAAAATAGTCAAGCCTTTCATTTCTTCCATCAAATTGTATGATCATGCACTTCTGTCAGTGTATTCCGTCCTCCATTTCTTTGCCCATTCTCTTAATCTGTCTAAGGTTCTGCAGCCTCTTTACTACCTCAAGACTACCTGCCCTTCACCTATCTTCATATTGTCTGCAAACTTTGCAACAAAGCCATTAATTCCATTATCCAAATCATTGACATGTAACATAAAAAGAATAGGTCTCAACCCAGACCTCAGTGGAACACCACTAGCCACTGGCAGCCAACGAGAAGAAGTTCCCATTATTCCCACACTTTGTCTGCTGCCAATCAACCACTGCTTTATGCACGCTAGAATCTTTCCTGTAATACCATGGGCTTATAGCTTGTTAAGCAGTCTCATGTGTCACACCTTGTCAAAGGCCTTCTGAAAATCCAACTACACAACATCAGCTAGTTCTCCTTTGTCTATCCTGCTTGTTGGTTTTTCAAAGAATTTCAGCGGATTTGTCAGGCAAGATTTTCCCTTGAGGAAACCATGCTGACTATGGCTATTTTATCATGTGCCTCCAAGTACCCTGAAACCTCATCCTTGATAATCGAGTCCAACATCTTCCCAAACACTGAGGTTAGAGTAACTAGCCTATAGTTTCCTTTCTTCTGCCTCTCTCCCTTCTTTAAGAGTGGAGTGACATTTGCAATTTTCCAGTCTTCTGCAACCATTTCAGAATCTAGTGATTCTTGAAAGATCATTACTAATGCCTCCACAATCTCTTCAGCCATCTCTTTCAGAAACCTGGGGTGTACACCATCTGGTCCAGGTAACTTACCTTCAGACCTTTCATTTTCCCAAGAATCTTCTCTGTAGTAATGATAACTTCAGACACTTCATGACCCCTGACACCTGAAACTTCTACCATACTGCTAGTGTCTTCCACAGTGAAGACTGATGCAAAATACATATTACTTCATCTGCCATTTTCTTGTCCCCAGTATCGTTTTCCTGTGGTCTAATATCCACACTTGCCTCTGTTTTACACTTTATATATCTGAAGAAACTTTTGGTATCCTCTTTGATATTACTGGCTAGCTTACTTTCATATTCCATCTTTACCCTTTTAAAGACTTCTTTTAGTTGCCTTCTGTTGCTTTTTAAAATCTTCCCAATCCTCTAACGTCCCACTAATTTTTGCGCTATATATATGCCCTCTGTTTGGCTTTTATGCTGGCTTTGACTTCTCTTGTTAGCTACAGTTGTGTCATCTTTCCTTTAGAATATTTTTTCCTCTTGGGGATGTATATATCCTGTGCCTTCTGAATTGCTCCCAGAAATTCTAGACAGTGCTGCTTTGCCGTCATCCCTGATAGTGTTCTTTTCCTATCAATTCTGGCTAACTCCATTCTCATGCCTCTGTAATTCCCTTTACTCCACTGTAATATTGATACATCTGACTTTGGCTTCTCTTTCTCTAATTTCAGGATGAATTTGATCATATTATGACATCTTGCCCCGAAGGGTTCTTTTACCTTAAGGTCACTAATCAATTCTTGTTCATTACGCAACACCCAATCCAGAATAGCTGATCCCCTAGTGGGTTCAACCACAAGCAGCTCTAAAAAGCTATTTTGTAGGCACTCTAGAAACTCCCACTCCTGGTGTGCAGTACGAATCTAGTTTTACCAATCTATCTGCATATTGAAATCCCCCATGACTATTGTAATATTGCCCTTTCTGTTTCCCATTGTAGTTTGTAGACCAAACAGACTACTGTTTGGGGGTCTGTCTACAACTCACATCAGGTTCTTTTTACCCTTGCAGTTCCTTAGCTCTAGCCACAAAGATTCACCAACTGCTTACCATATGTTACCTCTTTCTAATGATTTGATTTTATTTTTCTTAACCTACAGAGCAATACTGCCCTCTCCTGCCTTCTTGCCTGTCTATTCAATACAATGTGTATCCTTGGACATTAAGCTCCCAGCTATAATCTTTCAGCCGTGATTCGGTGATGCCTACAGCATCATACCTGCCAATCTGCAACTCTACTGCAAGTTCATCTACCTTATTTCATACACTGCATGCATTCAAATATATTACCTTCAGTCCTGTATTCACCCTTTTTGATTTTACCGCATTTTACTTTGCAACTCATCCTGTTGACTGCAATTTTGCCCTATCAATAGCCTCTCTTCGCTACACATTGCTTCTGTTTGTTAAACCAGCTACCTCATCTTCTGCACTATCATCCACCTTTTCTACAATACTTCTTGCATTGAAATATTCACAGCACAGGACACTAGTTGCACCATGTTTGATCTTTTGATTCCTAACTTTGTCTGAGGTCTTACCAACATCTGCCTCCATAACCTCTGGCACTCTGGTTGCCATCCCCCTACAACTCTAGTTTCAACCTCAATGCGCAGCATCAACAAGT
Source organism: Mobula birostris (assembly GCF_030028105.1). Taxonomy (NCBI): domain Eukaryota; kingdom Metazoa; phylum Chordata; class Chondrichthyes; order Myliobatiformes; family Myliobatidae; genus Mobula; species Mobula birostris. Next base: position 110,915,784 of record NC_092379.1, read on the forward strand.
CTTCTGCTAGGATATTAGTCCCTTTCCAGTTCGAGTACAAACCATCCTTTCTGTACAGGTCCCATGTTCCCTGGAAGAGAGACCAATGATCCAAAAACCTTATGCCTTCCCTCTTACACCAACTCCTTAGCCACATATTAAACTGGATAATCTTCCTAGTTCTGCCCTCACTAGCATGCGGCACTGGTAGCACTCCTGAGATCACAACCCTGGAGGTCCTGCCCTTGAATTTAGCATCTAACTCCCTGGACTCTCTATACAGAACCTCGTCACTCATCCTACTCATGTCATTTTAATGATAAGAGTAGAATTTTTTCCAATGGTGTGTCATGTTGTGAAAGGAGGATACAGAAAAGGCGATGAAAAGGCAGAAGAGTACTTGCGTGCTCTGCACCATACTCATACCATATACTTGTAAATTGAGTTTGATTTATCTATGATTATCATTGACACTTGACTTACGGAAGGGGGATATTCCTGATATGGAGACCATTACATTTTCGGCTTGGAGGTGGTGGCAGGAGCTCTCTTTTGTTTTCTGCCACTACTGAACAGAAATTATAGACAATGTGAGCTGGACCGAGGATCTCTGTTGCTGTTTGTGAGGGGGCACATAGAGAACATTGCAGAGAGGAGAAGATGGTGACAATTTATGCCCATCTACCCTCACTGCAATGTTCCCCATGTGTTGGTGATCAGCATGGAGTAAGACACAAAATACATTTGAGGAAACGTGTACAGGGTATGCATGTATGACGGAAAGTTAAAGAAGGCACCTATTTGGAGAAAAATGAATGCCCTAGCCTCGCCAGCATGGTCATGATACAATGGTGATGAGCTAATGTCAGGCAGCCTTTAACCTCATGAAGACCCGGTTCACTATTCTCAGCAGCTGGGAAATGTATGGGTGAATTTTGTACAAATGACATGAAGCTTATATTTTTTTCCTGTTTGATGTCACAGCACATGCCCTATGGTTTCTTAGTGCTAGGATATAATTTGTTTGGAAGCATCAGCAACAGCTTCAACTAAGAGTGTTATGTTCCACAAGCTCAAATATTTGGGCAACCTTGATCTAGACCATTTTTCTCAAATGCTCCCTGATTCCTCTGACCTCATGAAAATACAACGTCTGGGTGAAAACCTTATGTTAATGCTCTCTAATTATTTTCTTCCCCACAAAGGAATGAAAAATGCTTAAAGCCAATAAAAGGACAGAAGCAGCTGAGCAGGAGAGTAAAGGAGGGCAAAAGAGGGCAGAGGCCAGGGAAGAGAAAGTCAGAGAAAATTTAGAGGGGATGGGACAGCAGAGGAAAATGGGCAGGATAATGAAATCAGAGTGAAAAAGGAGCAGGAAGGAAACAAGCTTTGGAAAGAGAATTATGAAGGTAGAGACAAAGTAGGTAGAGATTTATGAAAGTGAGAAAGTGAAAGGAAAACTGGAATCCCTGTATAATAGCAGGTTTTATGTATGCTGAATTGCCTTAATTATATATTGTCTTTAGGTATTGTACTGTCTAATACAAACACACACAAGCCCTGATTTATGTATTGGACCCACAGCTTCAAAATGTTGAGGTTCCCTGGCATAGACTACTATCTATAGGGCACCTTTGCTGTTAAAAGTGCTTAAATTCTCTGCTTCTACATTGTTCCATGTTGCTAAAATTTGATCAGTATCCCTGCTGTTCCTTTACCATAGTAAGCACGTTCACCAATTTTTCTATGAATAGCCATTAACATCGCTTTTTTTTCTCGGATATTAGCGTTCCTCATTATTGATCCACCTAATTGGTATTCAATTTCACAAAGTAATTGCATCATTAATTGTAAGGGTATTGATGCAATTAATCTACCAGGTACATACTGCACACACAACTCAGGCAGCAAACATGATGTGAGGAAATTCACCATGCTGCCATTATTTGACCCAGAATTGAATGTGAAAGATTATCTTCATTCCTGGAGCATCAAATCTGCTCTTTATCTATCCATAGATGACTAATTTATTAACCCTCTAGCAGCTATATACACTAGCCAAGTATTGGTATAATGAGAGACATCAGCTATCTTGACTGTTCAGGGGTTTTATAATGATGCAGTTCAACTAATGCTTACATATCAATGTCTGCAAACAACTTCTACAATTCACTGAGACAAAATAAATAAATACCTGAAACGAGAAAGAATTACAGTAAAGTGGCCCTATTAACAACAGTTGTGCATCTTCTGAGTTTGCAGTAATCATTTTCAGAAATATAACTACTTCTAAGATTATTTAATAAAAGCATTCTATTTTGAAAAGATTGCATATCACAAACTCAGTCCTTTTTGGTAACTGAAGGGAAGAACTTCATGCGAATAACAAAGACCAGAGATGCAAATGTTTTAAATTTATAAAGTATAGTGATAACATGATTTGAAAAGTTGTTAGCAGAAAATCAGGTAGGAGGAACAAGTGACATGATTAGAAGCTGTAGAAATCCCAGCACAAGGAAGAACATTGATTAATTCTTTCCGTTGGAGAATAAATTAGCATCTTAAGCAGTGACTGAAGGCTCAGTTTAAACACCCAAGAAGAAAATGGATCATGTACTGGCTCAGTTCAGATGTGGGTGGCATGCATTTGACTTAGATGGAACAATCTGATATCTTGATGTATTTTCCACTATTAATTTCAATCCATTTTATGATACCATCAGACCATTAGCTATAGGAGCAGAATTAGGCCAGTTCACCCATTGATACCTAGCTGTCCTTCAGCTAACATTTTTATTTCTTACTAGACATCCTTCAGCACCTCATTTATGTAGTCAACATTCATGTTGAACCTTGATGTCTCATTTTTCACGATAGTTTTTTATTAGATGTTCATGTACAAATATTTCCACTGCTGATTTCTGGCTCATAAAAAAGATTAATAACCTTTGCCCTTTTCCTCTTTTGTAGTGCAGGGAGATCAATTTGAGTGCTCATATTGACAACTAACTGAGGTTAACTGATTCAATATTCTAGTCATGATAATGTTGCAGCAAGGGATATTTAAGTCTTCTTAACTACTTTCTAATAGCATGTAATAAACATTTGTTGTTTAGTCTCTCAACCATATTTACATTTTCATCCTTTTCACAAATGTGGGCTCTTTCTTGGCAGTAATCTTCTCCTCTGTTGGGTTCCATTCAGTATTTGTCTACTTTACCCAGTAAGTATATTATATAATTATCTAGTCAATCAACTGCCAAATATCGATTGTGTACTAGCAATTGTGTGTGTGTGTGTGTGTGTGTGTGTGTGTGTGTGTGTGTGTGAGAGAGAGAGAGAGAGAGAGATGGTTTTATTCACTTGTAAAGATAATGAGTTTAATCTCTTGTGCTTTTTTTCTTCTTTTTCTGTGCTTATTTTTAGCTGATCAGTGGCGGTTATATTGTCAGTGCTGAGGCAGTATGGGATCACGTCACAATGGCCGACCGTGAGTTGGCATTCAAAGCAGGGGACGTTATTAAAGTCCTCGATGCCTCTAACAAGGATTGGTGGTGGGGACAGATTGATGATGAAGAAGGCTGGTTTCCAGCCAGTTTTGTGAGGGTAAGTGAAGGAGAACGAAACCTTTTCTGTTTATGTTTGATTACTGCTTGCATGGGAAATTAATCCCCCAGTGGTAAAAGGTGTCAGAACAGAAAACGTAAAAGTAAAAAGAGAAAGTTGAAAATGGAATAGGAAATGAAGGAACTGCATAGTGGAACTGTTACAGTAAAAAAAAACTCTTTATATAAAAATATACAATACTAATTCCAATAAAGGGTTTAAATATCAAATATTAGGCTGCCCTTATGTTTATAAATGCTGTGTAATTTCAATGATTTATTTCTAAATGTTATGTATGTGATATGAAACAATGAAGAGTTCTTAAAATCAAACAAAAAATTAATGATTACTAGTTACTTCCCTGTGGCACTAGACAAGGGCAGTTGAGACAAATGCTCTGTTTTCATTATAGTATTTGCTCTGAAGCACTGGATGTTGTGGGCTGTGACTAACAGCAACTATTTGTCTTTGAACAAATACAGTGATCATTGAGCTGTTCAACATAGTGCCCAACAATTGGAAAGGCCAAGTCTCCACAGATCAGAAAACAAAATAAATTGAAAAGTTCTTCTAAAACGTACTATGCTTTGGTGTAGGAGTTAACTGTAAGTAGATTGCTATTACTGGGGGTGGCTGGACAGGCACATACATAATCCAGAACCCACCCCCTCCACCCATTCAGGACATTTTTTAAGTGGAAGCAAAGCCCGTGGACTTTCAATCTCAGTGGCTTCATGTGGGTTAATACGTCCAGAACACTGATTTCTAGGAAATTACTGCAGGAAACTGAAAATAAAACTAGTTACAAAGAAGCCATCTCATCTGAGTGAAGCTAATATCATAGACAAAGTAAATTAGCCCCAGTATTTTTATCTCTGAGATCTGGCATCGGATCCAGGCAGAGCAATGGAATAAAAGCCTCTACAATATAGATTTCATAAGAAATGAATCTGGATAATCTCGTTTCAAACCTCTCTAAAATAGATATCCATATTGGAAACTTGGTTGCAAAACAAGTAGGTGCAATTGAAAATTGTCAGGAGAGGTTCTCTCTTGTGTTGGAACAATCCGATTAGACAGCTTTGTTTTACAGCTAACGATGCTCTCCTAATTAAGGAGTTATAGCAGCAGTTATAACAGCCCTGGCGGTATTTCAGTATTGTAACAAATTAAATGTAACAGAAAGAATGGTTTATCTATTAATATGATAATTAGAAATGTCCGCAGAAATGTTCCAACAATGTGGCCCCAAATTACTTAAAGACAAGTAAATGTTTTGTAATTCAAAGTAGCCTTATGTGCATTTATATTTAATTTAAATGACTTTATTATTTGAACATGGCTAACTAAAAAGACAAATATTATGTTGTGACTGCCAGGACTGACAAATGCCCATGGCTTCACAGGGTATGTGCTCCTCATTGGAGAGAAGAGGTTTTCACGCTGTTGGTTTTCACCCACTGCACAATGAACTAAATGTGTGTGTTTCCTGGTTTTAGTTGTTAACCTAAAACATAAAATACACTGGTAATGTACAATCTCTCTATGCCTTATGTAGCTTGAGCCTGAAATTATAAAGGGAACCATTCAAACTTCTTTATTTCTGAATATAGCACAAATTGCTTGGTTTGAAGTTAATAATAGAAGCATCAGCAGAAACTGGTAATGAAACATTGAACTGATTATACTTAAGGTGACAACAATATGCCTATTATTTTAATGAACACAGCAATAGGTTGTTGATGAGAAAGGTAAATGTCAAAGTTGAGTTTATTGTCATGTGCACAAGTATACGTATGCAGAGGTTTAATGAAAAACATTTGCAGCGCCATCACAGGAACATAGCATCATATGGATAGCATAAAATAAACAAATTAAACAATTTTTACAAGAAGAAAACAAATGGAACAAAAAGTAAAGTTTATTTTAGTGAAAAATGATCAAAGTGATCAAATAGACTAACAACAAAGCGAAGCCTCTGCCAGGGATGCCTACCCTGAAAAAATTTAAATCTTCCAGACCTGCCAAAGAGTATATATACTGTATATAATCTTCCAGACCTGCCAAAGAATATATATATATATTCTTCCTTGGCTGCTGATATTCCAGTGGACTACAGTACCATCCATCTGCATTTCACTTGACTATGATCTAGTTCTCACATCACTGCGGTATCGGATATTATTGGAGCGTCCCACCTTTTCCAGCATAGCACTTTTATACTTTCCTTACCCTATATTTCTGGTGGGCAGTTTTTCTGAACAATTTATCTTTGAATTCACATGTCCATTTGTAGAGAAGTCTGTTTGGTTGCCACACTCACACCAGTGAATACCAATTTAGATCATGTTTCCATCTCCCTGCTTTATTGATGCCTTCATTACAAATGTAGGGTTTGATCCTGTTGAATATTCTCAATTATGTTCACTTAAATGTTAGATAATGGGACTAATGCCTCTAGTTTTGGGTTTATTTATATTTTAATTATTTTTGACTAAGGAATAGGTTACTCAAGACCTTGATATTAGCAAATTCAAGAAGCCAGAGTGCACCTGATTCTGAAAGAGGGCTAGAAACCTACACTGAAGCCCAATCCTTTGAAAGCTACTTACTGTAAAACTGTTTTATTTTTTTGAGACTAGATTCTGATATTAAAAGACTATTCTCTCAACAGTATCACATGGACATAACTTTAAAAAGTTATTTGTAATGCAACTTCAAAAGTTACAACAGATTTGAAAATCAAATACTAATGCAAATAATGCAGTTTAACATACAATCCTCATCGTGGACATAAATTCCTTCATTATGACTTCCAAATTTTTTTTTGTCCTTTTGATAGTTAATACCAGATTAAGAAGTCCCTTTAAACCTCAATTGCAAACATAACTTCAATGCCACCTTCCTTTTCTATGTGTCCTAAATTCCTATAAACAGTCAAGTCCAGAAACAATTGTCTTTGTTTCTCTACGGGCATATAAGACACTTGAAATTTTAAAATACAATGTCAACCTCCTGGCTTGCATTAATGTTTTCTCATAGTGCTGTTTTCAAGTAACTGTCATGACTAGATCCTGTCTTCCATTACAATTCACAATGCAATAAAACTGGCTTGCTATCTCAGACGTAACTTGCTCAAATGTACAAACATCTGCTAGTCAAGTCAAACCTGCCACTTCACCCCTCCATTTTTGCTTCTTGACGCTCTTACTTGAGCATTGCAAAGAGTATGGAGGTCTTGGCTTATCTTGTTCTTATGGTCTTTCCTTGCCAACAGACTGTTTTCCGTTTTCAGTACCCATCCTTTAAAAGCTAAAATAGCTCCTGATTTCACTGATAGCAATATAATTCTTGGTATGCATTTTCTGATCATGAATCAAAAAATTTTGGCGACATGAAGCAAATCATTAAACATCAGCAGGATTTTCATTAATGGAAGAAGTACAAGCACAGAAATGTAATGAGATAAGACAACAAGGTTGTCTTAATGGGCTGAAACACACCAATGTTATTTCTAAGATTTTCTAAGTATGTTTGGAATCTCTTGAAGATATCCATTGATTATGTAAAATTCCAGTAAACCACCTTATAAACACCTAAAAGGATAGCTTAGCTGATGAACAAATAATAAAGAAAAAAGAAATTAATTGAAAGCGGGTTAACTTCAGAGAGGCAATCGTGACTGGATAATATTGTTTATTCAGATCTGATTTTAATTTACCCCTAGATGTGATGCTGCTCAGGAGGTAAATTTGATTCTAGATATAAAATGAAAAAAAAATAATTTAGTTAACTGTTCATAATAAACCAATGACAATATAATAAACATGTACACTGGAATCCACAGCTCATTATCTATGCACATCAAATGGCAGAGAGGTGCTGCAGATAGTGTACCTATCTCACAGTTCCATTGACCCTGATTCAAACTTGACCTCTAGTGTTGCCGTGTCAAGTTTGTTGTGACTATGTGGATTCTCCAAGGCTGGTAAAAAGATTTGCTGGCTGTTAGGTTAATTGGCCACTACTGCACATTGCCCCCAGTGTGGCTGGCAGGTGAGGGGATCAGGGGAATATTAATGGGCTTGTATAAGGGAATAGGTTGCTGGGGAAAGAGTGTGGGAGTGAGATTGATAAGATTGCTCAGAGAGCTGAATAGAACATAACAAAGAGCAACAGCACACAGGCACCAGCACTTCGGCCCACAATGCTGTGCTGAACAGATTAAATTAATAATCAAATGCCCAACTGAACTAATACCTTATGCTGACATAATCTTGACTTTCCTGCACATTTATGTGCCTATCTAAGAGCCTCCTGAATGTTTATTGCATTTGTCTCCACCACCGCTCCTGACAGCACATTCTAGGCATCTACCAGTCTCTGTGTCAAAAACTCACCCTGTACGCTCACCTAACTACATGCCATCTGGTACTTGTAATTTCAATCCTGGAAATATGATGCTGGCTGTTTACCCTATCTGTGTCTCCTCTGTCAGATCTCCCCTCAACCTTTGCTGTTCCAGAGAAAACAACCCAAATTTGTCCAGCACATTTTCTAATGTAGGCAGCATCTTGGTAAATTACTTCTTCACCCTCTCCAAAACCTTGACATCCTTCCTATAATAGGGTGATCAGAGCTGAATGCTATACTCCAGATGCAGCCGAACTATAGTTTTATAAAACTGCAACATAACTTATGGACACTTGAGCTCAGTTAATCCACTAATACAGGTAAGTTGCTGTACGCTATCTTTACTCCTTTTGTGTCATAACAAAATATATGGAGATGACTCCAACTAGCTTTACAGACCTCCAACTTGAGATGCAGGTGTTGGTGTTTTTCCTTTTCTCTACAAAGACGCATGATATTTTGCTTATGTAGCAAATTTCTGCAGCGAATCACATATATTGCAACTGTCAGTTATGTAAGTTGTTTTGGACACGCTGACTCACAAAGTTCTTCTGAAAGATTAAACAATATTAGTGGATTGCACATTTTATTCTGCAAAAATGCAGTCCAAACTCAACACAATTTACATCATCATTGACTCATAACATTATTCCAGTGCAGTACATGATGCCTTTGTTGTTCAAACATTCAGAATATGTAATTCTTTTGACCATGGGTACCTTCCAGTTCTAAAGTAAAGTCTGGATTCTTGGATTGACTAAATTCAAAATCTGTGTTCTTTTCATTGGTTAAATTGCTCAGAATATGCTATTTTTTCTACTTGACCATTTTGCTTTAGCCTGACGAAAAATGTAAGCATGACACAAAGGCCCCAATTTTTTGATGTGCAGGTCTTGAAATTGTGTAAAACCATTTATTTAGTTGGAACAGACCACCACAGTAAATATTTCAAGGCTGTTAAATTTCACCCTAGAGATTTGCTTGGGCACTAGCTGCTCAGATGTACTTCTGCATCTGATGCAACTGTTATACCATTCCTAGGAAAACTGTTTTCCTTGTCCAGCTTCGGACTAGGACCCCACTAAAATGGATCCCATTCTTACCTTTCATCCTCTGGTGCTAATACCTCCCTTTCTCTAACACCACGCTGATCTCACCAGCACCACCACTCCTTCCCAATCACTTCTGGTTCCCAATTCCCAAATGCTAGAAACTCCAATGGCCCAGTTCCCAAACTAGACCCCAGTCTCAACTCCTTAACCTTCTGTGTCCAAGCCCTCCCCACAGATGTTTGACTCCCCACTCCTTGATCTCTGACTGCCAGCTGACTCTTCCCTCCCTGATCCTCTGAACACTGCAGTATGATGCCCTACCAGATATCAGTCTCTTGACTCCCCATCATCTGAATTCAGGATTTGTCTCAAGCTGTATTTTCTTTAATATACTCTACTATGCATGAAAGAAACATATAGTTGTCCTAAGCTCCTCACACAATACTGATATCTGGAATGGAAGCACATAGCCAAAGTTTTGTTTAGCAGACCGAATGTTACCATGCTTCCAACCTATTACAGTTCTCTACAGTCTATTGGGAAGGGCTAAGCATATGAAGATCTGAATGGATGAAAGGAAGGGGAATTCATTCAGACTCACAAGCAGGTACCTCAAGCTGTTGGCAGTGGGAATATAATAATAACTTATTATAGAGCACTTTTCATCCAAATGATGTATTTCATAGTGCTTTATAATGGGATAGAATGCAAACACGAAAATAAAATGTAAAATAATGTATGGGAGTTTAGTGATGGGTGAAGATTTGGGGGTTGGGAGCAAACTCTAAATAAAGCATTTACCTCTGTGTCAATGAGGTTAAGTGGACCTAATAAATAGGGTCTCCTTTATCTTGTGCTGGAGCAGGCCTTGACCCTCCAGTTATAGTCTGTTTTGGTGCATGAGCCCTACATTATACACAACTCTTGACAACACATACGGATTTTCCACATTATGTTAAAATGTGTGCTGCCATTTGACATTATTGATCATGCCTGAGGCTTCGATGCAGGAGCATGCATAGAAGATCAACTCTGCAATCGCACTCTTCATTGATACAGAATGCAAAGAAGTTTAGCTGTAGGAGGCTAGATAAAATTCTCTATGTAGCACTCAAAAATCTCACAGGGTTTTTTTTGGCTCTTCAACTAACAGGGGGTATTAAATAGGCTGGAGTATTTCACTTGAAAAGCACTGACTTAATGGTTATCTGTTGCCAACATGCTGGCATCTTAAGAGAGCTCAACCCACAATAACTCCCACTGTGCCAGAGCCACTCAAGTGAAATTGGCACTCAGCCCTTTTTGCAAAAGGGAGCACAGAAGGCAAGTTCTGGTGACTTAAACACATTTTTTTTTTACGTTACATGGCTGGTTTTCAACTCAACTGATCTCATAATGAGAGTCGGTTCATTATGTTGTTCACTGTCTTAAAAGGGCCAATGATAACAAGGGAGAAATGAAAGGAGAGTGTGGAAGTTTAAGGGTTGCAGCAGGTGTTGTTTAACAAATGCGTAAGTTGCAAGCAGTTTGAAAATGTCTTAATGGAGACAGCTCTCTCAAAGGTCAAGTGGGGAAGGATTCCTGAGAAGATTCCAGGATGAGAAAGAAATAAAGATAAAGACTGGCTTTATTTGTCAAACTTACATTGAAATATCAAAACATACAGTGAAATGCATTGTTTGCGCTAATGCTAATGGCTGATGTAAAGGGAGCAAGGAAGAAGTGAAAATGAGTTTGTATTCAGAATGCAATGCATTGTATATACTGGGCAGTGAAGAAGGTGATAAAGGGAAGACTATTGTCAATCATGGCTGGGAAGTGAGGTATTCACTTTCTTCCTCACTGTTTTTATGAACACCTTTGAGATTCTTGCCAATCATTTCCATCACAACAATATTTTTTCTCTGGCGTTTAGAGTTACAGAATCATAAAAACGTGTGTTTGTCCCAACTTGTCCATGCTGACCAAGTTCCTACCTCAGCTGGTTTCATTTGCCTGCATTTGGCCCATATCCCTGAAAACCTGACCAAACATCTTTCAGATATTGTAATTCTACTGCTCCTACCAGTTCCTCTCGCAGCGTGTTCCACAAACCTTCCCCCAGCTCAGAGCTAAAATCTTTCCCCTATCATCCTTAACCTGTGTACCCTAGTTTTATATTTCACTTTCATAGGGAAATATCTGTAACCACATACCTTATCTATGTTATAATTTTACATATATTTATGAATTCACCCCTCAGTATCCAGGGGGAAAACCATGATAATTCAAGTCCTCTCATTATGGTAACATCCTTGTGCATCTTTTCTGTATTATTTCCAGTAAATGGCATCCTTCCTACATCATAGCAATCAGAACTACTGTATACACAATATTCCCAGTACAGTCTCAACAACATCTTGAACAGCTGTAACATGGCTTTCCAAGTACTGAGCTCCCTAACTGATGAAAGCATATGCTCCAAATGACTTTTTTGTCACCCTATCTACACTCAGTGGCCACTTTATTAGGTACACCTATGTACCTGCTCATTAATGCAAATATCTAATCAGCTAATCATGTGGCAGCAATTCAATGCATAAAAGCTTGCAAGCGTGGTCAAGAGATTTAGTTGTTGTTCAGACTGAATATCAGATTGAGAAAGAAAGGTAACATAAATGACTTTGACAGAGGAACGATTGTTGGTGCCAGACAGGGTGGTTTGACTATCTCAGAAGCTGCTGATCTGGTATTTTGATATACAGCAGTCTCTACAGTTTACAGAGAATGGTGCAAAAACAAAAAAAAAAACAACAAATCCAGTGATTGTCAATTCTGAGGGTGAAAATGCCTTAATGCCTTGTTAATGAAAGAGGTCAGAAGAGAGTGGCCAGACCTGTTCAGGCAGACAGTAACTTAAATAACCATACATTATAACAATAGTATGCAGAAGACCACACTGGGTTCCACTGCTGTGCCTAATAAAGTAGCCACTGAGTGTATTTCACCACTTTTTGGGAACTATGTACTTTGTCCCCAGGACTCTGTTGTACAACACTCTCCAGAGCTCTGACAGAATAAGCCACAAGAAACTACAAGCAATTAAAAAGATGAACTCCAGCTTTAATTAGACATCAGCCCAGTTTGCCTCTGGGTTGATCAAATTCAATGAAGATTCTGCAGGTCAAAATACAGTGAGGTTCTTGGAGTAAAATGTTCCAGGTCATCTTTGCCTTCAGCAGCAGGGTTTTAAAATGAAGCCAAAAAACACCTGCAAAGGAATGATCTGGTGTTACTATGACCAGCTCCCTGTAATTAAAATGTGCCAACATAATACACATCCCTAGGTTGGCTTCAACTTGGCAACTTTTAAAGGCTGAAGAGTAAGTAGGAAAGGAAGGCAATACAACAAGCAGGTTGAGATCATATAATTTGCAAATAACCTGAAGTTTGACACCCAAGACAAATGTTGAACATACCATAATTTTAAAACATTATTCTCAGCTGTGGTCAAAAGTTGAATCATTTACTATGATCCCTGATTTATAAATTAATTCATTTTGATTCTCTAACTTCCGCTAATGCCCCACCTCCCCCTTGTACCCCATCCATTATTTATTTATTCTTTCTCTCTCTCTCTCTCTCTCCTTTTTCTCCCTCTGTCCCTCTCACTATACCCCTTTCCCATCCTCTGGGTTTTCCCCCCCTCCCCCTTTTCCTTCTCCCTGGGCCTCCTGTCCCATGATTGATCCTGTCATATCCCTTTTGCCAATCACCTGGGCAAGTCTTGGCTCCATCCCTCCCCCTCCTGTCTTCTCCTATCATTTTGGATCTCCCCCTCCCCCTCCCACTTTCAAATCTCTTACTAGCTCTTCCTTCAGTTAGTCCTGATGAAAGGTCTCGGCCTGAAACGTCGACTGTACCTCTTCCTACAGATGCTGCCTGGCCTGCTTTGATGTGTGTTGTTTAATGAACACATTCTATTGGCTTTATACTTAATTGATTTGTTCATTTGATAACGTAACCAGATGCTGAACAACTTTCAAGAAACAATCAAAGGATCAATAAGTAATAAACCACTAGACACATTTAAGTGCTGATGTAGCTGATAGTCAAGCAGAAACCTAAATTCATTCCACCTCAATCTCAATGAACTTTTAACCCAACCATCTTTAAGATTACAAGAGCTGCCATCCCATGACCTGAACTCTATTATAGAACTTTCCTGCATCAAAGTTTTTAGATTCATGAGAAAGCTATGATGCAAACTGCTCCTGAATAAATAGGTTAGGAAATCGAGTGTAATGTTGAATTTATGTGCTTCGGGCAGTGTTGTTACCAGTTGGATGCATGACAGAAGAAAACACCAAGCAACTCCACCATGTTGCTTTTTGGAGGATGCCATCGTGCCTTTAAATCCAGATTAAAATTTTTGGCAGTCTAGGATTTCCCTACTTGTGTTTAGAATTGCTTGTACACTTTGATTTCATTGTACAGTCGGCCCTCCTTATCCGCGAGTTCCGCATGCGCGAATTCAACCAACCACGAATCGAGAAAACCCGGAAGTGCTCTTCCAGCACTTGTTGTTCGAGCATGTACAGACTTTTTTTTCTTGTCACTATTCCCTAAACAATGCAGTATAACAACTATTTTACATGGCATTTACATTGTATTAGGTATTATAAGTAATCTAGAGATAATTTAAAATATACGGGAGGATGTGCATAGGTTATCGAGGATCGCAATCGAAAAAAAAACGGAAGTTCTCTTACTAAGTAAGTCGGAACAGGTACATCCGATATTATTTGGCGTCAGTTAGTCAAATGTTTGTCTTAGTATATAGTATATATTTTACCTTTCTGTGCATATAAAACACTTAAGAAACGTATGTTTCAGCGCCGGGTTGGGAATGGAAGTTCCCGAGTTCAATCCAGTGACAGATCGCTCCCAAGTGCCCTCTCCATCCCTGCTGGGTTGATGTGGAGAATCAAAAACCCAACACCCCAAAACCCAATGATTAAACCACTGCATTGCTCAGTAATAATTGTAGCTTTAATCGGGCGGGACCTTTCTCATTTTATCCTTTAAAATTGTTCCGATCCTTGATGGACTGTAGCCAAACACTTTTCCAACGACTGATGGCGTTTCACCTCTTTCTGATCGCTTTTTTATTTCCACTTTATTTTCAATCGTGATCGTGATTATTTTTGTGAACAGAAACACTGCGGATTCAGGGCTCTTTCGCCGGGTCCTAATGTCCACCGCACTGAAACAGGTTAAATAAGGTCTGGGGTTCCGCTGGGTCCTAAGGTCCACCTCATTAAGACAGGTTTTTGGGTATCCGCGAGGAGGGCCAACTGTATTTCATTTCTTGTCTTCATGAAGTCTTCACTTCCTTAAGGGGCATTCTTGGAGCCTTGGAAATTGTTGTTATGGTGCACTTATCAACCAGAAAAGTGGGAATTCCTTTGAGTATTTCTGTTCTAATTCATTTTATAAATGAGCCTAAAATTTAGCCAATACCTTTTTTTTGCATTGCATTATTCCATTACTATATATGTGTATGATTTAGAAACAATTTTGTGGTAGGAGAATATACATGAAATGCCAACTTCAAAAGTGTTCACTTTTGCAGCTCTATCCTTGGACTCACAGGTTATACACCTTCAAGAAAACTGATAAATGAATCACAGCTGCTGATGATATGAGAATGATTTACACTCCCTGACGATGACTAATATAATGTGCTTGTGTGTCGGCTGGTCTTCCTGGACAAAGTTGCAAGGAATTCTAAATGTGATACAGCTGTCAAGATCACTACTTTAATTCGGCGACAATCTGCATGATCCAGCTGACAAAGTAGACATTTCAGGAAACATAGTGTCATCTAATTCTGATGATACAATGCATTTATCTAAGTGGAGTGTTGGATAATTTATGCTACAGTTAGCAACATTTCTCCTTGGTTTTTTTTATGTTAAGGAGCAAAGGGAGGATTAAGAGCCTGTTAATCAGAACATTCCACGGACAGAAAGAGAAAAAAAAGATGAATAATTTGGGATTTATTAATAAGGTGGCACCAAGTTTTGTATTAAGAGACTGTAGCTTGTAAGAGGATGAAAAGATTGAAGAAATTTGATTGCCTTGATGCAAGGGTACTTACATTGATATATAGAGGGATCTTGCGGCAACACAAGTAGATGGAGTGGTAAAGAAGGCATGTGTTCTCCTTCACTGGTCAGGGCATTGACTATTAGTTTCAGGAAGTCATGTTACAATTGCATCAAACTTCAGCTAGTATTGTTTTGTGCAGTACTGCTCAGCCTATTGCAGGAAGCATGCAGAGATCTCTGGACGCAGAAGAGGTTTACTGGGTTGCTGGCTGGATGAGAGGGCATGAGGATGGGCAAACTTGGATTGTTTCTCTGAGTGTCTAGCATGAGGGTGACCTGATTGGAATTGATAAAAATTATGAGAGGTACATAGGGTAGACAATCAGAGTCTTTTTTGACAGTAGAAGTCTCACTTACTATAGGGATAGCTGTAAGGTGAGGGATGGGGTGGGGGGGTGTTGATGGGGGAAGTACAAAGGAGATGCGTGGGCGAGTTTTCTACATAGCGACTGGTATCCCTGGATTGCTGGTGAAATATGATGGTGCTGTTTAGATGAATATGTAGGACATGAAGGGATATGAATCTTGTGCAGGTAGAAGGGACTGTTCAATCTGTCATCATATTAGACAGTGTGGGCTGAACGGTGGATCCTATGCATACTCTTCAATGTGCTCAGTGTGAAAGTCCATTAAAAGGAATATTATCAGTAAAGAGCCCCCAAATAATTAGACAGTCTTTATTATTTGCCAAAATCTTGGTTGGGCCAATGAGAGAGTAACATCAAGTCTAATGTGAAAATGCGAAAGTATGAGCTGCAGTCGAGGATGGGTTATATATTGCTATATCTATCATAGCAATAGATAAGTAACATAGCAATAGAGCACTGGAGCTTGATTTTATGAATACACAGAATCTCATAAATTATGAGAAACTGGTAAAAACTTGACATTTGACATATGATAAAGAAGAACCTCTTTTGGCATTTATCAATTTAATCAGGAGCAATCCATCAATGGCTTAGTATGTGAATGCACTGTCATGAGCTAAAGATCATTTTGACTCCAGGCAAGTCATGGAAAAAATAAGCAGCCATGAATTCCTCTTTGTGTCACTGCACGGTGACCCCAGCTATCAAATGTACATGGCCATGTGGATAAGGACAGGATCAGATTCAATTGACATGCCCTCACTTGCTCGTAATGCAAACATTGCTTGTCTCACTCTGCATATGAATAACAGCTATTTGAGTAAAATGCTGAGGAGCTGTAACAGTCCACGGAATTATCAACCTGTAAAAGGCAGTGGCTCCTGTGATAGGAGAAAGTAGTCACAACCAGAGTCACACTACTGTTTGGTTGTGTCAGGGGACCGGGTTGTGAGTGAAAATTAGAAAAGTTGAGAACTGTCAGGCTTAAAAAAGAAGGCTATTTATCAACGTATTCAAGACGCTAATTGGAATTGAAAAGATATATCTGGAATTTTATTTTAAGTTTAACCATGACAGCTGGTTAAATGGTAATAACCTTCTGTCCTTTCTCCCTTCAGAGTTTATCTATCTAACTTTTAAA
Source organism: Mobula birostris (assembly GCF_030028105.1). Lineage (NCBI taxonomy): Eukaryota > Metazoa > Chordata > Chondrichthyes > Myliobatiformes > Myliobatidae > Mobula > Mobula birostris. The sequence goes on from NC_092379.1 coordinate 110,932,495, forward strand.
TACATCTATGCTATTCTCCTCAACCATATTCAGCTTAATGTTGAATATTCTCGGAATAATTTCTTCTTATTTAATTACTAAGTAGGATCACACAATATTATGTAATGTATACGGCACAGAAAGGAGCAATTCGACCCATCTATGTCAGCATTATGTTTAATTTGAGTCCTTGCTTCTTCCCTTATCTAAATCCATTTCCTAAGTCCTATATATCCTACTCTTTCATTTTCTTGGCCAGACTTCTCATGTATGTATCTATTTATTAGTGACAATCTCTTATTTTTTAGAGCTTGACAGCTCCAGATTTGCTTGACAATAATCCTCCACAATCCAGCCAGTTAACTAGTTGCCAAGCCAACCCTGGCACTGATTGTGCCTGCATCCTCTGGCCTTTTCTCTTCACTGACTTGCCGTTGGCTGGGGTGGCACATTTCAATGAAATGTAGCAACCTTTCAGTAGCTCTTGGGACCTTGGGTACAATTAAAAATTACAGAGCAGATGATCTAAGCGTTCTTTTAGCTGGCCTATCAGAATGCAATAGAGTTTTGAGACCATTCTGCCTTACACCTTACACTTATTTCCTTTTCTGTGACTTCTACAATAAATAAATAAGCTCAATCAGCATAATATTTTCTTGGAATTTCCACAGGAGTTTGCTATTTAATCTTTGAGTAAAGATTAAATTATCTTTCCTACTGCTGACATTAAGCTGATTGCTTTATAGATTTGTTCTGTCTACCTTATATTTATGGTTGTTTGGCAAGGATGTAACGTTGAGATTTTTAAGACACTGGTGAGGCCTGACTTGGAGTATTATGAACAGTTTTGGCTCTCTTATCTAAAAAAGGATGTGCTGACATTGAAGAGAGTTCAAAGGAGGTTCACATAAATGAATCCAGGATTGAAAGGCTTATCATATGAGGAGCGTTTGATGGTACTTGGGCTGTACTCACTGGAATTCAGAAGAATGAGGGAGGATCTCATTGAAACTCATCGAATGTTAAAAGGGTTCTATAGAGCGGATGTGGAGAGAATGTTTCTTTTGGTGGGGGAGTCTAGCACCAGAGGACACAGCATCAGAATAAAGGGACGTCCATTTACAAAGGAGAAGAGGAGGAATTTCTTTAGCTAGATGGTGGTGAATCTGTGGAATTAATTGCCACCGGCAATTGTGGAGGCCAAGTTACAGGGTATGTTTAAGCCAGAGATTGATATATTCTTGATTAGTCAGGGCATAAAGGGATATGGGGAGAAGGTGGGAGGGAAATGGATCAGCCATGATGAAATATTGGAGCAGACTCCATGGGCCGAATGACCCAATTGAGCTCCTATATCTTATGGTCAATAGTCTTTTTACATCCCTTGATAATTTAACAGTAGTTTTTCTTTGCCTTGAAATTGATTTTTATCAATAAATCATTTTGTCATTCTTGTCTTTTTGTTTCATGATTTAGTTATCTTTGATATGTCCCTGCTGACCAGTTTGTTCTTGTTCACAATACAAAATATCTCATCTGGACGCTGGAAATGATCATTTTAAGATTTTTTTGGACCTGTCTGATGTCCTAGATTATTAATATTTTTAATTCTATTTGTTGTTCCAAAGTTTATTCCAGGTCTCTTTCAAGTTAAAACATTGGTCTTTATCTGTCAATTAGTATTTTCAGCCTCATTATGTTATTGTAAAAATGCTCCCCAAATGTGTTTTACTGGTCAGTCTTGGTTCAATTCTCATTACACGTTTGAGCATCATTCACTTTCTTTTTGAGATGTAAACATAATGGATAAGGAGCAAGTCCTCCAAATGTAATAAACACCTGAGTATGCCGACCAACATTTACAACATCTGATAATGCAAAATATTCAAATGTTGTCAATTGATAAGGCATTCAAATTAGAAAGTTCAAATTAAATATATTATCCATATTAGCAAGAGCAGGCATATCAGAGATAGAAGTCTGTCTGAACCGCTACTCTTGATTAATCTTCATCGATGTTAGCTAAAAACTGTAGGCATCGGACATGCCAGGATGATTTTCTCTAGGGATAGTGCTATGACACTAAGCTTTTCACCTCAAATCAATTGTGTGATTTTTAGCAAGCTTTTGGTGGATCTATCTCTAGATAGAGACTTCAGATTACCTGAAGGCTGCCCACATGGAAAATGAGATAGTGTTACTCAAGCTTGTGCTGGACCTCACTGTGACAGTTCAGGAGGCTATAGACCAATAGTGGGAATGGGATGAGGAAATGAAGTGCCAGGAAGTTCAGGATTTTTCTGGAGGACTGAATGCAGGCATTTCACAAAGCAGAATTTGAATTTAAGCTTTGCTTTACATTTTTAGCATCTGAAAGTTGTTTAATTTTTTTAAGAGAATGTTTAAATTGCATTCATCAGAACATTTTCAGCCTGTATGTAGTTCATCAAAGTAGGGGGAATTCTGGATTTAGTTTAATGGAAAAAGCTGTCTAGGTAAAAGTAGAATGGTTTTCTGGTTTTAATTCTGAAAGATTTAACATAATTACAGAACAAGACCCAGATAAAATTAGAATTAAGTATTCTAAATTCAGGAAAGGCTAATTTTACCAGACAAGGAAGCGATTCAGTAAAAGTAGACTGGATGCAGCTAATAGAGGTTTGTCTAAGAGGATTGCAAGGCATTAAAGAAAGACGCTCCAGTATCTGAGGGTGAACAAATCCCAAAAGGATAAAGATTGGACTGCCAAATCTAAAGTCTCCATGAAAACAAGATGTATCAAAGTGGAGAAAAGGAAGCCAGTGTCAGACAAATCCAGAAGAGAATTGGGGTGAAATTAAAAGGGAAATTAGGAAATCAGAAGGCATCACAAAGTGCAGGTAAATAAAAGTGAAGGACATACAAATGTTTCTTATTATTACATAAAGAATAAGAAGATAACTAAGAAAAGATTTCAGTTCATTAGTGACCAAAAATTTAATCTGTGTATGGAAATGGAGGATATCAGTAAGGTCCTTAATGGATATATTGCATCTGTCTTTATAAAAGAAAGGGACATTAAAATGAAAGAATGAAATGGCTGTAATAAACATAGAGTAAACATTAAACACCAGACCTGGCTACCAAAGGAAGGGGAGGAATTAGCAGAGACTTAAACTATAATTTTCCAATATTCTAGTTATTGAAGTAATGCCAGAGAATTAGAGGAATACACATTTGCCTGGGAGCTGTTTGCACTGCATTGTTTTGTACATTTTAATATATTGTTGTATTGTATCATTGGTTATGGAAATGTAATGTGATAAAGTATTAAAGAGAAATCCTGAAAGGTAGCAGGATTGGTCAAAAGGTGGTTATAAAAAATGTATGGGATGTTTTTCAGTCTTGGCATTCGATATAATGGCACAGATAATGCTGGATGGACTGTATATGTGACAACATATTAGACAATGCTGTCTCTTTCCTTTATTGGCAGCTTTGGGTGAATCAGGAAGACACTGTAGATGAAGCCAGTAGCGAGATTCAAAATGGACATCTGGACCCAAACTCTGACTGCCTGTGTCTTGGCAGAAGCATCCAGAACAGAGACCAGATGAGAGCAAATGTCATCAATGAAATAATGAGCACAGAACGGCACTACATTAAGCACCTGAAGGACATCTGTGAGGTAATCCAAACTCCCATTAATGACAACATAAATTACACACAAGCTCTCTGATTTCCACACATTTGTTCTTGGAAGCATTTATTGTTAGTCTTTAAAATGCCATTAAAAGTTCATATCTTAATAATTTATAAATTGTGTATTTGCAGCTGATATTAAAAGCTGCAGTATATTAAAGAGTCATAAGGAATGAATTATCTTGAGTCTTCACACTACACCACTGTGACATTAGCGGAAGTTCAGTGAAATGTGCTTCAATAGTGTTCCATTAACTTTGTGCCACCTGCTGGTAGTTATGGAAGAAAAACCCATAGAAAACTTGCACTTGGTTTTAAACCTCAATCAATATGTCCAAAAATTTAAAAATGAGAAATTCTGTCAAATATTGCTTGTGAATTACACAATTGTCTATTTAAACTTGATCGCCAAACACAAAGTAGCAGCATGGCATTTGTATACATCTGCAGGTCCTTCATATGTTTAATCCACATATGAAAGCCATTGGACATATGCAGTGATGTTGAATGCAATGCAGCATTTATTTTGACGTAACTTGTGCAAAATCGTCCTGCATAGTTACTGCCCACGACAATGCAATCCTGGTATTATGAAGCAAGATTGAAGTGATTGAGGTTATCACGTAAAGGTACTTGACCTTTCTTAGTCAGAATTACAGTGCCCAGTAAAACTTCACTGCCTTTGAGTTTTAATATGAGCTTGCTAAGACTAGCTGTTGTATGTATTGGACAATATGACTGCAGCATTTGATTGGGCCCTCTTAACCATTGCAGCCAATAATAAGAGAATTGTTAGTTCCAATGAGAGTGCCCCTTGGAAACAATATTTAGACATAAAGGCTAAACCTGTAGGCTTGTTTCAGTGGCATTTGGACTTTGGAAAATCAAGAGTGGTATACATCAAACTTATCTAATGTGAATCGTAGTCAGCACCACGTCAGCTCCTTCAGGTTTTTAGTCGGGGAAGCCAAGTCAACTTCCCACTCTTGTTTGGAACCTATTTGCAAATCAACATTGAACACCAGCTATACAAGCATATCACATTTTTGTGTTGGCATTGTACAAACACTGCAGAACACACACTAAGTCCCACAATAACAGACGTTGAAAAGCCAGACCAGTGGTTCTCAGTGAGAATCTTGCAGGCTACTCATGAGAAATAGGGTTAACTTGGCAGCATGTTGCTGTTTACACTGTGCCATATTAATACCTGTAAGCTATTAATCTGAAAATTATATTAACATTTAACTGAGCCTGTTTTTTTTTTGCAATTTGTGGAGATAATCTACATTTCACTATCTATTGTGTATAAAATGTTTGCCTAACTGCACTTCTGAAAGGCCTGACTCTAATGTTCAGATAGGGCACCCTAATCCATGGGCAGAATAAATAGTTCTGTGTAACCTACTTTATTAATTTGTGTAAATATACAAACAAATACTGTAAGTCTCTTCAAAATTCTTGGGAGCACAACAGTGTTTTGTCATTTCCTTGTAACTGAGCTATCAGAGGACCATATGTAATTTCTGTACTCTTTCCACAGACAATATATACTTTCTGAGGTTCTGGTACCCAGAACAGCTGATAGAAATCCGGATTACTCTAACACCAAGGCTTTTTATTGCTGTAGCAACACCTCTATCCTCCAGCTTTAAAGGCCAGCGTTCCACCATTTTGATTATTTTCTGTTTCTACCATATACCTTGATTTGTTAACTTCTAAATAATTTGTGCACACATCTCTTAGAATAGCAAAGTCAGATGGCCCGTGAATCATATCTCTTCTGGTGCACTGAGCATTTGCTGTATACCGTTCCAAAACCCACCTGGCACTCCTGAAAATATTCATGAAATTGGGCAAATATTCATTAGGTTTAGAGTGCATGCTTTGCACAGATTCATGCACTAAAATGGGGCCTGAGCAGGTCCCAGTGGGAGCGTATGGCGAGTTCACAGCTGCTGTGCCATTGCTGTATTGATGCAAAGGGCTCTCTCCATGATGACTCTGATGAGCTATAGAAAAGGCTGCAATGGAAGCCAGGGAGTACTTTTGAGCAGATGGATGGAACAATTTCAAACATTTACTTAGGGGTAGACCACACCTGCCCTGCCTTTCGTGGTTTATTTCTATCACTTCTAATATCCAGAGGCATATCTTTCTTTGTTTTGAATGCAATCAATTTTTGACCCTCTACAGTTCTCTGAAGCAGAGGATTTTTAAAATTCTTTGACTTGAAGAAATTTCTCTACATTTCCTTATTTTGAGAGTGACTCTATTTCTTGTCTCCTGATGACGAGAGGTCAGGTTGGATTTTATTGTATTTTTCAATGAGGCCTTCTCTCATTCATGTGAGCACAAAATAATAAAGCTGTGGCTTATTCCATCCCTCTTCATGCATCAGACCTGACATCCCAGGAATTGGCATGGTGGAACCTTGCTGCACTCCTCTTCAAAAAAAGTGCATCATTTTTGTTTTTTACAAACACTGTACATAGAGACCAAATACCACACCATGTGGGTATACCTCACATGATAATTGCCTGAATTGATTCCCAGGTCACAAAGGCCCACAAATATCTTTAAGGGAATCTTATTTCCACCTTCTGAGGTGTGTTGGTGTAAAGCAAGCTCATTTTGTTGTCCTTTTGCCTCTGAATTAAGTTTTACTTCAGAGAAATGAGCTCAAAGGCCAGACTGCACGTGTAATCTTATGTTATCAGCAAGGTGCGGGCGTATCACAGAGGATGAGATCGAAGCTTGCAGACAGCAATTGATTTGGGAAATAACTCTGGTGAAGTAACACTGATGAAAGCTCCACTAATTAACCTTTTCATACAGGTGACTGCAGAATACTAAGGCTGGAAGATACTGTATGAAAAATATCGATACCACTGTGCAAATAGTTTAATTGCCTACTCACTTTACACCCACACCATGTAATCCTAGTTTTATTATGAGCGAACGTTTGAGGGCTGCAGATTGCCCTAGAGCAGCTATATCAGAAGAACGGCAGCGCCACAAGGTGGATCATAACAACAGGTCCCCTGGCTAGTTTGACAACAGTACTATCTGACTTCGAAATAATCACTGGCAAAATATAACCTGGAGGAAATTGCTTTAATATACAATTTGTTCATAGAAATTGTGCACATGTAGGACCAAATTTAAGGAAAAATGTTTGCGTTTTTATTGTTTAGAAAGTAAGATTGCTTTTAGATCCAAAGTGAATTTTTAAGTGAAATCTTTGAACATTTTTTTACCTATTGCTTAATCTACAACCAATTATTTTTATTATAATTTATCCCAACTGCATACAATGTTGCATAGTCTTTTGTTTGGAGCAACACAGCAAGTCAGTTTATTCCTGTGGAATGGGATAAACAGTCAACATTTCAGGCTGCAGACCCTTCATCAGGACTGGAAAAGAAGGAGAAGGAAATCAGAATGAGAAAGTTGGGGGGGGTGGGAGGAGGGAAGGAGGGGAAGGAATAGAAGCTCGAAGGTGATTGATGAAGCCAGGTGAATGGAGGACGGGGGATGAAGATGGAAGCTGGGAGGTGATAGGTGGAAAAGGTAAAGAGCTGAAGAAGAAGGAATCGGATAGGAGAGGAGAAAGGGAAGTGGGGGGGTCACCAGGGGGAAGTGATAGGCAGGTAAGAAGAAGAGAAGAGGTAAGAGGTGAATGGAAGAAGTGGGAAGGGTAAGAGGAAAAATGACTGGAAGTTAGAGATATTGATGTTCACGCTATCAGGTTGGAGGCTACCCAGAAGGAATATGATGTGTTGCTCCTCCAACAAGAGAGAAGCCTCTTCGTTGCAGTAGGGGAGACTATGGACCAAAATATGGGAATGGGGATTGGAATTAAAATGGTTGGCCACCAGGCTTCTTCCCACTCTTTTCCTGTCCTGATGAATGTTCTCGACCCAAAGTGTCAACTGTTTATTCCTTTCTATCGATGCTGCCAGACCTGCTGAGTTCCTCCAGCAGTTTGTGTGTGTTGCTCTGGATTTCTAGCATCATCAGAAGCTCTTGTGTTTATGTCTTGGATATCTGGCTTTTGATCTGCTCTCCCATGTCCTTACTAATTCACTAAATTGTCTCTGCAGTAAACAACTGATTGTGCTCTGTGAATTCAAGCACATCCCATCATTCCTTTTCTTTGCTGCTCAAAGTTACTTTAAATTCCAGTTTATTGAGCTTCAGCTTTAGTCATAGCTTATTCTCAGGGACTTCATCAAGAGCCTTTTTACAGATCAATGTAACTGAGATTCATGGGCATTTCCCCATTCATTAATAGTCACACTAATGAAACCATTGGTTAGACTGCACTTGAAACACAATGTATGTTTCTGGTCACCACACTCTAGAAAGGATGTGATTGCACTGGAGAGATGGCAGAAGGTTTTTGCCTGGATCGGAGGACTTTAGTTATAGGGAGAGATTGGGCAGGATAACCTCTTTTTCCTTGCAAGAAAGGAGGCTGTGTGGTGTTTTGGTAGTAGTATATTAGATTATGAAAAGTAGACAAAGAGTGGTTACACAGAATCTTTTTCCATGTCAGTGGTATCAAAAACAAAAGAATACAGTTATGAGGTAAGAGGAAGGAGATTTAAAGAAGTTCTTGTGGGTAAATTTATTTTGCAGAGATTGGTTAATATCTGAAACCTATTGCAAGAAAATGTGGTGGAATTCAATACAGTTAATATGTTTAAAAAGCATTTAGAGAGACACTTAAATAGGCAAGTCACAGAATGATATGGGGCTGAGGAAATATGAGAATAGTATAAATGGGTAAAAAGGTTGGGAGGGATGGAGTCAGCTGAGGGGCTATTTCTGTGCTACATAACTCAATAATTTTATGACACTTTGGAAAATTCAGTCATGGTCATCAGGCAAGACCAACCCTCTATAATTCATGCCAAATCACTTTGAAAGTGATTTGATCCAATGAATATTCTTGAGGTAGAGATTTTAGTAATACTTTTCAATAGTAGTTACACTATTCAATAACTCTTTGTTATCCCAATTGTCTGAATGTAGTTGTGTACCATGTGATGTTCTTCAATGCAATTGAAGAGTTGCCTGAATAGTGAGATCTTTTTAGATGCCCAAACTTACACCAGCAACATCCTTATCTAATCCCTTTAAAAACCTGGGATAGAAAATGTTCACATTTTGGTCATTTATTATTTCGTTCAATTATTTTTCATTATGTTAATTTATTTGAAAATTCAGGAGACTCAATTCTGTGACTTGGCTGTACATGTTATCCAGACGTTACTATTCTTTAAAAAAAACTACATGGATATCTGAAGAATTAGTTTCGTAGAGACTGACTGCCTTATTTCTAACTAATCATTACCTTGAATTAACTTGCTCTTTCATGCAAATCAAGTTTGCCACAGACATATAATTGTTATTTTTTTCTTATAGGGGTACCTCAAACAATGCAGGAAGCGCAGAGACATGTTTAGCGATGAACAGTTGAAAGTCATTTTTGGAAATATTGAAGACATTTATAGATTTCAGATGAGTTTTGTCAGAGACCTGGAGAAGCAGTATAACAAGGAAGATCCTCATCTGAGTGAAATTGGACCATGCTTCTTAGAACATGTAAAGTATATTCTGTAATCATTTGGGTTTTCTTTTTGTTTCTGTTCTTGTCTTGTATTTTTACATTTATACTTGAAATACATTGCAAGCATATCCTAATGTTGTTTTGTTTATTTTAGCGATATTGGACAAAATGTTTCTGGCTGCTAGCTTAATGAAAACATTAACCCCATTAAAACTGGTTTTAATTGATTTGCGGACAATGCAATCTCAAATTCATTAGAAATATTACATTTCACAATTTCAGTTTGTTTAGTTCTATTAACATTATAACGAACAGTTATAACAAAAAAAAGAAAAACAAAGTAAAAAAGTACAAAAGCCATCGATTGCCTTATATTCTTCCTTTTTAAATGTATTCTCACTTTAATCACATTTCTTACTCAAAACCAGTAAAGCCTTCAATGTACAAATTGTTTAAAAATACTCCTGATATTTCTAATTATTTTTGTACCGTCCAACAACTTTGTCCAATCCTCTTTTTATTAATATTCTGGTAAGTAGAAGTAATAGATTAAAGCTCACTGCAGAGGGAAATGTTCTTATTTTTTGTGTAAATGAGTGTGCATTTCAAATATGCTTGAACATCAAATGAAAGGGCTGAACGTCTGGAAGAAGTAAGTTTGGTTCATTGTTCATGAATTAAAATTCATAGAAAGTTAAATGAGGATTGTTACAATAGTCCTTTACATACATATCCCACTGGATGATTAGATATAACTAGGTAAAAAATGGAAAATCTACCAATTGTCTAACAACCATTGTCAGCAACAGAAATAATATTTGATTAGCAGTTTGATGTTGTAAAATCTCCCATGGTGCATTGCAGAGGAGACTGACATAGGTGCTCAAAACGCAAGACGTGCTTAAAGACAAACAAAAATCTGCAGACGCTGGAAATCTAAGTAACACACACAAAATGCTGGAGGATCTCAGCAGGCCAGGCAAAGAGTATAGTCGCCCTTTCAGGCCGAGATCCTTCATCAGGACAGGATGAATCCTGGTGAAATTTCTCAGCCTGAAATGTGGACTATGCTCTTTTCCATAGATGCTGCCTGGCCTGCTGAGTTCTTGCAGCATTTTGTATGTGTTGATGCGATTAAAGAAGAAGATTTTTAAAAACATCAAGCAGGAAAGAGAAATTGAAAGTTTTAGGGAGATACTTTCAGAGACTTTGGCCTTGTTGTTGAAATCACGGCTCAGTTAGAATCTGAAGTCCCCAAGAGGCCAGTGTTGATGAAGAATGATAGCTTCAATGGATACCTTGGAGGTTGTGGAAATGGAGTTCATCAAGAAAGGATTAGGTATGGCAGGATGAGAATTATAAATGTAGATAAGAATATGAAAGCTGAGATGTTGCTTTACAAGAAACTAAACAATGAGTGATGAATGAATTGGTGCATGTTAGCACTAGAAGATTGTGTTTCTGGAGGCACTTGAGGTACAGATGAAGATTTTGGCAGGCAGGAAAGTTGTACCTGCATGCAATTTGTTGCTAAGTAGTTGGGCAGATCACTGGTGCCTATATTCACCGTGCAAAAGAATAACATTTAAATAGCATTGTTCACAATTTATTGTAAAAACTTTATACCCAATAAGTTATTGGACATTTAATCATTGTCAAGCATTAAGAAACTTGCCACCAATTTGCACATAGCAATGTCCCAAAAACAGCTGGGTAAACAGAAGGGCGGCACGGTAGCATAGTGGTTAGCCCAATGCTTTACAACAGGGGTCCCCAACCTTTTCTGCATTGCGGACCAGTTTAATATTGACAATATTCTTGCGGACAGGCCGACCTGGGGGGGAGGGGGGGGGAGTGTTGCCAACAGACAAGAGTAGCAGTCAAATACATTGTTTGCCCTGAGAAAGACTACAATGACCATGAAGCCATGCACGGGCACCTGTGTGCGCAATCGTGTACATGCCAATTTTTTCTCTACAAATCATTTTTGTCAATTCTGTTCGGGGAGGTGGGGGGTGTTAATCATGACCGGAATATAGGTGGTAAGTGGCTAATACACTCAATTTCATTTCTAAAAGGCTTTATCTAACGAATTTAATATCAAACACACAGCACATATTTTCCTCGCATGAATATAGTGATAAGTCAATTATCAGGGGAGCTTGAAGTAGGTGTTGAACAAACTTCCAGTAGAAGTAGTAGAGGCAGTAGTAGATATTATACTTAAAGAAAAATTGGATAGCTATATGGACAGGAAAGGAATGGAGGGTTATGGGCTGAGTGCAGGTTGGTGGGACTAGGTGAGAGTAGCGTTTGGCACGGACTAGCAGGGCAAAGGTGGCCTGTTTCCGTACTGTAATTGTTATATGGTTATTCACTTATAAGTCAATAGCATCATAACATTTTAAGTAACGTTTGGATATTAAACACACAGCACATATTTTCCCCGTATGAACTTATAAAATCATTGCAACACACCAATATTGCTGAATCAGTGGGAGCCCTGGGCTTGTTTCCCTGCAACAAGACAATGATGGGAGACAGCGATACTCGAAGGGGGTTCCTAATATCCAGTCTATTCCGCAATTTAGTTTTCCTTGCATTCATTGCAGAAAACCCCGCTTCGCAGAGATATGTTGGAAATGGAAGCAACGTTTTCAGTGCTTTCATGGCTATCTCAGGATATTTAGCCTTGACTTTGATCCGGAATGCCGGACATACATACTTTTCAGCCTGCCATCATCTGAAAGCTCCAGGAGTTGATCTCCTTCCTGCGCTGACATGGATGATGCGCGGGTAATGACCTCGCGTGCATTCAAGCTCAACAGTGGGCGTGACAGGGAATGAGGAAAGGTTTCCTCGCGGCCCGGAGGTTGGGGACCGCTGCTTTATGATACCAATGATCCCAGGTTCAATTCCCACCAATGTCTAAGGAGTTTATATGTTCTCCCCTTGACCTCGTGGGTTTGGCTGGGTGCTCTGGTTTTCTCCCATAAGCCGCAGATGCAGCAAATTTTCCTGTGAATTAAACTGGGATTAAACTGGGGGTTGCTGAGAGTGGTAGCTCAAAGGGCCTTTTCATTGCTGTATCTCAATTAATAAATAGTGGCTCCAAATAATGGCTTCTGTGCAGTGATAGCAGTTATAAAATTAGTATTGGGAGGAGCAGACAAGAAGTTTGTGCCTTGGCACCCTTACATCCACGTGAGAGAGCCCTAGCTTAACATCTCAGTGCAGAGACTGCACCTCTGAAATACAGTATTTTTACATTTACGAGTGTGAGGTGTTAGTCTGGATTTTTATACTCAGCCCTCTGGAGGAGGGCCTGAATCTACATTTTGTTTGTAGCAAGAATGCAACTATGAACCTTGGTTAACACCATCTCATCCAAAGGAGTGGTGGATGGATACATTAAGTTTTGCTGCTGCAAGCTAAGGATTAGACACAAAGGATGAAATACAATATATTGTTTGAATTATTATGATCACATCCCTGTCATCTGTGCTGCCTACTTCTAAAATATTATTCTGTCAGCTCACAAACCTAATCATCAGCCTTTTTACTGCACTTCTCATACGTATTTGTTATATTTATTTGTAGCAAGATGGATTTTGGATTTATTCAGAGTACTGTAATAATCATCTAGACGCATGCATGGAGCTGTCTAAGCTGATGAAGGATGGCAGATATCAGCATTTTTTTGAGGCTTGTCGTCTCCTGCAGCAAATGATTGACATTGCCATCGATGGTTTTCTCCTCACTCCCGTGCAAAAGATCTGCAAATACCCACTGCAACTTGCAGAACTGCTCAAGTATACAGCATTGGAACATAGGTAAGAACTGCAAGACAAATGCTTTATACACAATACCATTGGTTTGTTAATATTACTCTGACCAATTTCTTGCTTCAGTAACTATGTGATCTAAAAAAGGTGCTTCAGGTTTGAGTGGCAATTGCACCTCACTCCATCAAGACTTGAAGCTTTAAGAAGGAAATTGAAGAAGGTATATAGCACTTTAATGTCTGCAAAATACTAACACAGCATGAGAGATATAATGAATGATGTGGAAACTACATTTCAAATATCCAAATGCATGCCACTTCCAAAATGATTTTGTCTCCTGAACTACTTGATAGAATTTGTGCTTTCCTTAAAGTTTTTCTGTATTTTATAGCTATCTGAAGAAGGTGAATCTCAGAGTTGTATTCTGCAGACATACTTTGATAATAAAATGAACCTTTGAATATTTGAACCTTTAAGTTACCAAGGCTTATCTGAAGAAACACTTGAGGCTTGAGGCTAAGTGAGTAATGTTGCCCCTAGTTCTCCCAGTTTCCAATGGATTCAAAACAGGAAAACTGATAAACATTTGATGCGTTGTTCTTTATTTTGAGTTTGGAAGGAAGCAGCTCATGTCATGTGAGTGCTCATTAATGGGAAGTCAATGAAATGTTCTACTTGTGCAGCAAATGTCAATTTAAAATGAGGTGAACTGAAGAATCCACAGGTTTCTGCTTCTCAGCAATCTGGACGAGGCTCATAACTTGAAACATAAAGCTGGAGAAGATGAGCAGTTGGCAGTTTTGTTTATGTGGTTCACCAGTCTTTTATCAGAAGAAAGAAAGGATATTGATCATATTAATGTCCATAAACAGATATTGGAGATGGTATGGATTTCATTTAAAGCTATTGTACGCTTATTTTTGTTCTGTCATGCTTTCCCCTTTCTCACCTTCTGCATACCACCTTGGCTGAACAGAGGAGCATTTTTAGTAATAGACTAAGACAGCTGCACTACTCCAAAGAGTACTATATGAGGTCGTTCTTACCCTCGGCCATTAGGTTCTATAATAAGTCAATCTATAGCCGGGGAAGTGGTGACCCTCTCCTGTTAGACTGTTTGAGGCAACTTATTTTTTATTCTTTCTACTTCTCTTCTATTATTTGTATATCTGTGCACTTGTAATGCTATTGTGACACTGTAATTTCCTTTGGAATCGATAAAGTATCTATCATTTTTTTAAACTTTTGTTCATCTTTCCTCGCCTTTACTTATTTGCTATTTCCTTTATTGTATCATTTTCCTTCTTTCTGTTTCTGTATGGTAGTTTTATCTTTTTAGTTCTTATTTTTATGTATCCCTGCTTTCCCCGCATTTTATTTGTTTTTCATAATTTCTCTTTGTTGCTGTCATTCAGTACTTGTTCTGTTTTCCTGGGTTCTTAAATTTATCCCATGTTATGCACCGTATTCCTATCTTTAAGGTCTAATCATGAACCCCATCTCTTTCTTCTTATGCATATCCTCTTACCTAGAAACCATGGATTAGACATTAGGTCCTTAATGATATAGTAAATAATGAATAGTGAAACTCAAACTAGAATTAAATTTTATATATTTTTTCTAAGGTGCATCCTTTAGAGAAAGCTGAGTTAAAAAGAACTAAAATGAGATGGAAATTTTCCGTCTCACCACAGTTGATGAGCCTGAAGTGCATTTAGAAAGCAAAATTATCTTTTGAAGTGCAGGGAGTGCAGGATCATTATCAGTGAGTTTCTGAGTTGCGTTGATCAGGTCTGATAGCTGGTTGCAGCAATATCTCATTTTGCAAAGTGGCAGAAATGATGATTGTCATCAGATTTGTTTCATTCTTGGAAGGGTTCACATTTTGAGGCAAGCATTCAGGATCCAGGCTGACTTGCTTCCACTCTGAATCTGTGGATTTTGAGATAGCTGATGAGGGCAGTGTTGGACCTGCAGACCCTATTGTAGATAGAGCAAGAGGTGCTTGGTGAAGTGGATAGATAGGTGGTTTAGGAAGTGATGTTCCCCTTCCACATAACTGATGACTTTGTCTATGCTCCCACTGTCAACCCAATGTCAAAGTCAACTTAAAGGCACAATGCTGTTAGAACTCAACTACTGTCCAGTTATCCATTCGATAGTGATGAATGAGATGGGTTCTGTTTTATTCTTTCCCTTAATAACTCAAGAGTTGTAAGGACAATTTTAGGACATAATGAAAATAACAGCCAGCGCTGCACAGGCTAAATTGAACATTGGATAATCCTAATCTGGTCTATTGTTTAATACAGTACTGGACAGGTTGCATGCGGGATGAACCAGTCAAGAAGATCGCTGGTTCATCTTAACAGGACAAGTAAAGCTAAGAACTAGTTACATGTACAACGAAGGGAATGATTTCACACTCTATCCAACAAAGGGAATGATTTCACACTCTATCCCTATGTGACATGGTAGAATGAAATTCTTGTTTGATCCTCTGCATGATTTCTGTGAATTAAATACTAAAAGTCCTGAGAAGGCATTTTAGAAAACCACATGTATCATTAATTAACAGAAAGTGATGGAATTGAGAAATGAATCACATTACCTAGATCTTTGGTATTATTTTTTCATGAAGTTTATATTCCCTGAAGGACATCTTCCCATTCAGAATCATTCTTGTTAAATTCTTGGTGATTTTTTTTTTCTCTGAGTTGGTGTTTCAATTAGGAAGATGAAAATAATCTTGAGGCAGTGCCGAACATCATTCCTTCTCAATAATCAGACGTGCTTCTCAACATCTTTGTTTCTACTCTTCACCCACACAGACTTTCAAAAACGTCTTCTGTTCTGAATCTCAGTATGTTAGATGGCAACTTAAAATTTCTTTTAAGAACAATGAAGGATCTTTCTTTGAAACAATATTTTGATGTTAATTCTGTGCTTGTCACATCAGGTGAAGAATGTTAGCTGAAATACTCATTGTTATGGGCGATCCTATCTCAGTTCATTTCAAGTAAAGCAGGCCCAATTTCACCTCTTATATTGCATAATATAAACCCAATAAGATTATATCTGCTTCACTGAGCCTCAGAAGAAGAGGTAATCTTTTACTTTGAATTGATTTAGAGGTTACCAAATCAAACGGAACTTTGTGAGATGACCTCTTATTCTTTGCGAATTATAATGAAACTGCAGAATTATTTCAGGCAAGACTATTATAGTCTTCAGATGTAGGCTACTGTCTCTCATCAGTCCAAACTGGATTTATTTAAAAACTTGATCTCAGATCTGAAAGCTTTGTTTCTTTTGAAGAATTTTTTCAGTTTGTGTTGAACACAGATCATACAGCATTGTTTATTTCAGTGTAATGTAATGGAAAGTGTACTCACTGAGGACTGAAACATACTAATAATCATTTACATGTTGTTATTCTTTGGTCTGGATACTCGATGGTGCCCTTTTTCAAGCTGGTTTGTGCATCTGAATGATTTCCATATTAGATGCTCATCAAATTGCATTATGCTGCTTTTGGAGTATTTTGGGGATTATTAGACTGCAGTGACTATTGCTGTTAATCCCTGCACAACGAGGTTGTATTCTTTGGACCATTTTCATCAACGGTCAGGACAACTACCACTACCACTGGCACCCTCTCCCACATATTTCTCAAACTTACGCATGTATTGATCTCCTGATCACCCAAACCCTGATATCCACCACAGATTTCCCTCCAACCCAGCAGCTCAAGATGCCCCTGACCCAGCAGTTGAGATCCCACTATCTGCTGATGTGCCATAGTCCCCTACTTGATTACGGATTCCTGCATCACAACCAGCCCCTACTCCCCAGCTTCTGATTCTGATTGCAGTTGCCACCATCACTCCAGGCCCGGCTTCTGATTGCTGTCCTGACCTCCTCACGTCTCAGCCATTTGCCTCATAACCAAAAATATTCCAGGCTTCAATTCAGTCTTTGACTGAATCCCCTCTCTGCGGAATCTGTTTGCACACCCTTTCCAGTCATTTATGCTAGGCAAGAATAATGTCTCCAGCCTCCGCACTTTCCATCTGATTCTTTAGTCATTTTGTTTCTACAAGAGTTATCCATCCCTTTTTTTAATTCTGTTCCAGTGACTATAGATATGTTGCTGCAGCTTTGGCAGTCATGAGGAATGTGACTCAACAAATCAATGAACGCAAACGAAGGTTGGAAAATATCGACAAGATGGCTCAGTGGCAAGCTTCAGTCCTCGAATGGGAGGTAGGGTTTTCGTTCTGACTTGTGATGTTGATGTTAATATTCTCGTGTTAGATTCCATTCTAAAGTTTGGGTTAGTACTCTACCACAGTATTTTATTTTGATATAATATTAAACAATTTATACTTAAATAATACAACCACAAAGTACAGGTTTTTAACATTACAGTATAAGAACCTGCATGTATTTTGAATGTCAGAGTCGTAATTATAATGATAGCCCACATTTTTAAGATACTTACTTTCTATAACTTTATCTGTCTTTATAAGCTTCCCCAAACACAGGATCTTTTTCAATCAAATGAGAAAATCCATAGAAAACATTTGTTCAGTCACACACCACAAGAGATTCTGCAGATGCTGGGAATTCGAAGTAATATACACAAAATTCCGGAGTAAATTAGCAGGTCGGGCAGCATCTGTGGAGACGAATAATGAATCGATGTTTTGGGCTGAGAACCTTCATCAGGACTGATAAAGGGTCTCACCTGAAACGTCGACTCTTTATTCTTCTCCATAGGTGCTGCCTGACCTGTTGAGTTTCCCCCATACCTTGCGTATGTTCAACCATGCATTTTTTGGTTCTCCTTATTCAAACTATCGAAGTACTTGCTTTCTCTTTCACTGACAAAAGTCCTTCTCCTACCGTTCTTATTTGGGAACCCTTTCTTGTGCACTGGGACACTGTCTTGTGCTTTTTGGATGTATCATTTCTTGTAGTCTTGTCATTTCACAAATATTCCCAAAATAATAAATGCCTACTTGTCTCAGAATCTGTACCAATGAGTAAAATTAATTCTCCTCTTTTCCCTTTCATCATAATTTCTTACTTGTCTTTTTTTAACTTCCCCCGCCACGATAGTATCTTGCAGTAAAGTCGTACGTCTATCGAAAATACAATTTCACAGGCTTTTGAAAATTTAATGAAAGTTTAAAATGTTTAAAATCTTCCCAAATTTCGCTACATTTTTAATCTTAAATTAAGCAATCACAGAGAAATACAGATAGATCTGGGGCCTTCAGCCTAGTGAAATCCATACCAACCATGGAGCTACCAGCTAGTCCCAATTTAACCAGTCATCCTAGTTGTTTGAAGGAATTGAGACTGTAATAATTAGCTGAAATAGGCCATACTGCTCGTTGATGCTGCCTCATCATTCCAAAAGATTGAAGCAATTCTAAAACCAGACCACTCATCCACTGAACTTTACACTCCTTGATTTCTTTAAATGTTATGACCTATTCATCTCAATGTCAAATGTATCCAGTGTTTGAGGATAGAGGGACTTGTTCTGCTTTGACAGAGTGCAGGCCTGCCTCAGCAGAATGGTGGTGAGATTCTACCCCAAGCTCACTAGTTGTCAAGGGTATTCATCTGATTCAGAAAATTTTGGAACTGATTAATGATATTGTCACAAGAATATTTTAAATGTGTTTATCTTTAACATAGCTCATACTCAAAAAAAACCCTTAAAAAATGATAAACTTTCCTTTTAGTATCAGTATCTCATTCTCCTTGAGCTGCTGTGTAATAGGTTCACCTGCAGTCAATGATGCAACAGGGCAGAAGCTGCTGCGGTGAGTCTAATCCCACGGCTGGAAACTGGCACTTCAGCAGGCACCACAAATAGGCCCCAGCATGGGTGCTAAGTCCAGGACAGTGGTTCCACACCTAAGAGTGGTTCTTAAATTTTAGTATTTCATTATCTGCCTTCGTCAGAAGAATTGAATGAGGGCTGAATTATAATGCTGTTTTTGTTTAGAAGGTTTTTCTTCCTTTAATGAAAAGGTTTTTTTTATCATGGGCTACTGGTCTTCAAATGGCCTTGTGTCACTGCCCATAAAGTTACAGGTTAATAAAATGTCAAATTTCATTGCCACTCAGTTTTATTGAAGTAGGAATAACAACTTTGGCAGTCATCCCAGGGATTGAGATATTATTAGAAACATTCCAGCATTCTTATAAATCAGGCTGACAGTCCCAGATGGTCGGAAGATTCAGAGCCATTATACAATTAGTAAAAAACTTGTCAATCGTTTATTAATAGATGTGCCAGTAATAGGTATTGGACCCTATCATGCACAAAGGTGGTGATTATCTCATTCCAGCTTGATGATTTTTATTTCACATTTGCTTACCTATTTTCTCTACCTCCTTCTG
Source organism: Mobula birostris (assembly GCF_030028105.1). Lineage (NCBI taxonomy): Eukaryota > Metazoa > Chordata > Chondrichthyes > Myliobatiformes > Myliobatidae > Mobula > Mobula birostris. Next base: position 110,951,941 of record NC_092379.1, read on the forward strand.
AAAATGTGGATAAATAGCTGGAGTTTCACAGATGTTCATTATTTTCTGGGACTTTTTCCATTCTCGTGCACGTCATAATAAGCGTTGGCAAGCAGTTGCAATTTCACCCAAGCAAGAGTACGACATGCAGTGATTTTATTTCTGCTCCAGTTATCAGCAAGTAAACATTCTGAGAATAGAAGCCAGAACCCAACTGGTCATTATACTTCAGGTCAGTCTAAAGGGAGTTCATTGAGTATGAGGTACGCTTTCAGAAATCCTACTTCTGTTCTTCATTTGCAAGGACCTACAGATGACTTTTTACCTTATATTAATGTTCAATTTGTTATATCATTCATGGGATGTGGGAAATGGAACAAAAGAACCTCTGATCATCATCTTCATTATCTGTCCTTGCAGAACAGTGATGAGGAGGTATTTCTTTAGCGAGAGGGTGCTGCACCTGTGGAATTCATTGCCACAGATTGCTCTGGAGGACACTGGGTAAATTTAAAGTGGAGTTTGATTGGTTCTTGATTAGTAAGGTTGTCAAAGATTATGGCAAGGTTGGGGAATAGGGTTGAGATAGAATAATAAATCAGCCATGATCAAATGGCAGAGCAGACCTGTTGGATTGAATGGCTTAATTCTACTGCTATGTCTCATGGTCTATGGTCTTATCTTTTGACTTATGGAAAGCTAGGCTGTGGGACAATGCTAAGCTGGTTTAGAATGAACTTTATTTTGCATCAAATGCATAAGTGACTTGGAATGCTGATGCTGGGAGCTTGAAATGTGCAAGTTTTCAGTTTATCGTCATTGTCAGAAAAAAATATTATCAGCATTGCTGCTCTGTAATGTTGAGAGTTATCAAATAGAATATCTTTTCACCTCATCACTATGGAATGGAGATCACCAGAACAAATATGAGTAATGTCAGGTCAGCTTAGTTGTGGACTTTCAAAGAGAAGAGATTTTGTGGTTATGTCTATCATTGGCTGCCAGGAGACAGAAGCAAATATTCAAGCCTGTTGAACTAGGCGCTCGACCCTATTGACAGCTGATTGAATTTAGAGGTAAAGAATCATAAACACTTTTGGTGTTGGTATTGATTTATTATTGTCACATGATGCAGTGTGCCTTGCATACTGTTAGACAGATCAAATTATTCCACAGTGCATTGAGCTGCAATAACAATGCAGAATAAGGGGTAAAAGCTGCCAAAAAATTGCAGTGCAGGTAAATGAGATCGATCGTGAGCCCATCTTATCGTACAAGAGATCCGTTCAAGAGTGGGATAGAAGCTGTTCTTGAACTTGGTGGTATGTGCTTTCAGACTTTTGTATCTTCTGCCCGATGGTAGTGGAGAAAAGGGAGAAAGCCTGGTTTGGGTAGGATTTTTGGTTATGATGGCTGCCTCACTAAGGTAGTGAGAGTATAGACAGTCTATTAAAGGGAGGCTGGTTCCTGTGATATGCTGAGGTGTCTTCACAGTTCTCTGCAGTTTCTTGAAGTCCCATGCAGAGCAGCTGCCATACCAGCCATTATGTATCCGGACGGAATGCTTTCTACGGTGCATCAATTTTTTTGCCCTTCAACTTGAATTGAGTGAGATGTTAAATGATATATAAAAAATGAGAACCACATATTCATTGAATAAATCACAGGATACATGTCTAAATTATTTAAGTGATTGATGAGTCAAGTACATTGTCATTTACCTATTTCTCACATTGTGAAATGATGCAAGATTACTATGTTAAGTTAGAAGGCTCAGAAAATCAAATTTTATATTGCATGAACAATTTGCAAGCTTAATTTATAAAATTAAAATTTATATCCTCACACTGAATATTTCATGTGGGCTTAACGAACATGCTGATCAAAGATCAACACCTGATTCTCAATGTTGTAGGACTCTCTGTTGCCCCTTAGCAGCTCTATTCTGGTGTCAGTAGTGGGCCGCAAATATAAAAAAAGATCCTGGCTATTCCTAGCGATAGAGTGAGCATATAGAATGGGCACACTTCATTACGAAAGGCTGATGGCTCAATACAGAAAAAGTTTTTTTTTGCATAGAGCGGTGGGTGCCTTATCAAGGTGGTGGTAGAGGCAGATATATTAGGAATACTTAAGAAACTCTTAGATGGGCACAGGGATGATAAAAATTAGAGGGAGGTATGAGGAAATGGTTATAGAAACATGCAAAGCATATTGATGAAGGTAGAGCAGTGGATGTAGTGTGTATGGATTTCAGTAAGGCATTTGATAAGGTTCCCCATGCAAGGCTCATTCAGAAAGTATTGAGGCATGGGATCCAAGGAGACCTTGCTTTGTGGATCCAGAATTGGCTTGCCCACAGAAGGCAAAGGGTGGTTTTAGATGGTTCGTATTCTGCGTGCAGGATGGTGACCAGTGGTGTTCCTCAGGGATCTGTTCTGGGGGCCCTCCTTCTTTGTGATTTTTATTAATGACCTGGATGATGAAATAGAAGGGTGGGTTAGTAAGTTTCTTGATGACACAAAAGTTGGGGATGTTGTGGATACTCTGGAAGTTTGTCAGAGGTTACAGCACACATCGATAGGATGCAGAACCAGGCTGAGAAGTGGTAGATGGAATTCAACCCAGATAAGTATCGTGGTTTATTTCGGCAGGTCAAGTTTGAAGACAGAATGTAATAGTAATGGTTAGACTCTTGGCAGTGTGGAGGGTCAGTGAGATCTTGGGATACATGTCCATAGGACACTTAAAACTACTGCACGGGTTGACAGTGTTGTTAAGAAGGTGTATGGTGTGTGGCTTTCATCAACCATGAGACTGAGTTCAAGAGCCAGGAGGTAATGTTACAGCTATACAAGATTTTAGTTAGACCTCACTTGGAGTACTGTGTTCAGTTCTGGTCACCTCACTACAGGAAGAATGAGGATACTATAGAGAGAGTGCAGAGGAGATTTACAAGGATGTTGCCTAGATTGGCGAGCATACTTTATGAGAATAAGTTGAGTGAACTTGGCCTTTTCTCCTTGGAGCAACTGAGGATGAGAGGTGACCTGATAGAGGTATATAAGATGATGAGAGGTATTGATTGTGTGGATAGTCAGAGGCTTTTTCCCCAGGGCTGAAATGGCTAACATGAGGGGCCATAGTTTTAAAGTGTTTGGAAGTAGGTATAGAGGGGATGTCAGAGACAAGTTTTCCACACAGAGAGTGGTGGGTGCATGGAATGCACTGCCAGTTACGGTGATGGAGGCAGATACAACAGTGTCTTTTAAGAGACTCTTAGATAGGTACATGAAGCTTAGTAAAATAGAAGGCTGTGCAGGAGGGAAATTCTAGGCAGTTTCTAGAGCAGGTAACATGGTCGGCACAACATTGTGGGCCGAAGGGCCTGTAATGTGCTGTAGATTGCTATGTTTCTATATATATTCGGTGTTGTCTTGATGGAATTGTCAAAAATATATTTCCCTTTTGGATACCTTTTATAAAGTCAAAGACCAACCTTAAAAAGACTTCAAAATTATCTAACTAAGATTTTTTTAAAAATCCACTTGTGTCGTCTTTGGATAAATGCAGAGCTGACATGATTGCCATGGGAACTGTTAAGTCTGCTACCAAGATCACATTGTTTCCTCAGAATCCCTGAGGGGAAAACAGATGACCTTTATGATGCAAATGCTCCACTCTCCTGATAAACAGAAACCCTGTATAACCAAAACAAAGGGACTTCATCTTTTTCTCACCCTAAAAACCCATAGTAACAAAATCCACTGTCTGTTTTACGTTTACCTGCTATTTGCTGCTTAGAATAAGTAGATTAACAATGATTAAAATAACCCAGCAGTTTAACACAAATGGTAAAGTAGCAATTTAACAGAATTGCTTTAAGTAGGCAACTAAAAATAATTGTTCTAAAAGAAACACCGGAAGGCGTGTTTATAGTTCTTTCATGAAAGTTTCTCAGACACCTCCCCTTACCCCTTGACAGGGACTGCACTCCACACCATCAGGCCACTGTTTCCTGTACCATCACTAACCTCACCAACTCCAAGAACTCCCATCCACAGTCACCAAACTCACAGTTCCCTCACCACATACTGCTCGTTTCCACCTCCTAGCCAAGATCCACAAACCTGACAGTCCGGGTTGGCCCATTGTCTCTGCTTGCTCCTGCCCCATTGAACTCATGTCTACATACCTTGATTCCATTATGTCCCTTTCCACCTACATCCGTGACACATCACATGCCCTCAATCCCCTCAACAACTTTCAAGTCCCTGGCCCTGACCACCTCATTTTCACCATGGAGATCCAGTACACTTCTATCCCCCATCAAGGACTTAAAACTCTTAACTGCTTTTTCGACAGAAGACCCAACCAGTTCCCTTCCCCCACCATCCTCCTGCATCTGGCTGAACTGGTCCTCATCCTCAGCAGTTTCTCCTTTGGCTCCTCCCGCTTCTCCCGCTTTCTCCAGACTCCAGGGTTAGCCATGGGCACCCACATGGTCCCAACTATGCCTGCCTTTTCATTGGCTACATGGAACCGTCCATGTTCTAAGACTTGCCTGGTAATGCTCCCCAATTCTTTCTGCACTACATTGATGACTGCATTGGTGCTGCTTCATGCACCCATGCTGAACTCATTAATTTCATCAACTACGCCTCCAACTTACACCCAGCCCTTAAAATCACTTGGTCCATTTCTGACACACCTCTCCCTTTTCTCGATCTCTCTCTGTCTCCATATCTGGAGACAAACTGTCCCTGATTTTTTTTTATAAACCTACCGATTCCCTCAGCTGTAGTGACCATACCTCTCCCACCCTGTCTCCTGTAAAAATGCCATTCCCTTTTCTCAGTTCCTTTGTCTCCACCACAGCTGTTCCCAGGGTGAGGCTTTCCTTTGCAGGATATCAGAGTGTTCTCCTTCTTCAAAGAATAGAGTTTCTCTGCCTCCACCACTGATGCTGCCCTCAGCCGCATCTTCTCTATTTCCTGGATGTCCACACTCACCCCTTCTTCCTGCCATCTTAACAGGAGTTCCTCTTGCCCACACCCACTACCCCATGAGCCTCCTCATCCAACACATTATTCTCCACAACTTCCACCAAAATCAATGGGATCCTACCACCAAAAACATCATTACCTCCTCCTGCTTTCCCCTTCTGCAGTGATTACTCACTCTGTGATTCCCTTGTCTATTTGTCCCTCTCCACTAATCTCCTTCCTGTCATATTTCCCTGCAAATGACAGAAATGCTATATCTGCCCATACACCTCCTCCCTCACCTGTACTTAGAGCACCAAACAGTCCTTCCAGATGAAACAAACACCGCTGGAGTTGTCTTTTTTATCCGGTGTTTGGATGTGCCCTCATCTATATTGGTGAGACCCAACGTAAATTGGGGGACCGCTTTGTTGAGCACCTCTGCTCCATTTGCAAAAAGCAGAAATTCCCAGTGGACAACCATTTTAATTCCCATCCCCATTTCCATTCCAATGTGTCAGTCCATGATCTCCTCTTCTGCCACGATGAGGTCACTCTCAGGAAGGAGGTGCAACACCTCATATTCCATCTAGCTAACCTCCAACCTGATGGCATTAACATTGATTTCTTCTGGTATTTTTTTTCGTTTCCACTGTCCCTTCCCTCTTTTTCTATTTCCCCAATCTGGCCTCTTACCTCTTCTCTTCAGCTGCCTATCACCTCCCCCTGTGGCCCCTCCTTCTTCCCTTTCTCCCATCGTCCACTTTTCTCTCCTATCATATTCCTTCTTCGCCAGCCAAATACCCTTCCCTCCCACCTTGTGGTCACCCATCACCTTCTGGCTTGTCCTCTTTCCCCTCGCCCCACCTTTTTATTCTGGCATCTTTCCCCTTCCTTTCCAGTCCTGATGAAGGGTCTCGGCCTGAAATGTTGACTCGTTATTCATCTCCGTTAATGCTGCCTGACCTGCTGAGTTTCTCCAGCATTTTGTGTGTTTGTGTTGCTCTGGATTTCCAGCATCTGCAAGAGCTCTTGTGTTTAACAGTCTTATACTGTTTAGTGTGTGGTTATAAGAACATTAGAAATAGGAGCAGAGATAACCATCTGGCTGTCGAAGAGCCTTCTTCGCTCCTATGATCAATAAGATCATGGTTGATGTGACTGTAGACTCAGCTCTACCTACCTGTTTTTTTTCCCAGACCCCTTAATTACCCTGCTGTGCAAAAGTCTTATTGCATTTAATGAGATAGCCTCTAATGTTTCCCTGGGCAGAGAATTCAACAGATTCACTATTCCCTGGGAGAAGCAGTTTCTCCTCATCTCCATCCTAAATCTATTCTCCTGAATCTGGAGGCTATGCCTCATTGTTCCAGTCTCATTCTTACCACTTTCCTGCCTCAATCTTATCCACAGTATCTCTCTCATAATTTTATGATTCTGTAAGATTCTTTCTCATTCTGCTTTTACATCCCATCTCATTCCGGGTTCCGACAAGTGTAGTTAAAGGTGACGCCGTCTCTTCTCATAAGCTAACTCCCTCATCTCAAAGATGTGCTGGCACTGGAGAGGGTCCTGAGGAGCTTCATGAGAATGAAATGGTTAACATATGGGAGGCATTTGATGGCTCTGAGATTCTACTCATTGGAGTTTAGAAGAATGGGGCATGGGAATTTCTTTGAAACCTATCAAATATTAATCATCCTAGATAGAGTGAATGTGGAGAAGATGTCTATAGTGGGGTGTCTAGAAGCAATGGATGCTGTCACAGGATAGAGGGACATCCATTTGGCACAGAGATGAGAGGAATTTCTTTAGCTAGTGGGTGGTGAATATGTGGAATTTATTGCCATAGACACTGGAGGCCAAAGCATTTGATATATTTAAAGCGGAAGTTGATACGTTCTTGGTTATTCGTGGCGTCAAAGTTTATGGGGAGAAGGCAGGAGAATGAGGTTGAGAAGGATAATAAATCAGCCATGATGGAATGGTAGAACAGATTCACTGGACTGATTGGCCTAATTTTGCTCCCATGTCTTATGGTTCTTATCTATAGAATCAACCTGGTGAAGCTCCTCTGCACCACCTCCAAAGCTAGTCTGTCTTTCCATAAGTAAGGAGAGCAGATCTGCACGCATTTCTTCATTAGCAGCCTTCCTGATACCCTGTACAATTGCAGCATATCCTCCCTGCTATGAAATTCAATCCGTCTAGCAACGAAGGCCAACATTCCATTTGTCTTCTTGGTAAACTGTTGCACCTGCAAATCACAAACAAATCTGCAGATTCTGAAAATCCAGGCAACACACACACAAAATGCTGGAGGAGCTCAGCAGGTTTGGCAACATCTATGGAAAAAGAGTACAGTCGACGTTTTGGGCTGAGACCCTTCATCAGGACTGGAGAGAAAACGATGCGGAGTCATAGTAAGAAGGTGGGGTTAGGGGAGCAAAAACCACAAGGTGATTGGTAAAACTGGGAGGGGGGCAGGTTGAAGTAAAGGTCTGGGAAATCATTTGGTGAAACAGATAAAGGTCTGGAGAAGGGGGGACAGAAGGCCATGGAAGTATGAAAAGAGGGGAAGAGCACCAGATGAAGGTGATGGGTAGGTAAGGAGATAAGGTGAGAGAGGAAAATGGGAATAGGGAATGGTGAAGGAGAGGGAGGGGGCATTACCAGAAATTTAAGAAATCAATGTACATGTCATCAACTTTTTGTGATTCATTCACAAGCACTCCCAAGTCGTTCTGCATAACAGCATGCTGCAATCTTGACGCAATTTAAATAATAATCTGATCTTTTATTTTTCTTTCCAAAGTTCCCATTGATTTTTATGTAAGTTTTGAGCTCATCAGGGTATGAAATGTTAGTCTTTTGTCACTGCATGGCTTTTTGCCAACACTAACATTTTCATGCAAACAATATATGAGGTTGGTCCTCAAAGCAAACAGAAGATATGGAGTCCTGAAAGCACATACCACCAGGAAAAAGTTAGCTTTATTCCTGCCGTTATGAGACTATTGAGTGCTCCTCTAGTACTCTTGACCACAAGATCGAACTTGCACCTTATTGTTTGCCTGCACTGAAACTATAACACATTTTTCTGCATTCTGTTATTGTGTTTCCACAATGTACTGATATGATGAAATGAACTGTAAGGACGCTCAGGACGCCTGAGGAGGGAGGAGAAGATGGCGGCGCGACGCAGCTCGCAGCAGCCACTTCGGTGGTGATGTCTGTTATTTGTCAAGTAGGGTGCCGTGCACAATCCTGATTTGATGGAGACGGACGTGAGAGCACGGAGGAACATCTGGTGAAACTTCTGAAATGCCTGCTTTGCTGCTGCTGCTGCTGCTGTGTGGTCCAGAATCTCCAGAGGGGAAGGCCCCGAGTCCTTGGCTTTGCTTGTTGCTCGGCGGCCGGGTTAGGGTCGAAGCGCTCGGCAGAGGATGGTGCTCGGAGAGGCTGTGTCGGAGGGGCTGGTCGGAGGCTCGAAGTTTTCAGATGGACTCAGAGTTTGCTGCGGTCGGATGCTTCCAATGGTGCTGCATCGGCAAGTTTGCGGCACTTGGAGGTTCATGGCAGGGAGAGTTTCTCCCTTCTACCGCCTGCGTGAGATGATGAGGCTATCGGACTTTGAGACTTTTTTTTACCATGCCCATGGTCTGCTCTTTATCAAATTATGGTATTGCTATGCACTGTTGTAACTATATGTTATAATTATGTGGTTTTGTAAGTCGTAGTCTTGGTTTGTCCTGTGTTTTCTTGTGATATCATTCTGGAGGAACGTTGTATCATTTTTTAATGCATGCATTTCTAAACGTCAATAAACGAGGACTGAGTGTCCTCATAATCTAATCTAATCTAAACAGTTTTTCACTGTACTTCGGTACATGTGGCACTCATAAACCAATTTACCAATAATACATATTGAAAGCGGCTTCCCAGCACCATTGTAAACTATATATGACATTTTCCTGACAATGGCACTTTTCACCAATGGCCTTATCTCTACCTGCGTTTTACTTTGCTGGTGTCAGCTACTTCAAGAAAATGCACAAATAAACAATCTCTAACTAAAACAATCCCAAAAAAATTGCAATCCATGACTCAGAAAGCCTTTCTTTTGAAAGCTGGCCTGATTTCACAACTGCTGACGACATGCTATTGTTTCACTGGTAGACGTCAATTGGCTAACAGCTCTTGGATAATTTTTATTCCGAAATAAATGGTGTTCCTATTTTTCAAGTTACATTTTGCATAGATGTTAACTGAGGGATTATTTAGTGGAGAAGTTTGATTGCAGGAAAGAATAGAATATACAATCATTCTAGTTCTCAAGGACAAGTTACAGGGGGACATTTCTTTTAGATGACCAAATGAATGGATATGTTGTACCTTCTTGTTCCATGTTAGTGAGGAAATAGGTGAAAAAATAAAGGGAATATTGTGAATAGTGGTATGGGGAATCTGAAGGTAATGAAGTAATTTTATTCAGGTATTCAAAGTGGTATAGAACTTGGATAAAATAGTTTCGAACTGCAAGGTAATTCATGCCTGGTTATTAGTGTTAATTATGTCCTATAGTAGTGACTGCACTTTCTAATCCACTTCTGAAATTCAAGCTTAGAAGAGCATTGAAAAAATGGCAGTAGATATTTGATTACAGAGAAGAGTAGTTCACCACAGAAACAAAGAGATGAGTGAAATAACAAATTCAAAAGGCAATTAGACAAAGACTAGACAAAAAGTTTGATAGATAATATGAAGCATTTTCTTGCCAGCAATAACGCTTTCATTATGCTTTCTGATCCTGTCATAGAAAGCACCTTGGTTTAATGCATAAGTGTTTTTGCTCAAATAGACACACAGGAAATGTCAACAGAGAACCATGAACTAAGAAAGTTGTGTCCCAGTTCTAGTTTAGAATAATGTGGGTTCATGTTACACTCAAGGGGCACAAGAAAAAATCCAGAATTACACTCGTGCATTTCTGAAGGAATGCTGTACTTTCTGCAAGTGGACATTACTTTTCCAAATTTATACCAGAGGCCCCACTATTGAAAGCATTATGCTAACGGCGTAGAATGTCCAGAGATAGTGAAAAATACTTGGAAGTCTTTAGTTTGAACTTGAATTAATGGCAGTAATCTGAATGTGCAGGTAAATTGGTCACAGGTAAATAAATAGCAATTTGTCCTACTTCAGATGTTGCGCTAAAAATTATATCTCAGGGAAACCTTTCTTAATATTTTGTATATGATTTTGGAGATAGCAGATGCTTTCATCATAAGCATCAAGGTAACAATAAATTAGCATTTTAATTTATATTTTCTCACTGTTTATTTCTAATTAAGTAGGCACTATTCTCTGGAAATTGGATCATTTTTTCCCTCTTCATAATAAAGAACTTTTTGCAAGTTTTGACCTGATTGCACCCAGTTCAATTTGAAGTCCTGCCCATCAGGAAATTTGAATAGCTGCTGTAAACAGCTTTACCTTCATTTTCAGACAGGCAAATGTGTGGTTCTGTGGAAGCAGCCTGATTAATATATTGCCACACTGGTACTCAGTTGTAGGCTAGTCATGACCATAAAATAAAACCCCATCCCACTTCTGTTTCTCCCCATCCCCTTGTTCTGCTTCCCTTGTTTTCTCCCTTCCTCCCTTCCCCTAACTCAGCCATTTCCTCGCATCTCCATGGCAGCCTATGCGAGACAACAGTGTCGACTGACTTCTTAGCATGTAGTGTGCAATAAAGTACCAGTCTCTGAGCAGCTGCTATGATTGTGCAAAGTGGACTTTAATGCTTTTCAAACAGAGTAATTTCTTAAAGGAAAGATGGTCCAATTATATGGTAATTTTTGATGACCTTGGTAGTTTTGATGAAGAGCAAAACCTGGTACACAATAGTGTTTAAAAAAATGTTGGTATCCATTGTGATGGATTCACTTCCTGAGCTATTGGACCTTATGTTTTGCCAACCTTGGCTTTCTGAACATGGCAGCTGCTACTTGTAAGATCAAATAGTTGCAAGTAAACTTCCAGCTTGTTTAGCTTCCGATTGTAAATGGGAGCCAGTCTTCACTTTTTAAGACCATAAGATATAGGAGTAGAATTAGGCCATTTGGCTCATCAAGTCTACTCTGCCATTTCATCACAGCTGATCCAATTTTCCTCTCAGCCCCAATCTCCTGCATTTTTCCCATATCTCTTCATACCCTGACCAATCAAGAATCTATCAAACTCTGCCATGAACATACATAAAAGTTTGGCCTCCACAGCTGCCTCTGGCAAAGAATTCCACAGATTCACCACTCTCTGACTAAGCAAATTCCTCCTCATCTCCATTCTAAAAGGACACCCATCTATTCTGAGGCTGTGTCCTCTGGTCTTAGACTTTCCCACCATAGGAAACATTCTCCATATCCACTCTGTTGAGGCCTTTTCACCATTTGATAGGTTTCAACGAGATCACCCCTCAATCTACTGGATTCCAGTGAATACAGGCCCAGAGCCATCCAATGCTCTTCATATGACAGCCCGTTCAATCCTGGAATCATTTTTGTGAACCTCCTTTGAACCCTCTCCATTTTCAGTACATCCTTTCTAAGATAAGATGCCCAAAACTCTTCACAGTACTCCAAGTGAGACCTCACCAGTGTTTTATAAAACCTCAACATAACATCCTGGCTTTTATATTCTAGTTCTCTTGAAATGAATGCTGACATTGCCTTTGCCTTCCTCAGACTCAGCCAGCAAATTTAGGGAATCCTGCACAAAGTGTCCAAAGTCCCTTTGCACCTCACTTTTTTTGTATTTTCTCTCCATTTAGAAATAAAACACTTTTATTTCTTCTATCAAAATGCACAGCTGTACAATTCCCGACACTGTATTCCAACTGCCATTTCTTTGCCCATTCTCTCAATCTGTCTGAATCCTTCTGTAGCCTCTCTACTGATTCAAAACTACTTGCCTTTCCACCTATCTTCATATTGTCTGCAAACTTTGCAACAAAGCCATCAATTCAACCATCCAAATCATTGACACATGATATGAGAAGAATCAGTCCCAACACAGACCCCTGTGGAACACCACTAGTCACTGACAGCCAACCAGAAAAGGCTCCCTTTATTCCCACTCTTTGCCTCCTGCCAATCAGCCACTGGTTTATCCATGCTAGAATCTTCCCTGTGATACCATGGGCTCATAGGTTTTTATGCAGCCTCATTTGTCGCACCTTGTCAAAGGCCTTCTGAAAATCCAATTACACAACATCAACATTTAACATCTAAATACAAGTAGTAATCAGTTTGAAGTTAAAATAAGTACCGCCTATAGAGCAATTAAGCTTTATCTCTGGAGCAGACTGCTAGTCCACAATACATGGCTTATTGCTACTCAAGAGGTGCAGTATTAGATAATGAGTTGTTTAATTTGGCTTGTTTCAAAATGGACAATGCTGGCTGAGTTGCTTAGTTCAATAAAGCTTGCAGACCAGATGCATAATATCATTTAGCAAATCAATAACTGATCTATTAACGTTGGAAAGTTTATGTACTGAAGGAAGTTAGATTCACAGCTACAATTATGGGTAGCTGGGTTCTGTATCTTCACAAAAGCTTTTAGACCTTTTGTATAAAAAGGTCTGTGTGAGGTCACCCAATTGGCGAATAAACTTTGTAACTGTAGAGAGCAGTTTAGGCTTATTAGGAAAGGGTTAAGGAACATCAAGAAGAATAAAAAAAAACATGGAGTGAACTGGAATCTATTCTCCTGACTTTGATTTCTGTAATGGTGAACTGTTCATTTTTGGCATGTCATTTTATTTCATAGGAATTGTACCCATGTTTTGCAAATGCTTTGTGTTTTAGAAATGGGTTGTAATTTGGAAATGTTTAAGACAGAAATGCTCTGTGAGCTTTAATTTTTTTTAAGAAAGTTGTTTAGATTAAACTGATACACTGGAAATAAATGAACTGTGTTTAACCTACTTTGTTAGCTAAAAGTATCTCCTCCTTGTTACGGAGGGGGAATTGACTGCTCAAATAGTGGGTATTGGCAGCCAAGCTCACCATGGAGAATAAACAAGCTAACTGAACTAGTCTTTGTAGATTGGGTAGCTACAGTATAACCTCCCCCAGTGAGAGTACTAGCAGCTATTTACAGTGTATCAGATAGGACAAGATCTTTGAGTTTAGAATTTCACTATCAGCAAACCCAATACATCATTCTGTCATCTCGGTTCATCATTCTTAAAGGCTCAAGTATTGTTGCTCCAAATGTCAGAATAAAAAGTACATCTAATAACAGGATCTGAAATTGCATTATGCCATGGTCATCTGTATGTCAAAATGACTAGAGTAATTCTAGCATTTAGAATCAGAATCTGATTTATTAACACTAACATGTAATGGGAGGAGGAGAAGATGGCGGCGCGACGCAGCGCGCAGCGGCCACTCCGGTGAATGATATTTGTTACCTGTCAAGTAGGGTGCCGTGCATAATCCTGATTTGATGGAGACAGACGTGAGAGCACAGAGGAACATCTGGAGAAACTTTTGAAATGCCTTCTTCGCTGCCGCTGCTACTGTGTGATCCAGAATCTCCAGAGGAGAAGACCCTGAGTCCTCGGCTTTGCTTGTTGCTCGGTGGCCGGAGCAGGGTCGAAGCACTCAGCAGAGGATGGTGTTCGGGAGGCTGTATCGGAGGGGCTGGTCAGAGGCTCGAAATTTTCGGATGGACTCAAAGTTGGCTGTGGTCGGGTGCTTCCAATGCATCGGCAGTTGTCGGCACCTGGAGATTTATGGCAGGGAGAGTTTCTCCCTTTTGCCGCCTGCTACCCGGACTATCGGGAGTCGATCGGAACTTTGAGACATTTTTTACCGTGCCCATGGTCTGCTTTTTATCAAATTATGGTATTGCTTTGCACTGCTGTAACTATATTTTATAATTATGTGGTCATGTCAGTGTTAGTCTTTGGTTTGTCCTGTTTTTTGTGATATCACTCTGAAGGAACATCATATCATTTCTTAATGCATGCATTTCTAAATGACAATAAACGAGGACTGAGTGTCCTCCTAATCTAAATCTAAATCGAACACATGACATGAAATTTGTTGTTTTGTGGCAGCAGCGCAGTGCAACGACATAAAATTTTTAGAATTACAAACATAAATAAATATATACATAGCGCAAAAATAAAGGAATAATGAGGTAGTGTTTATGGGTTCATGAACCATTCAGAAATCTGATGGTGGATGTGAAGAAGCTGTTTTTAAGTTCATGCATGTGGATCTTTGGACTTCTGTACCTCCTCTCAAATGGTAGTAACGAGAAGAAAGATATGGCATTTTATTTAAATGGGCTGATATTATTTTTAGTTACTCTTTTACATCTCTTAGTCTTAATTTCAGAAAAAAAGACTGCTTGAAAATCATGTTGTTTATTTGACAGTTTTTATTTAAATTGTGTCCCTGTTTCTCTAGAAATAATTATCAAATTATCAAATGCAACATCAAACACAGAGGGTGGGGAGGACACACAATTGCTACATATGTGAGATAATTGGGCACTTTCTCATTTCTAGAAGGAAGTTTTGTGCACACAGAGTAGTAAGATTGTGCAATAAATTACTAGGAGGCCATTGATGCAGAGAGTATAAATAGAAAATTTGAAAAATTTGGATAGATGAGAGAATCCTGTTGCAAATACCATGTTATCCTTCATTGGAAAATTCCACTCTCTTCATTGTACCTGACTGACTCTTGGATTATTTCAGCATTTTTGCCTATTTGGAAGACTTCGATGCAATGTTTCATCATCTTAATTTGAACTTGTTTTTTACAGTCAGAAGTGTAGTTTCTGTGGTTGTATTATTTTACAATTAAGAACATTGGGATACAATGCCAAATTAGTAATTATAACTCAGCTGACTATTTGGAACTTCATCCAACTTTTTTTCCACTAAATTTAAACCAGATTATTATATATCTGTAAAGTGCAAACTGAGTTAACTCTGTTGAAGGCCAAGAATTGTGTTTACTAACCCTTGCACATAACTTAGAATATTAACACTGTTGATCTGTCTGACACCTAACTCTAGGACTTGAAGTTTTAGGTTACCATTACTCAAGTTGGAACTTGATCAGGTGACCTGGATGATGCAAATTATATTCATCTCATATAACAATATCAGCTAATTCCAAATTGAGAACCGTTTGGAGATACAGCAGAACAGGTTTGACCAATAAAATAGATATTAGCATTTTGTGTCCCCCACCTGATAGATATATCCTCTAAAAATTCCTTGTGATGGAAATGAGTTCAGTAGAGGATAGAGCCAGAAATTGTGAGTTGGCATTAACGAAACAATCTGGGCAGGGCCAATAGGCCCTGTTACAACTCAAATAGTAATTCATTCTTCTCTTTACTTCAGATATAAGCAATGCTCTTCAAGGTGTAGGTGGGGGGGGGGAGCAGTGGTTGGGGTTAGGAGTAGACTGTGGAGGAGGATCAGAGGAGAAGGTTTTATTAGGCTAGCATCAGGGATGTGGTAAGATGGCAGTACACTGCATCGCAGCGGCCTCTCTGGGTCTAACAAATGGTATTTGCTGCAGCATCACCTGTTACAGGGTGCTGTAGTGTCACCAAGTGGAGGAAGCACCGGAGATGTAGTGGGAGAGAAAAGAAGTGCAGTGGTCACGCTGGAATCCGTGCCAGCTCTCTCGTTGCTACTGCTCTCAAGCGTTCTCTCCCTGGAAGATAAGCTGGATTGCCGCCTTCTGTGGCTGACACAGCAAGACAAGTTGGTTTGCCTTTGTCTGTGGCTGATACAGCAGGAGATGAAGAACTGCTGCATACCTGTTCTTGCAGAAACATGGTTCCAGGACAACATCCTAGGCACCATCAGTCTTCAGTCTGTGCCATTCAGGGACTTGTGCTAATATTGAATTTGTGACTATATATGTAATCAAAAGTATATGTGCTGTGTGTGACGGTATATACTGTGTTTTGCATCTTGACCCAGAGGAACACTGTCTCATTTTGCTGATAACATGTGAATGGTTGAATGACAATTAAGCTTGAACTTAAACTGAATTTGGACATGTAAACAGCCAATGCAATCATGACCTCTTGGCTACGTTTAGGTACCTGTGCATTTAGATCCCTGAACTATTGAATATGCAACATCCGACATGAATTGGCAGGTGAGGGTTGAAGGAGGAACATGCTAAACAATGTTCAATGAACAAAGAACTCCTACAATCCCAGGGGCTGTTTCCACACTGTCCCAGTATTCATCATTTTGGTTCATGGAATTTCCATCATTATTTTACTTGATGTTCTCAGCAACTTTTGCAAATTGCTGGTAATCCTGCAGAACATTCTACAAAGTTCTCAAATATGCTCCCAGCCATGCCTGATATTTTAAATGTAAATTTGGGATTTCCAATGTCAGTTGATTCCGTGGTGTCAGCTTCTGCTCCAAACTGTGAAACCAAATTCCCAGGAAATCTTCAGGCTTCTATTTGATTTCCTTCCATTCACACATTTGGGGTGTATGTGCCTGAAAAATTTCCCAGCCTACTTTCAAAACTGATGTTTATTGGGCATGTTTTTTGGCCCTTGACATTGTCCATCATTGCAAGTAAAATGGTTCCAGAATCTGACCTTGTATGAACTAATGGTATAATGAGATTGAGTTGGATTAGATTGGATACTGATAATTTTATTTTATCTTTTACACACAGGTGTTAATGTAATATTATAAGAATTCTACTATTCTTAAAATCAACATGTTTAGTAATCTTAAACGCTGGCAAAAATTTTGGACTCTTGCTTTCAATGTTTTCCTCTTCACAAACCAAGTGGTTCATCATGTTAGTACAGTGAGAACTGTTCTCATTTTCTTTCTATCAAGACATCTTCCATTCACCTCTGCATAATTGTTTGCCTCTGTTCCTTTTCTGCTCTTCGCTGAAAACTTTGTCTCTCACCTAACTTCATGACTGTGCTCTTTATTTCCAAAATTATTTCCTCAAAACACACTTTAATAATTATAGTTTCTTTTTTCAGCCATTGGAGTTCTAATTCATCCAAAAGGGCCCTGCTTTCTCATCCTTCCTGTGTTAAATTTTACTCTCCCATCTCCTTTCTACTTATCTCCAAAGGCTTTCTCTTTCCCAAAGACCACCCCCAAAATGTTACCATTGTTTTCAAGTTGTTCCAAGGCCAAATCTCATCCTGGCTTGGAACTTCCTTGAGCCTCATATCTCAGCCAATTCTCTGAAGTCATCCTCCTGACCTTCTTTGCTGTTGACAAAGCTCTCAATATCTTTGTTCCTGATTTTGGGAATTTTTTTTTCATCATAAACCTTCTTTTCCCTGCCACTTCATTATTTTACATAGCAGAGAGCTCCTTTAATTAATTTTTTTCTCTCTATGTAACATGCTTTGGGATATTAATCTTTTTATATAAATACAAGTTTTTATTTGAAAGATGTGTTCTTTATATTTTAAGGGTGACGATGTTCTGGACAGAAGCTCTGAATTGATATACTCTGGGGAAATGATGTGGATTTACCAGCCTTATGGACGGTATCAGCAGAGGACTTTTTTCCTCTTTGACCATCAACTGGTAATGTGTAAAAAGGTAAGGCAGTAGCTGTGAGTCTTTTGTATTTGTGACTACCTCATAAAATGCTTACAGCCCTGAAGAGGGCCAGTCAACCCATCATATCCATGCTGAATTTGATTAAAGCAAGATCTTCACATAAGTATGAATGAAGAAGATAGTATTCTACGAATTGATCTTGCTCTTTTAAAATACTGAACTGTCATCTTTCCATCACAATGTTTAGTTATTGGTGAACGTTAGTGGTTGTGACGGAATTGGCCCCAGTGCTGCAAGAAAATATTTTTTAAAAATGTTGAATCTACTTTTTATTCAATGTCCAGTTGAGTTGGAGGTGGGCTGTTGCCATATGAGCAGAGCGAGACAACAAACAGAATATTTTTGATAGCTCAAGGCCAGGATTACCCTGGCTATAAATTGGAGAGATTATCCAGTTGATGTGTTACTGGAGCAATTACAGGGAGAAAAACACGAACAAAAGTTATGAAATTGGGTTAGTTAGAGAATATGAATATAAACATACTGACTGAAGTGTTGTGAAATGCAAAGATGTAGGACATGTGCAATTCTAATTTGAAGTCTGTGTTGTCGATGCCATCCAAACACTTTTAAAAGCCCATGTCTGAACATCATTTCAGCTGCAGGGAGAATCCTAATACTGTATATGCAGTTTTCAGGGTTATCTACTCCATGTGGATTAGAAATGTAGTGGAGTCCAGTTAATTGGACCATCAGTTAATTGAGGCAGCTGCTTATTTGGAGAAACTCTTTAAAGAACAAAAGCTTATTGAGAAAATTGCCAGGAATCCCTTCATTTATTTGGGGCACTATGCTGCTTAATTGAGACAGGAGACTGTTGCCGAGCAGCATTAGTTGCATGCACTTACTAGACCATTAGACACTACACTGTGCTTAGAGAAAACAGTTTTTAAATAGCATTACTTGCACGGGCTTGTGTTCAAAAAGCTGTGAATTTAGTCACTAATAGTTGATCAGCAAAACCATTCTGAACTGTTTTGCTCGCTGAGGTGTCAAGCTTTGAAGTATGGAGATGCCAGAAATGGCTGGGAGTGAAAATGAAACTATTTCACTCCTTCAACAAGTTAGGCACTACAAAGAAAAGGTGTCAACAATCATCTTGAATATTAGAATGAAAATTAAGATCTGGAAGATGCAATCATCTAAAGTATTGTGAAAAGGTGGTCCATTATCTTCACGCGGTGTCTGCACTGATTTTGTTCATTTACAGTTAGTCAAAGGAACATGGCTGCATACACTGAATGAATTCCTCTGTTGATAACTACTAGGAACCTATACACAGTTTTATAGTATCGTAGTAGGATTGACAGTGTTTTAATTTGTTCTGTATTTTACTTAACTACATAATTAGTTACTCAGTTACTGGTAGTTTGTCTTTTTTTTTATCCTTTTTTAACTATATCCATGAAACTTTGGTTAATTGGGGCACCCACTTAACTGGGCCAAAATGTACTTGTCCTGATGTGCCCCAATTAACACTGCATTTTGATTCCTTTGAATGCTGTTTTAATTCAACTTATTTTGTTTTGCTTTATTTTTGTACAAAAAAAAAGAGGGAATGACCTGGCAGGTGCTTCAGGTCACTTGCTGGTTTCAAGTCTTCTACACAATTCAGTTGTTCTCATTTCCATTGGTAGTTCCTTTCTTCTTGGACTGCTGGGGGAGCTTCTTTGGATACAGGATGACAGGCATGGCCCCAGCTCTACATCCGCTGATAGCTTACCTCACATTATTATTACAGGCTTCATTTGGCCACATGGATAATCAAATGGATCAGTGTGTAAATATTCCAAATTAGACTCTAATCATGCCAAGATCAATCTTCTTTATACATGTCCTAAAGCCTGTCTTCTGTGTGCCTTTGGCTGAGCTGGTACCCCTGTTTAGTGATATTGCTACAGCAGCTGGGTGGCTAATGGAAAGCTGCTAACTCAGAACAGCCTGTGGATGACCTGAGATTGATGTGAAGAAGCTCTGGGCCTTGACATCCTGATTGCAGGGTGCACAATCTTGACTTGGGTGGCATCAATGTGGTTTACTGGCCGAATGTTAAGGACACAGTTGGACAAGAGGTAATGGGTAATTATCCTGCAGTCTGAGGAACTTGCCCAGCAGTATGTGGAGACTGGTAGCTGCTGCTTGTGCTACACCAGGAACTGTGACATCACCACATGCTGCATCAAGATTGGGTTCTCAAGCATGCTGATGGAACTTGTCATCTCTTCCATGACCCCAGCTCTGAGCAAAGCCCAGTGGCAAGACTACTCAGCCTCCCCAATGCACCAAGCATCACAGTGTGCATAACCAGCAATTCCTTCTGTAGTCACTATCTGAAACCATTACAGTGCAATTCACGCACTAATTTTGGGCTCCTCTTCCTTCCTCCTCCTTTGTGTAACTCCTACTCCACCACCACCCCACCTCAACTCCTGCCATGTGGGCTGGTATCTGCAGTGCCCATGCCTCTTTTGAATAAAGAAAAGGTTCATCGTTCTTTACTGCCAAGGAAGGTTGCTTGACTTGACGTAATCTATTGTTACAAGACTGGAGGGATGAACATCATATTTAGAAGTAAACATCCCACTGTACTAGTAGATCATTTTATTAATTCAAAGGCCAGTAATTTGAATAATTTTACAAATCATCTTCTTCAATTGTCAAAATGAAGTAATTTTCATTTCAATGCATCCAACTCAATTTCTCTAAGTATTTTCTGTATGAGTTTTCTCGGACTAGTTTGTTAAAATTACAGTGTCTGTTCAAGCTGGATCTCATAGATGCACAAAAAGATATATAATTCCTAGAATTTGATTTGAGTGTTTAAGGTTGATTATTATTTTCCTCAAGCATCAACACAATCGTATAGGTCACAGGATTAAGTTTGTGAATTCTGCTTGTTTTGCATTTTCTTAAATAATGTTATTGCTATTTTAGCTCTTTAAACTTTCAAGATGCAAGTGCTGACCTACATGCATATTTTCTATTCTGCACATCAAATCTCCTCACATGTTTCCTACTGCAACTGATTACTTCCCCCAAGTCCTTAGAACAACAGCATCTTCTTTGTCTTCAAGTTTGTCATTGAAGAAGTAGGAACCAGAATAGACCACTCCGCCGCTCCTGCCATTCATTAGGATCCTACCTAATCTGATCTTCACTAAGATCCTACCTGATCTGATCTCAGTCCATTTTCTTTTATTCTCCTCAAAGTCCCCCAAATCCTTTGAAAATCCATCACAGTCTTGTATATTTTCAACAACTTAGCCTCCACAGCTCATGTAGTAGAAAATTCCAAAGATTTACAACTTTTCTGCAATCTTGTGATTAATACCTAACTTATCTTTTTTCATTGGCTGTTTTTTTTTTCTACTATTATGGCATCTTGCATTATTTTTTCACCCATTGACAAAGTTGTGGTTCATGCAGGTTCAGGCTCACTTCAACTGAGTTAGAGTGTGCTTGTCCCAGAGTCTTGATATGTGTTATACTTTGCTTCCATTTACCCTGATATCTTAATATTGATCTGAAATGGAACAACTCCCAACTGTTCATACAATATAAAAGGCCACAATATGCAAAAAGGTGGTGACCTCATCATCTGGAATTTAGCTCTGGGAGACAAATAACTGACCCAAGCTGACAATCACTGCTTTTCGTTACTTTCCCCGTTGCCATGAAACTGTTGCTAAGCAGATTTTCCCATGGTTACACAAAAGTGGCAGCTGACTCTGAGGTAAATTATCAGTGTAAATCTGTCGCTTATCACTAGGTAACACAATATGATTTAACTGCAGTGCAGTGGGCTAATGTCGTGCAGTGTTTGCTTTGAAACCAACTGAAAAATATAGGGCAGACATTACAAAGCACACCAGTAATGAACACAACATACCAGTTGAATAGTAATATTGTGTGATCTATACTCACCTGCCTTTAGACCAACAGTTTATTTTGAGTCTACGTATTAGACAAAGTGTCAAAAATGTAATTGATCAAAGGTTGCTAAAAACCTCTTATAAAGTTTAATGCATTTATTGATCTGCTCAATAGGACTTGCACAATGAGAGGAATGTCATAACATTAGACAGGCATCAATGGGAACAATCCGTATTAGGTTAATAATGTCCCAGTGATTTTCAGCTGGATCAGCACTAATATCAGTCCCGTAATCAAATGCAGCTAAAGATGCAGTTCTTCTGCTTAATTTAACTTCAGGTCTCTTTGTCTAGTGTGGAATATATTAGGAAAAAATGTGTTATAAACATTTCCACATTAAGTGGTTGCAGTTAGTACACCCTTCAGAACAAAGTAATGTCAGTCATGTTATTCAAAAATAGGCTTTTGATGGGATTAGTGCAAACTGAAAATACATGAAATGTGTGGCATTGTTTGTTGCTGTGCCTGGAGAGGAAGCATGTTGAAAACTCTGCAATCTATTCTGTAAAAAATCTAGAAATATAGGAGATTGTATGAGAGTTTAAAACACAGTGTGCACAATGTAGCTAGAACACAAAAGAATAGTTTAAAGCAAGTTACCAACATCATTACAAAGTATTCCACAGTACAGTACATAACAAGGACAATAGGTCCATGCCAGTGTTTATGTTCTACATAAGGCTCCCTTCAAAGTTCAAAGTAAATTTATTATCAAAGTATGGATATGTCACCATGTACTACCCTGAGATTCATTTTCTTGTAGGCATACACAGTAGAACAATGAAATACAATAGAATGGAGAAAAAACTACACATATAGACTGACAAACAACCAATGTGCAAAAGAAATCAAACTTTGCAAATACAAATAATAATAATAATAAATGAATAAATAATACTGAGAACCTGAGTTGTAGACTCCTTGATACCCCACCTCATCCCGCTTTGACCAACTCCATCAATATATCCTTCTATTTCTTCCTTTCTTATGTGCTTGCATAATTTTCATTTGAAAGCACCTTTGCTTTTTGCGTCAAGTATGTGCTCTGGTGGCAGGTTCCACACTTCACTGCTCTCTGGCCAAGCTACTCAATGCTATTTTTATCCAGGGCTGGGAGCCTTTAGCAATACCTGACCTACAACTCTTCCAGTTGCACACTGCAGGCACTGGCTAGGCATGTGTACCATGGCAGGACTGGGTACTTACAGTATATTCAACTGTGTTGGGATGGAGTGTGAGGGAGGGTGTTTGGGCTAATGAGCAGCATGTATAAATGAGTGAAGACAACTGAAAGGTCAAATAAAATAGTTGACACCATGTTAAAATAGTGGAGACAAAAATTTGGTATGAGCATATCAGCATATATTCTAAAATAATTTTAATGGCCTACAGTATGGGTTTTTAAATTTGTTGTTCCTGAAATTAATTAAAATGGATGTAATATATTATGTATCCTGAGAAAGTATTCTGTTACAAAAATGACAAGAGTTGATTGAGGATTTATTTGAACGTTATTGTAACCACTGGTCCATGGGAACTACTTGAACGAAAATATTAACTCAGCATAGGTTTCCCAAGGCGTGCGCAACCCTGCACTAAAAGGGCATTTTCATGAGATTGTTCTAATGATTTTCAAAGGTCACTGGTGTGAGTGAGGATCACCTGGTGGACTGGTAGTTTCCGCTATAGTGCTGGATAAAGGAAGCCTCCATGTGAAGCCTGATTAAAGAAGATAATCTCACTTCTCTTGTTTTGTACTCGTTTGTAACTGATGAACATGGAAAGAAATCTCTGTTCAAATAATTTCTTCTGCCATTTCTGACCACTTTATTTGAGATGAAATCTGCTAAAACAACTTGGGGGAGTGGTGACTGCAATTCCCCCTTGGATCAATCTACTGGAGGGAGAGGAATTTCTACGGCCTTTCCTTTATCAAATTATTCTCTTCCTTTTGTCTCCTGTGTACAAAAGAGTTGTGTTGGTAAATGCATGGCAAGTGCCTTTCTGTCTTCATATCTCTGATGCGCCTGCATCAACTTCGATACTTAGACAGAGAAGCTATTTAATTGTGGAGGGTATGCATCTGTCACTCATGCATGGACTCAACATGAGGCAACTGCTTAGTGATTAACAGTATGTTTTTTCTTATGCCACAGCCCAGAAAACCTATTCCAGTAATTTTTTCTTTCTTTCAAAAAGCCAATTCCTGCCAATTACACATAATATCAGTTGTAATGCATTGATTTCTCTAAATAAAATCAAATACAAGAATATCACTATGAATATCTGAATGTGATCACCCTTGTACAATCCTCCTTGTCATAGCTGGCTCAATTTTTAAACTCACTTTCCTAGCAAAAAAAAAGAGAAGCAAATATAATCACTCCAGTTTTTTTCTACCTTGCAAGCTATTTGGATTCAGCCACCAATCTGATGGACAATTTATCAGTCTCTTCAAAGCCAAGCATACTTTTCATCGCATTGAGCAAGATCTGTTTTGTCAATACCAATCAAGTAGAATTTCACTGGTAACTGACTTTTGGGAATGATCCACTGCGTTTTACTTCTCAGCTAAGGAAGAAGAGAAGTACATATAAAATTTTTGTTTATGTGACTGGAAATGTCTGGAATCCCATTTTGAGTTCACTGAAGATGGTTGTAACTTTCCTTCCCAGAATTATCCCATTTCTCTATACCATAACAGCCTTGGAACCTATTTTAAGGCTCTCCTTTCTGCCTTAATAATCTTTTAGTTTGTTATGTTCTGTACAAGTTTCTGACCTGCCACCATCTTTAAGTTTGCTTCTATTATGAATGTTATTCATTAACAATGGGTGGTAGCCCTCCCCTTGGAATTTTCACTAGACATGTTGGCATGTTGCATTTGGAGAAAGATCAGACCGGGCCTTTGATTTTGAGAAAGTTATTACAGGAGTTGCAGGTGCCCCTTTTAATGGGAAGACAGAACAGGACTTTATAGCCGGAAACATCTAAAGATAATTCAGGCACATTTTTCCAGGTATACAGGATTGCCTCACGCTGATTTTAAGCTTTTAAACATTAAGCAAGTTAATGAGAAATTTTTTCCTCCTTTTCAAAATTAAAATTATGTTCTTATTTGCCTGACATAAAGATGATGGGTGTTATTGGCGTATAGCTTTGCTAGCAAAATATAAAGTTCTTTGATTGTCAGAAATAACTTAATCAACAAAAATGTATTCATATGAAATGTTTTGTTTTACTTTTGAGAAGACATTTATTTCAGAATTGTTAATCTGTCTTCTCAAAGGACAACACAAAAAGTTATTTCAAAGTGAATTTTTTTGTACCTTGAACAGTTTTCCTTTGTCTGCTTCCTGTCCTCCATTATTCTGTTAAACATCTGTTCTTTGGTGGAGTGTGGTTTTATAATCTCTAGGTATTCTGCAGTATCCCAGCATTAATCTTGATTTCAGGATCAGGGTGCTATTCAACCATGATAGGCTTCACAGGTAATTCTTTCATTAACTGCTATCTGCATATCTCTTTTGCGTCACTGAGTAATGCAGATGAGGTGTAATCTCAGTTGCTATTCTGCTTTCTGGTCCATTACACTAGGGAATATTGCACGATCACTTCAGGCATTCTTTCTAACATCTAATCAACATAGATCTAAATAAGAACTAAATAAGAAGGATCTAAATAAGAACTTCCTTAAATTCACTGCTTAAACTACTAAGCTTCTATATAAATCACATAATTTCTGATGCCAACTATTGATCTTAAATAATTATCCAAAATAATTCTTGGCATCTGTCTTTTGAGTAGCAGATGCACAGTTCAGACTACAACAAATCGAGCTAATCCGTTGTTAAATTAATTCCTTAGAAAAACGAGTAAATGTTTAGTGATGATAAGATAAATATAGAAGTAAAGAAAATGCTGTAGTGCTGTTGGGGCAACCAAAACTATCATGAAAATATAACAAATCAAGATGAACATTGCAGTTTTGAATGCAAGGAAGATGACTTCCTGATTGCATTCTTCTTCTACTGGATATAGGTTGCTGACAGCAGCTTGCCAGAGTCCCCTAGTCTTTCAAGTTGTCTCCAGGTGTAGCCCTTCCTCGAAGATCCTTTCTCTCCCAGGGATGAGATCTTTGGAGCTTTTGGTGGCATTTCTGTAGCACTGTTTTTTTTTGTATAGAATGGGGTTGCTAGCCTCATGTCCTACCCTCCTCCTCTTGCAGCCGGGCTTGGGTCTATCCATGGCAGAGTTCCTGATTTGTCTTAAAAATATATTAAGTAATCTTTATCTTCAATCTGCTTTCTAAATAAATTGAATGTATCCACTTGGAAAGCAAGATTAGTTAGGAAATATTAAGTTGTTCTTCAATTTCTTGTTTCAGAAGCATGCCCCTATTAATTTGCCCTTATAGACACAGTTCTGTTTGAACCTACAGCTCAGCAGGTGTTGGATCCTGATACTTTTGTGATCCAAGGGTTTTTCGTAAGTCAAAAGCGAAGCATAAAACTTGTTGCTTACGATCATTTAATTGTGTGTTATAAGAGCAAAGAAGAAGGCAGAAGCACGGCAAGAGACAAGGTGAGGGAGAAAGAATAAAGGCTTTCTCATACCAGACTACTGATAACAGAACATTCATTTGATAGCAGTTAACCAATAAAATAGCCACCCCTAAAACCAAGACATTTCCAGAAAAATACGGAGACAACTCTAACCGCAGAACAATTGTGTATACTGTACATACTGTAGGTGATTGTATAAAAATACAAACAAGCATAAGAAAGTTAAACTACAAGGAAAATAACCATTCTCACCCAATTCAAATGAGGACACAGCATTAACTAAAGAGGTTTAACATGAGGATAAAATTCTACACATGGGGATTTTTTCATTCTTGTGGTTGTGGAGGCTCGTGGAAAGTAAACGAGAAGAACAGGATGGACAATGATTTTATTGAATGGGGCTGACTGTTCTCTTCCTGTTTTTATTTCTTTTGTTCTCACTTTAAATATTTAGGGGGTGTTGATTGAGGGATAAACATAGGCTAAGACATGTTATTTCTCTTCTTTGAATTATGCATGGTAATTACAATCTTTAAAGAACTAGAGCAGGCAGACAGAAGCCCATATTAAAGTTTTATCCAAACAACTGCATCTTTGACAATTGCCGTAGTCCCTGGACTGTCAGCTATAAACTGTTCAAATTTTGGTGTGGTTGCACAGGAGATCTTTCTTAACTGATCAAAACTGACAAATTAATGCAAATTAGCTCAAAATATTGTCCACACTATCCTCTGTGTTTTCTCTGGTCATTTTTGGAAGCATTCAGTATTTTACTGTGGAATTACTTGACTTTCACAATACTATGTAGTAGTTCCATGGATCATAATCACTACAGGTTTTTAAAAAATAATATTGTTAATTACAGAGGGATTGCATGTTCTTGTCAAGTATTAATGCCTTACGATTAGTAAATTAACCACAGCAAGCAAATCTATTAATTTTGTAGCAAGTATGAAGTGTTCATTTACTATATGTAACAATGCAAAAAAGTGTTGGTTTTCTTTGCATTAAATGCATAGATAGTCTGATCACATCTGAAACCATCTGTTTAAGAGAAAAAATATTCCCCAGTTGTCTTTTCCTTCATTTGAAGATACAGATTATTGATTTTTAGTTTGTTGCAAACTGACTTAAGCCCTCACAAATCTTAGACAATATGTTGATTTTAGTATCTGACATTTTCTAGAGAAGTAAATCCAGTCTATTTCAGACATCCCATCCTGCAAAAACTCACTTCAGAGAGGTCTCAACCTCATTTCAGGGAGGTCTCAACCTCATAGCAGTCTGTGTCAATGAATTTGTTAATTTTTCAGGACATCAGATTCACAAGTGTTTTGTGAGTCAAGCAACACACATCAAAGTTGCTGGTGAACGCAGCAGGCCAGGCAGCATCTCTAGGAAGAGGTACAGTCGACGTTTTGGGCTGAGACTCTTCGTCAGGACTAACTGAAGGAAACGCTAGTAAGAGATTTGAAAGTGGGAGGGGGAGGGGGAGACCCAAAATGATAGGAGAAGACAGGTGGGGGAGGGATGGAGCCAAGAGCTGGACAGGTGATTGGCAAAAGGGATGTGAGAAGATCATGGGACAAGAGGCCCAGGGAGAAGGGAAGGGGGGAGAGGGGGGAAAAATCCAGAGGATGGGCAAGGGGTATAGTCAGAGGGACAGAGGGAGAAAAAGGAGAGAGAGAAAAAGAATGTGTGTATATAAACAAATAACGGATGGGGTACGAGGGGGAGGTGGGGCATTAGCGGAAGTTAGAGAAGTCAATGTTCATGCCATCAGGTTGGAGGCTACCCAGACTGAATATAAGGTGTTGTTCCTCAAACCTGAGTGTGGCTTCATCTTTACAGTAGAGGAGGCCGTGGATAGACATATCAGAATGGGAATGGGATGTGGAATTAAAATGTGTGGCCACTGGGAGATCCTGCTTTCTCTGGCGGACAGAGCATAGGTGTTCAGCAAAACGATCTCCCAGTCTGCGTTGGGTCTCGCCAATATATAGAAGGCCACATCGGTAGCACCGGACACAGTATATCACCCCAGCCGACTCACAGGTGAAGTGCCGCCTCACCTGGAAGGACTGTCTGGGGCCCTGAATGGTGGTAAGGGCGGAAGTGTAAGGGCATGTGTAGCACTTGTTCTGCTTACAAGGATTAGTGCCAGGAGGGAGATCAGTGGGGAGGGATGGGGGGAGACGAAGTCGCATTCACCAGCAACTTTGATGTGTGTTGCTTGAATTTCCAGCATCTACAGAATTCCTCGTGTTTATGTTTTGTGAATCAGCTGACTTCTGAATTCTGTCTTGATGTGCCATGTTCACAATAGCTGCTGTCTTGGTTGATGAGCAGACATAGTTTTTTGCTATTTCTGAATCAGGAAACATTTTCCTGAATAGCTTGCCTGTGTGCTTACACACCTGGAATGGCAGGTTATGCTCAACAATGAAAGATGTAAAGTACACCTCAGCTCTAGTGACTTTCTTTGTCAGACTTTGGTTTTCTGCTGAAAAGAATTGTGAAATACTTGAGCAGCCTTCCCTGCGCTGAGCCTCCCTAATATGTTGTGGTCCCTAAAAGAAATAAAAGCATGAGGTGTATCCTTATTACAGGTGTGCGCTGCTTAACGTCCATTCGGACAACGTCCGATTGCATATACGTCTGTTATCTCACACACACACACACACACACACACACACACACACACAGCCTGCAATAGTCGGGATCAGAACTTACTTTTTAAAATCGAAATGGGGGATTTTAAATGAGTGATTTAGAAGTTCTGTATCTTCAAGTTCAAGTTTATCGTCATCGGGCTGATTGTCCACAAACGAAACGACCTCTGTCCGGACCATCTGTAGCCACAATACACATACCATGCACACCACATAAAACAATATATTACCATATTATTTAATAAAGTGTAATTCAAAATGCATGTAAACAGTTCGCTATCCTAATGACGAGACCTCGGTGGGGGCTGGGTATTTATTGAAATCGTCTTTTCTTCTGAAAACAGTTGCGCTTAAACCCAGCCCCTGGCGGGCTTCGATGTACCTGTAGTTGGAAGTGTTTCAGGAAAAAAAACCCGAAGAATTTGCTTGCTGTGAGCGCGTTTGTCAAAGATGTCTTAGCGGACGATTTTGGAATTTCGCTCCAATTTAAACCCCGCTCTAATCCCCTTCAAGACGCCAACGCACCCCACCCGTATAGGACAGCCTCGCGTAGTCAGGTTGTCATCGCCAGCCTTGGGAATTTCTTCGCCAGGCTTTTGTACTTCATCACCGACAATTGTTCTGATCATCTCAGCGTCATTACAGACAGCAGCAACTGAACTGATGGACTATGGAAGACAGAGAGAGGTCAACTGTAAAGCCCGCCCACAGAGAAAACTGATAGGTCTACTTAGCACAAAGAGAGATCAAGCAGGATTCATTCATTTTCTTTCCTTTTTTTCCCTCTCCCTCTCTAAAAAATCGATTTCCGGGATATTGTATATAATTTGTGGGCATCAGGGAGCTGCTATCAATATGCGGGAGACTCCCGGAACTCCCAGGAGAGGTGGGATGTCTGCTATTTACTCATGGAGAATAGCCAAGAACATAGGTAGAGGGGAAGGCCATTTAAGACCATACAGCCATAAGGCATAGGAGAAGGATTAGGCCATTTGGCCCATCAAGCCTGTGCAGCCATTCTATCATGGTTGATTTATTATCACGCTCAACCTCATTCTCCTGCCTTCTCTACATAACCTGTGATGCCTTGATTAATCAAGGACCTATCACCCTCCGCTTTAAATATACCCAATGACTTGGGCTCTACAGCCATCCATGGCAATGAATTCCAAAGATTCAACATGCACTGGCAAAAGAAAAACCCTCTCATCTCTGTTCTAAGGGGACATCCTTCTATTCTGTGACCAGTGATGTTCTTCAGGGGTCGGTGTTGAGACCACTTCTTATCACAGTATTTTTCAGTGATTTGGATGACAGAATTGATGGCTCTGTGACCTAGGCTGTGAACAATCCAGAGACAGGTGGAGGGGCAGGTGGTGTTGAGGAAGCAGGGAGTCTGAGAAGGACTTAGACAGATTTGGAGGTTGGGCAAAGTGGTAGCAGATGGAATGTAGTGTAAGGAAGTGTATGGTCATGCACTTTAGTAGAAGGAATAAAGGCACAGATTATTTCTAAAAATCAGAGATGCAAAGGGACTTGGGAGTCCTCGTGCAGGATCCCCTAAAGTTTAGCTTGCAGGTTGAGTCAGTGGTGAGGAAAGTAAATGCAATGTTAGCATTCATTTTGAGTGTACTATAAAAACAAAGATGTAATGCTGAGGCTTTAAAAGGCATTGGTCAGACCACACTTGGAGTATTGTGAGCAGTTTTGTGCCCCTTATCAATGAAAAGATGTGCTGGCATTGGAGAGGATCAAGAGGAGGTTCAAAAAATTGGTTCAGGGAATGAAAGGATTAACATATGAGGAGCATTTGATGGCTTTGGGATTGTACTCACTGGAGTTTAGAAGGTTGAGGGGTGATCTCATTGAAACCTATTGAATATTGAAAGGCCTTGATAGAGTGGATGTGGAGAGGATGTTTCCTATAGTGGTGGAGTCCTGGACTAGAGGGCACCGCCTCAGAATACAAGGACGTCTATTTAGAACAGAGATGAGGAGGAAATTTTTTTAGCTAGAGGGCTGTAGACCTGTGGAAATCATGACCACAGATGGCTGTGGAGGCCAAGTCACTGGGTATGTTTAAAGCGAAGCTTGCTAGGTTCTTGATTAGCCAGAATTATGTGGAGAAGGCAGGAGAATGGAGTTGAGAGGGATAATATATGAGCCAAGATGGAATGGCAGAGCAGACTCAGTGG
Organism: Mobula birostris; assembly: GCF_030028105.1. Taxonomy (NCBI): domain Eukaryota; kingdom Metazoa; phylum Chordata; class Chondrichthyes; order Myliobatiformes; family Myliobatidae; genus Mobula; species Mobula birostris. The sequence continues at coordinate 110,982,943 of NC_092379.1, forward strand.
GTTGAATGACCTAATTCTGCTCATATGCCTTATGTCTGGTCCTAGGCTCCCCCACTATAGGAAACTCTCCACGTCTGGAGCCAGTTCTGTCAATTGATTAGGTCATGGCTGATCATTGTCATGTTTTGGAATTATGTAATGCCTTTATTGAACACAAATATATTATTCTCCATTGTAAAGTTTTCAGTTGAAAAGATTTTGGGGAAGACAATGAGAGCTAGAGTCAGAACACCAGTAATTCCAGCACTCCTTTTGTGAGGAAGTCATATCTTACCTCAATTTTTAAGGTTATGTTCCTTTATTCTCAACTCTCCCACCATTTAAAAAAAATAATTCAAAGGGTGTAGACTTGGCAGGCTACAGCCAGCATTTAACTGTCCGTCCTGAATTGTCTCAGAAAAGATTGTGGTCGCTTCCTTCTTGAACTGTTGTGGTCCTTAAGATATGGTCATACCCAGAGCGGTGTAAGGAAAAGAGCTGCAGGATATTGTCACAGTGACAGCAGGAATAACACTGTTTCCAAATCAAGGTGGTCTGTGGCTTGGAGGGCAAATTCCATGTGTAGCCATGATTTTGCTGTCCTTGTCCTTCTATCTAGTAAAGGACAAATTGTGGGTTTGGAAGGAGCTGTCTATGGACCTTGGTGGGTAGCTGCATTGTGTCCCATGGATGGTGCTAATTGCTGCTGGTGTTCTTCAGTGATGAAGTGAGTGAATGATTGCAGATAGGATAGCGATGCAATAGGCTGCCATGTCCGACATTGTGCCGAGCTTCCTGAGTGTTGTTGTAACTGCAACTCATCCAGACAAATGGAGAGTTTGCCATCAGACTCCTGACTTCAGCCTCTTCTGCACGTTGTGTTTATGGCTACTCCAGGTCAGTTTCTGGTCCATGGTAATCTCCTGGTTAATGATAGTAATGTCCTTGAAAGCCAAACAACTACTAGCTAGACTTTCTCTTGCTGGATGTCTTTGTTACATGGCATTTGTCTGGCACCTATCACCTCAGGCCTGGATATTGTCCAGGTCTCGATGCACTTGGATGTGGACTGCTTCATTATCTCAAGAGTGGTGATTGACGCTGAATATTGTGCAGTCATCAGTGAACAAACCTTTCTATCTCTGGCATTTTGACTAAAGGACGGTCATTGATGAAGCAGCTGAAGATAGTTGGGGTGAAGACACTACCCTGAGGAACTCCTGCAGAGCTGTCCTGGGACTGAGATAATTGACCTCCAACCACCACAGACATCTTAGTACTAGGTATGGTTCCAACCAGTGGAGGGTTTTCTCACTGTTTTCAACGTCTTCAACATAAAAGGGCTTTTTGAAGCCACACTCAATCAAATGCTGCCTCGATGTCAAGGGCAGTTACTGTCAGAAGTAATAGCTTCTCTGCATCTATACTTCGAAATCCTTTAATAATTTCAGACACCCTTAATTAGATTATTCCTTAATCTCATGTACTGTATTTAAAAGGATGAAAGCTTATCTGTTGCTAGGCTGGCTTCAGTTTAATTCTTTTATCTCCAAAATCATTCTCATAAACCAGCATATCAGCCCCTTCCAAAGCTAATATATCCTTTTTTTGTCTGTTTTCCCTTCTTTCTCCCCCCTCTCCTTTCCTGCGTATATCATGGAAGTTTCATTTTAAAATCTGGTTTACAGTTAGTTCATTTTGCCTAGCATTTGTTTCCTTTGGGGATCCCATTAACTAAGTATGTTTTGAGTGGATGGCACGGGCACTAAAATAACTCACAGGCAGTCTGTTGTATTGATGTGAAGCATATAAATGTGTATATTGGATGATGAAAGAACTGGGCTTATCTAAGATACCGCACAAAAGAAAATAATTTCAAGTTCAAATTCAAGTTTAATTATCATTCAGCCATACATGAATATAGCCAAAGGAAACAGCATACCTCTGGGGCCAAGGTGCAAAACACTTTACTAAGGCGCACAGCACAACAAACATAGCACAAATAGCACATATGATTATGATTTCAGAAAGACATACGCAAAGAGAAAAAATAATATAGCCAAAGTCCCCAAGTCTCATGACTGTAGATTGATATTGTCCTGGTCCGACTTGTTCTTCCATTGAGCGGTTACTGGAGGGCAGCACCAAGCAGACACCAGAGGGCAGCACCGAGCCAATACTGAAGGGCAGCACTGACAGAAGGGGACAGCCCCAACCCAGAACAGATTCCAGTGAGCCGACAGAGGCCACTGCTCTCTCCCACACTGCCTCACTATCTCCTCCCCTGGGCAAATGCCAAAGGCAACCCTGCTGCAAGAGCCTAGTCCTCACCAAAACTGAGGCATTGCAGCTCAACCTCTGTTGGTTTCGCCATGAAGCTAGTGAACTGGACTTGTGATATTCTAGGTTATCAATGTTCAATAGGGTCCTGTGATCACGATAAAAACATCCAAGGAAATCATGCAGTCCTTTTGTTGGATCATATACCATCTCAACACAAAAATCACAATAATAACTGTAAACGGGGAAGACTAGATTTCTGTATCAAGCTTCTATAAAAATCTTTGGTCATCACAGATGCAGAATAGCCTTGTGGGTAAATTACAAGGAAAGACAGTATACTAATCCTTTTTCTGCTCTAGCAATGCTCTATTATTCAGCGGAGAATTGTATGACTGAGCATTAGCCAAAAAGAAAGGATTAGGAATATAGAAAACACGAATGAAATATTCAGCAAAATATAATTCTTTCTGTGTTTTTAATGCTGCATGTGTGGTACAGGACATTTTTAGAAACCGGTATTATTTCATACACATTTATTTAGTTTCTCAAAGTCAATTTCCTGGGAATAGGTACACTCGACAGTTCTATTATTTGCAGTGATTGGAGGCACATTTCTTTTGCCTGAGCTGCTACTCCTAATCAGATCTTGGAACTACAAGGACCAGTTTTGAGAGCCTCCAGCATGATTTCAATTTTAACTAAATTGGTCTGAATTAAGTTACTTTACCACAAATTGTTACTCATTTATACTACATTATTGCTAAGGTTATAAAGGGAGCCAGACCACTTGATTAAGGGACAACTTATATATAAGCTGCTCAGAACAATTTTCAGGCATCCCAGAAGCATTTTAGTGAAATCAAGCAAAAGTCAATATTGTACTACTCTGTTGAGCCATTTCTTACATAACAGCTTAAAATCATATTTTTACATGGCTAAGGGACATGAAAAGGTCGAATTATTGACTGAACCTTGATTGCAATAAGTTACATTTTAATGTTTCTTCAACATTTCTCAAAGTTGAGCACCACTCATGGCTGACAAATGAGATTGGTCATCTGCACATCTTTAATAGTGTAAGCAAACTATTTTTAATAATGCTGGCCTCGCTATTAACTGTTAGCAGAGTGCAAAATAAAAAGACATACACAGAAAATATCAGAACAATCAAAGTTAACTATCTATTATAATAGAAATAGGTGGAAGCACACAACTTGACTTGGTTTTATTTAAGTCAAGATTCCTCTTTTAAAAAGGGTGGAATACTGGGAAGGGGATTCTGGGGCGAAATTGAAAAATCATGAATAGCACTGCATTTTATTATCAGGGGAGGTTGAGAGAGCAACTTCAGCTGAATTTTTCTTTTGCTTGCTGTCACAGTGTAAAATGAGTGGGTGGGTAACAGAAAACTGCAGCAGTTCTGAGCCAACGACAGAGAAAATCGGCAGGGTGAATCATGATTAGCCCATCAGATCTGATATGCCTAAATGTTGAAATTACCTTCTTAATGTGGTATTTGTCTCAATCTAGACATGAAGCTATACTGGTATTAGGTGCAGAGATTAACATTAATCTTTAATTTATTCAAATCTCTTTTGAACACATTGCACCAATAGCTGGATATCTAATACTTCTGATGACTTGAGACTGGAGATTGTGAGGAAATTTGATAGCCAAACAATAATCATGCATAATGATTATTACTCCAGATCAGACTGTTATTTCTTTGTACAAATTTTCTGATGTTCAGAGGCCAATGCTTGAGTAATGGCTTTACCCCTTTTATGAATAAAGGAATAGTCGTCTTCTGCAAATTTGGCTGGAGGTTTAGTGATCCTTTTCAGTTGGTTTCAGGAATCACATTTGGATAAGCAGAGACTGTGTGATTCCATCAAAGTATCCATCTGCCCATAGGCTGTAAAAGTACATTATAGAACTGATTTAAGTTCGTGGTGAACGTTGTATGGAATGACTGCCTCTCATCAACCAGGCCACCATTCACACATTTCTTATGGCCTGATTTTCTAACTGGAGCTGGGCCTTTCAGAGGGATTGGGACCAGCTAGATGTACAGCAGATTTTTGTGGTGCTTCTGGCTAAGGCAAATAATGATGGTAGAACTATCAATAAGGTGGCCTTTTTTGAAGGCAGTCAAATCTCAATGAATAGCAGTGGCTGGTACCAAAATGTATCAAAATTCATACTACATACATAGCATGTTTAATCCTTAAAGGTACGGTACTATGCGGTATGTTATAGGCCAGTCTGCACACAGAACAGTCTGTACTATTTATTCCAATGACCCATTGTTGCATGTGCTAAACTTGTAACACTTCAATATCTCTGAAAGACTGAATTGAAAAATTCTTTTATGTTTATGTTTTACAAAGCTCATGTAAGATAGACCATACAGGAACAGTATTAGCCCATTTGGCCAATCAAGTATGCTCCACCATTCAATCATGACTGATCCATTTTTCCCCTCCTCAGCCTCACTCCCAGGCCTTCTACCCATAACCTTTAATGCCATGGCCAAATAAGAACCTATCAATCTCTGCCCTAAATATACCCGATGACCTGGCCTCCATAGCAGCATTTGGTAACAAATTCCACAAATTCAACAAATTCAACGTCCTCTGGCTGAAGAAATTTCTTCCCATCCCTGTTTTAAATGGCCGCCCCTCTATCCTGAGGCTGTGCCCTCTTTTCCCAGACTCCCCCACCATGGGAAACATCATTTCCACATCTGCTCTGTCTAGGCCTTTCAACATTCGAAAAGTTTCAAAGAGATCTCCCCCATTCTTCTAAAATCCAATGAGTACAGACCCAGAGCCACCAAACGTTCCTCATATGATAACCCTTTCATTCCCAGCATCATCCTTGTGAACCTCCTCTGAAACCTCTCCAATACCAGCACATCTTTTTTAGATAAGGAGCCCAAAACTGTTCACGATACTCAATGTGACGTCTCACCAGTGCCTTATAAAGCCTCTGCATCACATCCCTGCTGTTATATTCTGGATCCCTTGAAATGAATGCTAACATGGCATTTGCCTTCCTCACTACTGACTCAACCTGCAAATTAACCATTGGGGTGTTCTGCACAAGGACTTCCAAGTCCCTCTGCATCTCAGATTTCTGGATTTTCTCCCCATTTAGAAAATAGTCTGCACATTTATTTCTTCAACCAAAGTGCATGACATGCATTTTCCAACATTGTATTTCAATTTTCCACTTCCTTGCCCATTCTCCTAATCTACCTAAGTCCTTCTGCAGCCTTCCTGTTTCCTCAGCACTACCTGCCCCTCCACTAATCTTCATATCAACTGCAAACTTGGCAACAAAGCCGTCTATTCCATCACCTAATCATTGATATACAGTATAAAAGAAGAGGTCCCAACACCCACCCCTGCGGAACACCACTAGTCATTGGCAGTCAACCAAAAAAGGATCCTTTTATTCCCACTCGTTGCCTCCTGCCTGTCAGCCAATGCTCTAACCATGCTAATAACTTTCCTGTAATACCATGGCTCTCAACTTAGTAAGCAGCCTCATGTGTGGCCTTCTGAAAATCCAGACATACAACATCCACTACATCTCCTTTTTCTAACCTACTTGTAATCTCCTCAAAGAATTCCAACAGGTTCGTCAGGTAAGATTTTCCCTTAAGGAAACCAAGCTGACTTTGTCCTATGTTGTTCTGTGTCACCAAATATTCCATAACCTCAACCTTAACAATTGACTCCAACATCTTCCCAAGGTGCAGAATAGCTGCATTCCAAAAACAAAGAAATACTCAAATGGCGAAAGAGTATAACCTTAGCTGACAAGGGAAGTCAAGGCGAATGGAAAAGAAAAAGAGGTCAGGCTAACTGGTCTATAATTTCCTTTCTGCTGCCTTCCTCCCTTCTTAAAGAGTGGAGTGACATTTGCAAATTTCCAGTCCTCTGACATCATGCCAGATTTGAATGATTTTTGAAAGGTCATTACTAATGCCTCTACGATCACAACCATTACCTCTTTCAGAACCCTGGGCTGCAGTTTATCGGGTCCAGGTGTCTTATGTACCTTTAATTCTTTTATATTTTTGAGCACCTTCTCTCTTGTAATACTAACTGAACTCACTTCTCTCCTCTCACACCATTCAACTCCTGGCACAATACTAGTGTCTTCCACAGTGAAGAATGATGCAAAATACTCATTTAGTTCAAGCAACACACATCAAAGTTGTTGGTGAACGCAGCAGGCCAGGCAGCATCTCTAGGAAGAGGTACAGTCGACATTTCAGGCCGAGACCCTTCGTCAGGACTAACTGAAGGAAGAGTTAGTAAGAGATTTGAAAGTGGGAGGGGGTGGGGGGGATCTAAAATGATAGGAGAAGACAGGAGGGAGAGGGATGGAGCCAAGAGCTGGACAGGTGATTGGCAAAAGGGATGTGAGAGGATCATGGGACAGGAGGCCCAGGGAGAAAGACGGGGGGCGGGGGGGGAAGATCCCAGAGGATGGGCAAGGGGTATAGTCAGAGGGACAGAGGGAGAAAAAGGAGAGTGAGAGAAAGAATGTGTGTATAAAAATAAATAACGGATGGGGTACGAGGGGGAGGTGGGGCATTAGCGGAAGTTAGAGAAGTCAATGTTCATGCCATCAGGTTGGAGGCTACCCAGACGGAATATAAGGTGTTGTTCCTCCAACCTGAGTGTGGCTTCATCTTTGCTGTAGAGGAGGCCATGGATAGACATGTCAGAATGGGAATAGGATGTGGAATTAAAATGTGTGGCCACTGGGAGATTCTGCTTTCTCTGGCGGACAGAGCGTAGGTGTTCAGCAAAGCGGTCTCCCAGTCTGCGTCGGGTCTCGCCAATGTATAGAAGGCCACATCGGGAGCACCGGATGCAGTATATCACCCGAGCCGACTCACAGGTGAAGTGTCGCCTCACCTGGAAGGACTGTCTGGGGCTCTGAATGGTGGTAAGGGAAGAAATGTAAGGGCATGTGTAGCACTTGTTCCGCTTACACGGATAAGTGCCAGGAGGGATATCAGTGGGGAGGGGTGGGGGGGACGAATGGACAAAGGATTCGCGTAGGGAGCGATCCCTGCGGAAAGCAGAGAGAGGTGGGGAGGGAAAGATGTGCTTAGTGGCGGGATCCCGTTGGAGCTGGCAGAAGTTACGGAGAATAATATGTTGGACCCGGAGGCTGGTGGGGTGGTAGATGAGGACTAGGGGAACCCTATTCCTAGTGGGGTGGCGGGAGGATGGAGTGAGAGCAGATGTGCGTAAAATATGGGAGATGCGTTTGAGAGCAGAGTTGATGGTGCAGGAAGGGAAGCCCCTTTCTTTAAAAAAGGAGGACATCTCCCTCGTCCTGGAATGAAAAGCCTCATCCTGAGAGCAGATGCGGCGGAGACGGAGGAATTGCGAGAAGGGGATGGCATTTTTGCAAGAGACAGGGTGAGAAGAGGAATAGTCCAGATAGCTGTGAGAGTCAGTAGGCTTATAGTAGACATCAGTGGATAAGCTGTCTCCAGAGATAGAGAGAGAAAGATCTAGAAAGGGGAGGGAGGTGTCAGAAATGGACCAGGTAAACTTGAGGGCAGGGTGAAAGTTGGAGGCAAAGTTAATAAAGTCAGCGAGCTCAGCATGCATGCAGGAAGCAGCGCCAATGAAGTCGTCGATGCAGCGAAGGAAAAATGTGGGACAGATACTGGAATAGGTACGGAACATAGATTGTTCCACAAAGCCAACAAAAAAGCAGGCATAGCTAGGACCCATACGGGTGCCCATAACTACACCTTTAGTTTGGAGGAAGTGGGAGGAGACAAAGGAGAAATTATTAAGAGTAGGGACTAATTCCGCTAGACGGAGCAGAGTGGTGGTAGAAGGGAACTGATTAGGTCTGGAATCCAAAAAGAAGCGGAGAGCTTTGAGACCTTCCTGATGGGGGATGGAAGTATATAGGGACTGGACATCCATGGTAAAAATAAAGCGGTGGGGGCCAGGGAACTTAAAATCATCGAAAAGTTTAAGAGCGTGAGAAGTGTCACGAACATAGGTAGGAAGGGATTGAACAAGGGGGGATAAAACCGTGTCGAGGTATGCAGAAACGAGTTCGGTGAGGCAGGAGCAAGCTGAGACAATAGGTCTGTCAGGACAGGCAGGTTTGTGGATCTTGGGTAGCAGGTAGAAACGGGAAGTGCGAGGTGTGGAAACTATAAGGTTGGTAGCAGTGGATGGGAGATCCCCTGAGCAGATAAGGTCGGTGATGGTATGGGAGACAATGGCCTGGTGCTCCTTAGTGGGGTCACGATCGAGGGGTAAATAAGAGGATGTATCCGTGAGTTGTTGCTGTGCCTTGGCAAGGTAGAGGTCAGTACGCCAGACTATAACAGCACCCCCCTTATCGGCGGGTTTAATAGTAAGGTTAGGATTAGTGTGGAGGGAGTGGAGAGCAGAGCGTTTGGAAAGAGTGAGGTTGGAATGGGAACAAGATGCGGTGAAGTCGAGACGGTTGATATATGTGGTGAAGTCGAGACGGTTGATGTATGCGGTGAAGTCGAGATGGCTCATCTGCCATCTCCTTATTCTCCATTATTATTTCTCTGGCCTTATTTTCTAGCAGTCCTTTATCCACTCTCATCTCTGTTTTATTTTTTATATACTTGAAAAAGCTTTTGCTATCCACCTTGTTATTGTTTGCTAGCTTGCTTTCATATTTCATCTTTTTTCTCCTAATGATTTTTTACTTGCTTTCTCTAGGTTTTTAAAAGCATTACAATCCTCTATCTTCCTGCTAAGTTTTGCTTTGTTGTATGCCCTCTCTTTTGCTTTTATATTAGCTTTTACTTCCCTTGTCAGTCTCAGTTGTACTCTTTTGCAATTTGAGTATTTCTTTGTTTTTGGAATGCATATGTCTGGCACCTTCCTCATTTTTCCCAGAACCTCAAGTCATTGCCGCTCTGCTGTCATCCCTGCCAATTTACTTTAGTTAACTTTTCTCTCATACTACTATAATTTCCTCAACTCCACTTAAATACTGCTATATCGGACTTTACTTTCTCCCTTTCAAATTTCAAGTTGAACTCATTCATATTGTGATCTCTGTTTCCTAAGAGTTCCTTTACCTTAAGCTCCCTAATCACCACTGGTTCATTATATAACACCCAATCGAGTATAGTTGATCTCCTAGTAGCTCAATAATAAACTCTAAAATGCCATCTCAAAGGCATTCAGTAAATCCATTCTCGAGATCCATTACCAACCTGATTTTCCCAATCTATCTGCATGTTAAAATCTTCCATGACTATCATAACATTGCACTTTAGACACACCTTTTCTATTTCCCATTGTAGTCTGTAGTCCACATCACAGCTACTGTTTGGAGGCCTGTATAAAACTGCCCCAGGTTTCTTTTACACTTGCATTTCCTTAACTCAACCCATAAGGATTCAACATCTTCTGTTCCTATGTCACATCCTTCTACTGATTTGATGCCATTCTTTACCAGCAGACCTATGCCACCCTATCTACTTACCTTCCTATCCCTCTGATACAATGTATAACCCTGGATATTTAGCTCCCCAACTACAACCATCCTTCAACCACGATTCAATGATGGCCACAACATCATACCTGGCAATCTGTAGTAGTGCAACAAGATCATCCACCTTATTTCTTATACTCCATACATTGAGATATAACACTTTGAGTACTGTGTTTGCTACCCTTTTCGATTCTACACCCCTATTGCACTGATACTCACCCTGCTGGCCTGCAAATTTGTCCTATCATCTGCCTGCCCTTTCTGATGGTCTGACTGCAGGCTATTTTTGCTTTTTCACCATCCGTCCCATCCTGTCCCTTCACTTCAGTTGCCATCGCCCTGCCAAATTAGTATAAACCCTCCCCAACAGTTCAAACAAACCTGCCCACGAGAATATTGGTTCCCCTCAGGTTCAGGTGCAACCTGTCCCTTTTGAACAGGTCACACCTCCCCCAGAAAAGATCCCAATGATCCAAGAACCTGAAGCCCTGCCCCCTGCACCAGCTTCTCAGCCAGGCACTTAGCTGCCAGTTCATCCAGTTTCTGGTGTGTGGCACAGGTAGCAAGCCAGAAACTACTAACCTAGAGGTCCTGCTTCTGAACTTTCTGCCGAGCTCTCTAAATTCTCTCTTCAGAATCTCCTTGCTTTTCCTTCCTATGTCATTGGTACCAACATGTACCAAGACATCTGGCTGCTCTCCCTTCCCCTCCAAAATGCTGTGGACTCAATTCAAGGTGTCCTTGACCCTGGTATCCGGGTGGCAACATACCATCCAGGTGTCCCTTTCACGTCCACAGAATCTCCTGTCTGTTTCTCTAACGATTGATTCCCCTATATCTACTGCTCCCCCTTTTCTTTCTACACCATGGCCCCATGCTCAGTGCCATTTCCCTGGGAATGCCTCGTTTATAGTTAGTATCATTGTAACTCTTCATTCCCATCCTCCCACCCAGCCCTGATAAATTTTGATCTTTATGTATTTGCTGTGTAATGTTGTATCCCTCTCTCAAACCACAATATTATTTACTTTCAAGATAATTTCTGTATACATGGAAAAAGGCTGAACTAGTCAAAGTCTTCAGGATTGCTGACATACCCACCATGTACATACACTGACTGCCATGATCACTGCTCCTCCTGGAGAATTCAGTTCTCTAAGTACTTTACGTTAGATGGCTGCTCTGCTGTGCCTTAAGCAGTAACATTCAAACTCAAGGCCATAGTAGTGTTGATACCTCTTTAGTGCTGCTGGTTTCTCAGGCAAACAACTGAGGTAGAGCTACCAATACTATAGGGAATCAATGCCCCATTGGCTAATACAGCTTATTAAAACTCATATCACATGATGTATTAAGTTCTTAATGGTGCATTAGCCTTCAAACAGTACATGTTATACCAGTTGTATAACAAAAAGACTGGGAGTACAAAATAAATGTGGGAAAAGGGGGCGTGATCAGGTTCACAGGTTCAGAGATCAAAATCCAACAAGAATTTAGGAAAAAATCCTACTTCAGCAGCTCTATTGCTCCAGCAGAGTTTTAATTATCATTTAACATGGCATAGTATACACTCAGTACTGTCAATATTCTGGAACAATGGTTTCAGAAAATCATAGGGGATTTACCCTGCCCCCCCAATTCTGCACCTGAGTTTGATTCATTAGATTAGATTAGATTATGAGGACATACAGTCCTCTTTTATTGTCATTTAGTAATGCATGCATTAAGAAGTGATACAATATTCCTCCGATGTGATAGGACAGACCAAGACTGAAAAACTGACAAAACCACATAATTATAACATATTGTTTACAACAGTGCAAACAGTGCAAACAATACCATAACTTGATGAAGAACAGGCCATGGGCACAGTTAGAAAAATTTCAAAGTCTGTCAAAAGTCCAACATCTCACGCAGATGGGAGAAGGAAGAAAACTCTCCCTGCCATGCCCGACCACAGTCCAACTCTGAGTCATCCTAAAACTTCGAGCCTCCGACCAGCCCTCCGACACCGAGCACCATCTCTGCCAAACGCTTCGACCTCAGCCCCGGTCGGCAGCAGCAGGCAAAGCCGGGGATTTTGGGGTCTTCCCTCCGGAGACTCTCGATCGCACAGTAACAGCGGCAGCGAACCAGGCATTTCAGAAGTTTCTCCAGATGTTCCTCTGTGCTTCTCACGTCTATCTCCATCAAATCAGAATTGTGCACGGCATCCTACTTACAAATACAATATCATTTTACCGGAGAGCTGCGTGCGCTGCGTCGCGCCACCATCTTCTCCTCCCGCCATGTAAAGTTTCATCTATGAATCTCCAGCGAGGAAAAAAAATGAAAGGCAGTATGAGCCAAATTTCAAATGTTTCAAAGGTACATTTAATGTCAGCGAATTGTTTACAATATACATCCTGAAATTCTTTTTCTTCGCAAACATCCACAAAAACAGAGGAGTGCCCCAAAGAATGAATGACACTTCAGTGTTAGAACCCCAAAGTCCCACCCAGCCCCCCCCCCACTCACACATAAGCGGCAGCAAAGCAAGGACCCCTCCCCATCAGCAAAAAAAGTATCAGTGCCCTCCACCGAGCACTGAAGCGTGCAGCAAAGCATCAATAAAGACACAGACTTGCAGTACCCCAAGGACTACTCATTCATCCGGTAATTCCACATACCACAGGCTCTCTTTCTCCCTAATAAGAGAAAAAGAGGTGTCCGTTTCACAGCAAGAGGGGAGACATAATAAACAATTTGCTGGTTAACGATGTTAAAAGTCCGTTGCATTGCTCCTTCCGAGCTTTGTGCCCAAAGAACTCAGGTCTTTAAGTGCACAGCCAGCAGCCAGCTTGTTGCTTTCAATCTTCCATGTACTCCCACGACACACCAGTTTTCTGAGGCGGCACCCACCTCGAGTCCTCCCACCTCCAGAGCCACGAAATCCCAGAATCCTGAAGGCGCGGTCTTCTAGGCCACATCCTTGGCATATCAAATAGCGGCCAGTCATGAGACCCGAGAGTGGGTCTCATTCCCGCAGAGAACCGAAGTCAACGTGTAACTCCAGGTCAGGGTCTTCAAAAGAACCCTGAAAGGGAAAAATAGAGATATTAAAGATAGAAATAGAGCTGTTTCTGAAGATGCAAGCGAAGGAGTCACCGTTAGGCACCATTGTCCTCCTAAGCTCCCTGCTCAGGTTTACTGAAGATTTACACTCCAGACTGTCTGAAAATCTTTTTTCACCCTCTTAATCTTTATACAATCAAAAGAAATCAAATATGTGGGGAAAATGGTAAAGATGGGAGAAACAGAAGTGAGCCTTGGAAGTACTCCAGCAAGTCAGTAAGCTACTGTGCAGTGTTAACATTTCAGGTCAGTGACCTTCCATCAGAACTATTGAAGTTATGACATCGTCTGATGAAATCATTAAGCTAATAAGTTAACGCTGTAACATTCTCGACAAAAACTGCCTGACCTTCTGAGTATTTCCGGCAGTTTCTATTTTTTATTTCAGTTTTCCTACATCTGATTTTTTTTCGATTTTTTTGCAAAGGCTGATATTCTATTGTTATTCTGTTAGAGTTGTGCCTTGTTCTTTTTTCCAATCAAACCAATAATAAAAGGCTCGTTAACATTTGCAAATATGATGAAGGAAAATGCACAAAACTTCACCAGATTGATTCCTGGGCTGAAACATGTGCCCTGTGCGGACAAATTAGGCTGAAGCCTATTGACTTTGCTTCTTGACTTTAGGAAAAATGAGAGGTGAACTGAATGAAGCATATAAAAAATTTTAATGGAGCTTTACAGGGAAGATGAAGGGGTAATGATTCTCAGCTGAGCAGGAGCTGCAACAACCAAGAGTTGTCAGAGAATGAAATTGACAGGGCTTTGCCCAAGGTGGCTTTTATGGAACTCACTCAAGGTTACTGCTTCAAGAGTCTCAGATTTCTGTAGCAAACAATAGCAGAACCTGCAGGCTTTTATGACAGCTAGTCACTTTCTGTTAGGACCTTGGCATGAAACCTTACTTTCATTGCTCTCTCCGCAACTGCTGCATGACCTGCTGTAAATTTTCCACTTTCATTGTTTTTATTTCATATATACAGGATATGCAGTGTTTTATTTTCCATCCTCTTAAATATACACAGCATCTTTAGACTTGTTCTGAATAACCTTTGGCGTAAAACTCTTAAGTTCTGCTGATTTTTGAAAAGTGATGTTAACTAGCAGCACTTGTACTCCCTGTGAATTATACGTGAATGTTGAATTCTTTATTGAGTCACATTCTTCAGTGTTTTTACAATAAGCATATGGTTCTGCTTTTTATTTCTTCCTTCTGAAAATGTACCATCTCACACTTAAGCATATTAACTTGTATCCGCCATCTGTCTGCCCATTGTACTGATAACATATTCCTGAAGACTTTTCTGCCTAGATTAAATGGTATGAGCCCTAAGGAACCTAAGGGGAGAAATTAGTGTGATTTTTAAATTTAAGGTAGGCATAGATAGGGTAGACATTCAGACAGTTTCCCCAGTGTAGAAATGCCAAACAGCAGAGTGCATGTTTTTGAGATTTTTTCTGCGGGGGGGGCAGAGATTAAAGGTGACACGGAGGCAAGTTTTTTATGCAGAGCGGTAGATACCTGATATAGGTTTCCAGGAGTAGTAGTGGAGGCAGGCCGTTTGACAGAACTTAAGAAGCTTTTAGAAAGATAAATGAATATGAAGGGAATGGAGTGATATTGATGACAAACAGAAGGTGCGTATTTAATATAAATTTACATCCTGATCAGTAAATCATCATGGGCTGAATGGCCTGTGCTGTACTGTTCTATGTTCCAAATATATATTAAGTACAAATTGTTTAAATTACAGTTAATTTACAAGGTGGGATGCACTTTACTTCAACAATACTAAAACTGTTTTAAATATTCTGTGCATTACACCTACCTTCGTGACGGTGCATACAACATGCTGAACTCTTTGTGACTGTGATCATATCAAAACAGAATTCATACTGTAAGCAAAGGTGAACCTCACTCTTGTATTGAAAGAGGAGTCAGAACTGATAATGGCAACATAATCATTGCCAACATCAATGCCCAGGTTCACAAATGAAAAATAGCGTCTAATATTGAAATATGCCCACAAGACTGTAACCTGGTAAACCAGCAATACTCTTGAGTTAGGGGACACTGGGCAAAAAAAAATGAAAGAAATGTTTATTAGCTACTCTGACTTGATGAACTAGAGCTTCAAAGCACTAACTCCTGTGAGCCCAACAAAGCAAAAGTTGCTGCATTTCAGTATGAATGCATGTTAAGAAAAATGCCTCATTTGCTTTACAACATCTGCTTAAATTCATATCAGAAGACCTCAGAGAAATAGTAGGAATCAAAAACTTCAGGGTAAACCTGTGAATAAATACTTATTTTTGTTTTCATTATCAGGGGAAGGAAATTTCAGCTATACTTTTATGGCAGATTTTTGGAGCTAAACTATTCATGACCTGTTAATGTATGGTAGCAGTAGTGTTCATTTACAAGAGGCACTAAATGAAGGATTTTTCAGCATTTCCTCCCACTCACTGTCCTCTATCTCTTAAAAGAAATAATGCAGTGTATGCTATGCAAAATCACCTCAATGTTCCCTTCCAGCTTGCATGCCAAGCTAACATTAGAAATATGTCACAATTCCTTCATTATGCTTTTCAAAGATCAGTAACTCCTTCCCTATTAGAGTTGCTGGAGAAGATCATCAGATAGGTTGCCACAGTTCTTAAGGGCAACTAATGTACTCAATCCCAAAAAATGCCATAACTCATGAATGAATAAAAATACATTTTTGCGGTTCTTTCTGTATGCCTTTTCCTGGCATGAAGGCTTCTTAACAGAGTGAGCACCATTTCTTTCTTTTACATTTAGCAATGTGGCAGGCTCTAATATGAAAGGTGTTCTCCATGACTGACTTGTCACCCTATCTCCAGTAGGGCTCCATTGGATAGACTTTTGGTCTCGTTATGATCGTACATTTTAAATTCTATCCGCACTGCACTTTTTGGTAGCTTTTACACTTAATTCTGCATCATTACTGTTTTACTTTATTCTAGCACAATGCACTAATGATTTAATCTGCATAAATGGTATGCAAGAAAAGCTTTCCACTGTATCTTTTCATTACAATAACACACCAATACCAATACCAATTGGAATTTGATATTGCAAAAGGGGGCTAGAATACTATTTTGCCAGTAAATGCTTCTGTAGTCACAATGCAGGCTTCAGTCAGTTCCACAGGAAGTATCTGATGATGGGAAAATTAGACTTAGATTTTTAATGTTAGGGAAGTATTGCCGGGTAAATGTTCGTAACACTCTTCCATGAAACGCATCTGATGGTATGTCATCTGTTGATATTAAAACTGAGATTGATAGAATTATGTGATGGGGACTAAGAAAGGTATATTGAATGAAATCACAAGCAATTTGATACCAGTTCAATATAGGCTTGTGAGGTTGAATGGTAACAGAAGGGGCTAAGCAAAACCTCAAACTTAAATGTTCTTCTTTCAGGGTCAGCAAAAAAGCTCCTCTTATATATAAATCATTATTAAAAGCAAGGCTCAACACTGCTTTGCAAGTGAAGACTACTAGTCAAAATTAAACAGCTCTTGTTATTCACCAAGGTAAAAGGAGCAGAACAGAATGCAAAGTTAGGCGTATTGGCAGGCATGGACATTTAAAGCTAATTCATGTTAGAAGCTGTTGATGTATACAGGTTAAACAACCTGGCAATCACCTTTATCTGTAAATAAAACAAATAAGTTTACAATGTTATTCAAGTTAATGCATAACAAGTTTTGTAGCCATGCTGAGTGCTGAGCAGACCCACTGTTTATTATCGCTCTTTGCCCATCTAAGTCCAAGTCCTTCATATTTTCTACTACAGCATACTGCAAATTTAAAACTTGTCAGACATTGGTAGGGGTAATAAAGAGGAGAAGTGCATAGGAGCATGACCATTGTTTGATCTAATGACAGCATTTCATTTCTCATCCATATGTGATGGTTCGTCAGGCATACCCATTAGGAGATCTCATTGCCTTTGATGGCTGAGTGAATCAGACCAAGTTTTATTTTATATTTTTATTTTTGGGTTTATGTTTTATGATTTTCTTTAATATCTTGTTCTACCAATTTGCTTATTTTCTGGCTGCTTTGTAAGACTTGTGTCCTTGTAATTATGCTATGAAAGGAATGTGCTATGTGCAGAGAACAAGTACCTATATTTTTAACTGGGTAATATTCCTCATATGCACTGAATGTAATAGACTTGTAATCTCCTTTGTACTGAATGATTTTGCTGCATTTAATTCACAAAGAAAGCCTTTCACATTTAATTATTTGTGTGGCTACATAGCTTAAGTGACATATAATCCTCAGAATTCAGGCCATGGAATATGAAATTGACATTATGCTATGCAGCAATAATTGGAAGTGAGCTAGGAGGAATCTTGCTTTAGTGTCAAATCACTGGTGCCAGCCTCCTACTTGGATGATCTTATAAGGAATATTGCAATAATTTTGAGGTGGATAATTACTTCTACTAAAATCAAGCTTTATAAGCACAAGCTTGTCACCACTCTTTATCTTTCATTTTCCCCTTTCTTTGGTGTATATTAAAAATTATTTATTCCGAGTTTGAGTCATCAGTGGCAAAATGACAATTAGCCTTGTTCATGGTGATGATTCAATGCAACTACATAGCATTGTAGAATCTTCTCTGGCAGTTAGTGGTCAGTGTATTGAAATCATGTGCTAAAATTAATTATTTCAATCCTTAGTGACAGGAAAAGTTTAACTGGTCTCAAAAATTGTTTTTATTTACTCACCCTTCCATCATTAGATTTGAGGAGATGTTTGCTTGCTAATTACTCCAGGTTAATGGATGACAAGTAGGGTAACATCAGTGGCTACTTTAAAGTACTTCCTGTGCTTTATAAAGTGGCCACTGAGTGTACTCTTGGTCTCCTGCTGCTGTACTCTAACCGCTTCAAGATTTGACATGTTGTGCACTCAGAGGTGCTCTTCGGCATATCACTGTTCTAACATGCGGTTATTTGAGCTACTGCTGCCTTCCTGTCAGCTTGGACCCCTCTGATCCCTCTCATTAACAAGACATTGTTTTGCTCATAGAACTGCTGTTTACTGGATCTTTTTTTCCTCTGTAAAGTCTAGAGACTATTGTGCATGAAAATCTCAGGAGATCAGCAGTTTCTGGGAGATGTAAACCACCCTGTCTGGTATCAACCATCATTCCATGGTCAAAGTCACTTAGTTCACATTCCTTCCTCATTTTGATATTTGGTTTGAGCAACATCTGAACCTTTTGACTAAGTCTGCATGCTTTTGTGCATTGAGCCACATGATTAGCTGATTAGATATCTGCATCAAAGAGCAAATGTACAGGCATACATAGTCAAGTGACCACTGAGTATATATTGAACTGCTTTTTATTTGTAGATTATGTTGTGCATTTTGCTCCATCATATTAAAGCACAAAGGGAAGCCATTTAGTACCTCTTGCAATCTCATTAATTTCTACATTGTATAATTTGATACTGCATGTTTTGTATAAAAACTTCCAGTGGGTAGTCAAAAGTTGGTTCTGTATTATTTAAATCAAAACTACTTTTCCTGATAAATGTCAATGGTTTCCAGTAGTACAGTAGGCTGTTTATTCTAAAACATGTTGTTTCTAAATTTCTTTCCTCAAGGATTTGATACGACGGGATATCCTTTACTACAAATGCAGAATTGATATGGACAAGTATGAAATGAGTGACATTGTCGATGGAAGAGATGATGAATTTAATGTTAATGCCAAGAATGCCTTCAAACTAAAGAACAAGGAGACAGAGGAAGTGCACTTATTCTGTGTAAAGAAGCCAGAAGAAAAACAAAGATGGTTACGAGCACTTCATGAAGAGAGGAGGATGGTTCAAGAAGATGAAAAGATAGGCAAGATAATTTGTTATTTCTCCTCCTCTTCTGAAAGAAATTTGCCTGATAATGCCATGTTTGTGGTAGTAATACCTGAGGCACTTCATATTATTAAAGTTGTGCAGAGCTGTTGATAACATGGATTTTGTATCAGTGAGGTAAATGAAGGAACTGGGATAATAAGGACTGGATTAACTTTTGAAATCGCTGTCAGTACAAAAACTTTGAGCTCTAGAGGTAACTATAAGTAATTTTAGATTGACAGAAAACAGCAGGAGAATGGTGGCAAACAGCAGGAATTCTGCAGATGCTGGAAATTCAAGCAACACACATCAAAGTTGCTGGTGAACGCAGCAGGCCAGGCAGCATCTGTAGGAAGAGGTGCAGTCGACGTTTCAGGCCGAGACCCTTCGTCAGGACTACCTTCACCAGCAACTTTGATGTGTGTTGCTAGGAGAATGGTGGTCAAGCAATGGCTCAAACGTCCAAATTGATGTCTTTTCTTTTTGAGATTGTTTAGATGCAGGACAGCTTGTATGAAGTATGTATATTCTCCCTATGACTGTGAGGCTTACTTCATGCTGTTCCAATATCAACCCAGATCCCAAATACACGTGGACTGGGAGGTAAATTGGCCATGTAGATTGGCCCTGATATAGAGGTAAGTAGAAGAATCTGGTAGAGTTCATGGGAATGTGGGAAGAGTAAAATGGAATTAGTGTAAATGACAAATATTTAGTCAGAGCAGACTTGTTAGGTAGAAAGTCCAGCTTCTTTGAAGTTTGACCCATGGTTATGGTATAGTATTTCATAGGAAAGGATGTTATTTTCCATTACAATTAACAATAGTGGTCATTTTGAGATGAATATAGTGTTCCTAAATAACTGAATTAGGGAATAAGTGTTAGATCGTTTCCAATTCTGGCCAACTAACTTTAGGAAGACTTTAAAGCTCTGAAAGAGGACACAAAAAAGATAAACTAGAATGATTCCATGATTCTATGGTGAGGGACTTCTACAGTAAGTTTGGACAGGACAAGGATGGGTTGTTCACCTAGAAAGCAGATAATTGAGATGAGATTTGATAGATGTACAAAATCATGGCTGGATTAAGGGAGGGTAGATAGAATCTGTACCTATTAGCAGATAGGTTCAAGAACCAGAATAGGAGATTTAAAATTTTGATTTATTAAAAATCTCAAGTCTTAAAGTCTATATGTTCAAGCTTTTCAGTCTGCAATACATCATCCCTGGAATCGCCAAGGTCCTTTTCCATAGTGAATACTGAAGCAAAGTATTCATTAAGTGCCTCCGCTACCTCCTCCGGTTCCATGCACACTTTTCCACTGTCACACTTGATTGGTCCTATTCTCTCACATCTTATCCTCTTGCTCTTCACATACTTGTAGGATGCCTTGGGATTTTCCTTAATCCTACCGGCTAAGGCATTCTCATGGCCTCTTCTGGTTCTCCTAATTTCATTCTTAAGCTCCTTCCTGCTAGCCTTGTAATTTTCCAGATCTCTATCATTACCTAGTTTTTTGAACCTTTTGTCAGATATGATTTAAAATATTTTATTATATAGTAAGCTGTTATGCTGGCGAGGTAGTAATGGGGGTACAAAGAAATGGCAGATGAACTTAATGGGTACTTTGCGTCTATCTTCACTGTGGAAGACACCAGCAGTGTTCCAGAGGTCCATGTGTGTCAGGGAGCAGAAGTGAGTGCCATTGCTATTACAAAGGAAAAACTAACAGGCAAATGGAAAGGTCTTTAGGTGTATAAGTCACCAAGACCAGATGGACTACGTTCCAGAGTCCTGAAAGAGGTTGCTGAAGAGATAACAGATACATTGGTCATGATCTTTCAAGAATCACTTGATTTAGCATGGTCCTAGAGGACTGGAAAATTACAAAAGTCACTCCACTTTTTAAGAAGGTAGGAAGGCAAAAGAAAGGAAATTATAGTTCAGTTAGCCTAACCCCAGTGGTTAGGAAAGTGTTGGAGTCAATTATTAAGGATGCGGTTTCAAGGTCCTTTGAGACTAATGATAAAATAAGTCAAAGTCAGCATAATTTCTGTAAAGGGAAATCTTGCCTAACAAATTGGTTAGAGTTCTTCAAGGAAGTAACCAAGCAGGGTGGACAAAGGAGAGGCAGTGGATGTCACTTACTTAGATTTTCAGAAGGCACTTGATAAGGTGCCACACACAAGGCTGCTTAATAAGATAAAATCCTAAAGCATTACAGGAAAGATATTGCAATGGTAGCAGAATGGGTGACAGGCAGGAGGCAGCAAGTAGCAATAAAGTGGGCCTTTTCTGGTTGGCTGCCAGTGACTAAAGGTGTTCCTCAGGGGTCAGTATTGGGACCACTGTTTGTCAGTGATTTAGATAATGGAATTGATGGCTTTGTGGCAACGTTTGCAGATGATATGAAGATAGGTGGAGGGGTAGGTAATGCTGAGGAAGCAATGCTATTGCAGCAGGACTTAGACAAATTGGAAGAATGGGCAAAAAATGGCAGATAGAATACAGTGTTGGGTAATGCATAATAATGCATTTTGGTAAAAGGAACATTCGTGCGGACTATTATATAAATGGGGGGAAGGCTCAAACTTCGGAGGTGTTGAGGGATTTAGGAGTCCTTGTGCAAGACTCCCAGAAGGTTAATTTACTGGTTGAGTCTGTGGTAAAGAAGACAAATGCAATGTTGCCATTTTTTTCAAGGGGAATAGAATATCAAAACAAGGAGATAATGCTGAGCCTTTCCAAGACACTAGTTAGGCCGCATTTGGAGTATTGTCAACAGTTTTGGGCCCTATATCTCAGAAAGGATGTGTTGTCATTGGAGGCAGTCCAGAGGAGGTTCACAAGGATTATTCCAGGAATGAAGGGGTTAGCATATGAGGAGCGTTTGGCAGCTTTGGGCCTGTACTCACTGGAACTTAGAAGAATGCAGGGGGATCTCATTGAAACCTACTGAATGTTGAAAGGACTAGTTAGGGTGAATGTGTGAGGTTGTTTCCAGGGCTAGAGGAAACAGCCTCAAAACTGAAGGGTGACGCTTTAGAACAGAGGTAAGGAAGATTTTTTTTTAGCCAGAGAGTCGTAAATCTGTGGAATGCTCTGCCACAGACTGCAGCGGAGGCCAAGTCCATGTGTATATTTAAGGTGGAAGTTCAATATACTTGACAGGGCATCAAGGAACATGGCGAGAAGGCAGGAATATAGAGTTGAGTGAGATCCGGGATCAGCCAGGATAGAATGGTAGAGCAGAATTGATGGGTTGAATGGCCTAATTCTGCTCCTACGTCTTATGGTCTTATGATCTGAAATTCATTGTCTCTAAGAGCGGTAAAAACAGATAGTTTGGAACTATTAAAAGGAAACTGCATGGCCTCTGGAAAAGAGGAGGAATAATTTCACTGAGAAAAGGCATAGTCTCAATGTACCTAATAGCCTACTACTGATCTGGTATTGGGAAATTAACCAGGTCAGGTGTCAGATCTCTCAGTGGGAGAGCATTTTGGAGATAGTAATCATAATTCTATTTCCTTTACCATAGCATTGGAGAGGGATAGAAACAGACAAGTTAGGAAAGCTTTTAATTGAGGTAAGGGGAAATATGAAGCTATCAGGCAGGAACTTGGAAGTATAAATTGGGAACAGATGTTCTCAGGGAAATGTACAGCAGAAATGTGGCAAATGTTCAGGGGATATTTGCATGACGTTCTGCATAGGTATATTCCAATGAGACAGAGCAAGGATGGTAGGGTACAGGAACCATGGTGTACAAAGGCTGTTGAAAATCTAGTCAAGAAGAAAAGAAAAGCTTATGAAAGGGTCAAAAAAACTAGGTAACGATAGAGATCTAGAAAATTATAAGGTTAGCAGGAAGGAGCTTAAGAATGAAATTAGGAGAGCCAGAAGGGGCCATGAGAAGGCCTTGGAGAGCAGGATTAAGGAAAACCCTAAGGCATTCTACAAGCATGTGAAGAGCAAGAGGATAAGATGTGAGAGAATAGGACCAATCAAGTGTGACAGTGGAAAAGTGTGTATGGAACCATAGGAGATAGCAGAGGTACGTAATGAATACATTGCTTCAGTATTCACTTTGGGAAAGGACCTTGGTGATTGTGGGGATGACTTACAGCAGATTGAAAAGCTTGAGCATGCAGACATTAAGAAAGGGGATGTGCGGGAGCTTTTGAAATGCATCATGTTGGATAAGTCACCAGGACAGTACGAGATATATCCCAGGCTACTATGGGAAGCAAGGAAGGAGATTTCTGAGCCTCTGGCAAAGATCTTTGCATCATGAACGGGGACAGGAGAGGGTCTGGAGATTGGAAGGTTGCAGATGTTGTTCCTTTATTCAAGAAAGGGGAGTAGAGATAGCCCAGGAAATTATAGACCAGCGAGTCTTACTTCAGTGGTTTGTAAATTGATGGAGAAGAACCTGACAGGCAGGATTTATGAACATTTGGAGAGGCATAATATGATTAGGAATAGTCAGCATGGCTTTGTCAAAGGCAGGTCGTGCCTTACGAGCCTGATTGAATTTTTTGAGGATGTGGCTAAACACATTGATGAAGGTAGAGCAGTAGATGTGTATATAGATTTCAGCAAGGCATTTGATAAGGTACCCCATGCAAGGTTTATTGAGAAAGTAAGGAGACATGGGGTCCAAGGGGACCTTGCTTTGTTGATCCAGAATTGGCTTGCCCACAGAAGGCAAAAGTGGTTGTAGACGGGTCATATTCTGCATGGAGGTCAGTGACCAATGGTGTGCCTCAGGGATCTGTCTGAGACCCCTACTCTTTGTGATTTTTATAAATGACCGGGATGAGGAAGTGAAGGGATGGGTTAGTAAATTTGATGATGACACAAAGGTTGGGGGTGTTGTGGATAGTGTGGAGAGTTGTCAGAGGTTACAGCAGGACATCAGTAGGAGGCAAAACAGGGCTGAGAAGTGGCAGATGGAGTTCAACCCAGATAAGTGTGAAGTGGTTCATTATGGTAAGTCAAATATGATGGCAGAATATAGTATTAATGGTGAGATTCTTGGCAGTGTGGAGGATCAGAGGGATCTTGGGGTCCAAGTCCATAGAACACTCAAAGCTGCTGTGCAGGTTGACTGTGTGTTTAAGAAGGCATTCTGTGCATTGGCCTTCATCACCTGTGGGACTGAATTTAAGAGCTGAGAGGTAATGTTACGGCTTTATAGGACCCTGGTCAGACTCCACTTGGAGTACTGTGCTCAATTCTGGTCACTTCACTACAGGAAGGATGTGGAAACCATAGAAAGGGTGCAGAGGATATGTACAAGGAGGTTGGTTGGATTGGGGAGCATGCCCAATGAGAACTTAACCTTTTCTCCTTGGAGCGACTGAGGATGAGAGGTGACACGATAGAGGTGTATAAGATGATGAGAGCATTGATCATGTGGATAGTCAGAGGCTTTTTTCCAGGGCTGAGATGGCTAACACGAGAGGGCATAGTTTTAAGGTGCTTAGCAGTAGGTACAGAGGAGATGTCAGGGGCAAGTTTTTTACGCAGAGAGTGGTGAGTGCGTGGAATAGGCTGCCGGCGATAGTGATGAAGGCGGATATGATAAGGTGTTTTAAGAGACTCCTGGATAGGTACATGGAGCTTAGAAAAATAGAGGGCTATGGGTAACCCCAAGTAATTTATAAAGTATGTACATATTCGGCACAGCATTGTGGGTCGAAGGGCCTGTATTGTGCTGTAGGTTTCTATGTTTCTATGTTTTCCTTCCCTTATCAATTCTTTGATTTCTCATTTCTCTGAATGATTAATGAATCAGAATTGCACATAGAGAATTTAAAACAAGATATTGCAATTATATGGTTGGCATTAATGGAATAATGACTTCCCATTCTAATATACTGCTAGTTTCTCAGATCTGTTGAAATTTATGGTGATGTGATGTTGAGAATGAGTGTTGCTCAGAAGTTGAAAGTATGTTGTGCAAAGAATATTTAACTTGGGTTCATAGTAGCATTGCAATTGCAGATAAATTAATTTAGTATGAATACTTGAGCATGGTGCATGTTTTCAAATGCTGTAATATTGAGTTTGTTATTTATTATTGGTTGACATCATTAGTCTATAGTTGGTCAGTACTTTTGTCTGATATAGTAATTGCACTTTGGGCCACTATTGCTTACTGGAAGTTTTTATGGAGAATGAAGTCAAGTTGAGGGAGCAGGTGATATTCCTAACATTTGTGGTTCCGGAGAGAAGCAGACAATTAAATACTTTAGTGACTCTTTCCTCAGTCTTTCTGACTACATATTTGTACTTTACTTCCAAAAACATTCCAGCTGGAGTGGAGCTAATTGATAAGAAAAATGAAAAACAGTTCACCCTATGTTGCCTTCATTTCAGAACCAAGATCAAACCAACCCTAGTCACTGGGCTTAAACATGCAGACAACATTCCAAGTTAGAAAGTCAAGGTATGTTTCTAGACTGATAAAGTTACACCAATGCCAAAAAATCCTGAAATCCTTTGATAGGACAAACAAACCAATTCAGCATCTTTTCCAAGCCAATATCCCATTACTGAGTCCTTAATTGTTCTCAGTTCATCCAACTGGCAGGCCACAAATTTGGTAAGCCCCAACAACAGACTTCCAAAACAAACACACTGCTCTGAGCTCTCTGACAGCAAGTTAGATCATAGGTGGAAGAAACAATTCAAGGATGTTCTCAAAGCTTCCTTGAAAAAGTACAGCATACCCACTGTCTTGAGGAACTCCCTAACCCATAAACAATCTAAAAAGAGGAGGAATATTTGGGAGGACATTGAGAACTCAAGTTCATGTGGCAAGCGTGTACAGTTGCCAAGCATAAATAGCAGAGGTACAACAACCCCCAGACTAAAGTATCTACTGCCCCATCCCTGGCAAAGTCTTTTGTTCCCACATTCATAGGTGGGGGGTTGGAAGGGGTGAAGAGGGAGAGAAAAAAATCTTATGGATTATGTTAAGTAAATTAGGCCCAGGCGTAATACTTTCACCAGGACTAATACTAGTTATTTGTGGGACTATTCAACCATGAAACAACTTACATGTTGTCTGAGAAAAATTGAAATTATATTAAATACAAATATCATTGCTATCAGAATTTTCATCTAATTTACTTTTTACGTGGTATCTTCATTTTACACTGCTGTGTATATGTACTTTGCATCGCTGTTTTGAATATGTTTGTCCTTAGATGGATGAAAGTTCATGAGAGAATTTGTGTGGTTTCCTGACCTACTGGTGTGTTTTTGGTGTACCCGATATACAGGAATGTAGTGAAGTACTTTAGAATTTTTAACTCAAATTTGTCAGTTTTGATTTAATTATTCATGCATAGTAGATTACTCTGAAATTAATATTTTTTACTATTGAAGGATGAAATTAGATTTTAGTTACAGACAGATGAAATTTAATGTGGGTAAACCCTTTACTTAATTTGTACAGTATGTGTTAACAAGCTCATTTCTTTAAAGTTTTTCCCTATAAATCTAAACAGTGGACATTGTACAAATAATACAAGGGCATGAGGTCTGTCCCATTTGCATATTCACGGCAACTCTTGTCCTTGATCAGAGCTCTTGCTGGGAGCTTTACATGGTGATAGAAAGAGGAGTGGGAGGACATTATGGCATCACACAGCACACATTTAATGGGGTGAGATTCTTAACCAATAAATACTCAATCTGAGCTTGTAAATCTTGGATGATAAATAGATCACCAGCAGACATGAACATCTGCTTCAGGGATATGATTGTGAATCTCTAGCTTTAGAAGGGTGAAAAGGAAACATCGCTGTTTGCCACTAAAAATCCCAAGTGCAGTGGAGAAAGTTACAGTATTTCCCATGAGATAGGTTGTTCGGGTCAAGCTAGGTAGAAATTCTCTGTAGAAGTTGAGATCTCCCTTAACAGAATCCTTCTCTACCTATTGAGTGCAGTGCACACAAAATACTGAATTCTTCATAGCCTAATTGTACCTACCCACACCACAGCAAGCTAATCAAACCTGATGTAGGAGCCCTGTATCTATTTTCTGTTTGAATTGCATTTTGTGGTGTGTTTATTATGGTAATCTGTCACATGGGTTAGGTGTGGTAGAAGCAAATGAGTACAGTTAGGGATTCCTGCTTAGTTAGTTAGTTGTTAGTTAGAGGCAGACGGGGAATGATTTTTTTTGTTGACTGGTAACTGGATCACTGATTGAAACACTATTCAGTCACTAATTACACTATTATACCATTGTTTCACTAATATCACTATTAGACCGCTAATTAGACCGTTATATTGCTAAGTTAGTTTTGTTTATTTTATATTGCTACAAGATTGTTCATCTCTGCTGGTTTCATAATAAAGGATCGGATGTTCCTTTTTTGATTTGGAAATTCGGTACTTGGAAGTGCGTCATACAGTGTTGATTACCCTGGCATAGCCTGTCAGCAGTTTTGGTTTGCTTTCAAGTAACTGCTACATTTGTCAATAAAAAAAAGTTCTACCAAACAAACACCAGTTTATGCCAAAGGATTGTCTTGGACCTCTTGACGAAACTGGAGCAGTTTGCTGCAATTAAACAACCTTTTTGTTGATTCATGCTGTGTATTTGTGGTTTGATCACAGTTTTAAATGGTCAGTGCTGCTTGTCCATTGGGAACCATTGCTCGATCATGTGAATTTTGCCTCAGGGTTTGTCGCTTTGTTTTATTGAAGTGCTGAACTATTCCGATTGCTTACATTTGAATTGAAGACTGCTTGTTCAGTCTGGTTTAAGCACTATGGATGTGTGAAGTTTGTTTGTTGGCTACGTTTGTTGAATCTAATATCGCCAGTGCTGTGAGCAAACGAAGAGTTAATTGTGAGGCACGCAACTAGGGAAAGTAATTTGAGTGTTTTGAAGCTTGGAATTGGGACTAATGACCCTGGAGTCAGGGCTCGCAAAAAAAAGCAATTAAAGCTAAAGCTAAGGCTAATGAAATCAAAAGTCTTTGAAAGAAGTATGAAACAAATGTGAACAAGATTAAAGGTTTAATACCATCAATTAATGAAAAATAAAGAAAATGCCTTACAAGTGCAATTTCAACTTGAGGACTTGACTAATCTCTGTGAAGCTGTTGCTAAGCAACAACACATACTAATCTCGTTATGTCCCAATCTTGAGCAGGGAAAACAGAACCGGAGCTTTTCAAGCATTGAGTGCTATTGCAGTGCATTTACAAAGGATACAAAGCAATGGCTGAACCAAATAAGTTTCATTGAAAATCATTATGCTACAACAAGTGAATAAGTGTCTCACCTTCTGTCAGACAATGTTTCTCCAATTCCAAGGTATATTTTGACTATGCATAGAGCAGGTGACCCTCAGAATGACGTAAAACCAAACAACAGTGTGTCTAATGTTATCGCTCAAAGTTCTGCTGCAGGAAGAAAATCTTCTGTATCTACTACTTCCTCTGCATGCATTAAATCAGAGGCTGGTAACGCAGTGATTATTGAAGGACAGACTTGCTCTGGAAGAGCACGAACAGCAGCTGCAGAAAAGGAAGGAACAGCGTAAGTTGGAGGAAGAAATTGCTGCTCAGGTGGCCAAAGCTAAAGGGCTTCAAGTGTGTTGGGTGCTGAAAGTGCTCCTTTAGGACAGTCCTATGGTGTGAGTTCCTATATTGAAGAGACGCAGAGGAAAACAAAAACACTCAATGTCAGTGTTGATCATTTGTTTCTCAAGTGTCTGTAAAACATGAGCTAGGCCTCCTAAGCAGTAGTTCAGAGTGTTTACTCTCAGCCTGCACTAAGGAGGCACCCTAAACCTATGCCATATCCAACAGCCCAAAGGGTTCATGGGGAAATTCACTTGAAGCATAGAAACACTCTTGCTTCAGACGATAGATGTCAGAATAGTTTTATTGATATTATGAAGAAGCAAAATGAAATAACAATTTTATTGGTACAAGAACAATGCATTTCATCTTTGCCTAAAAGAGATTCAAACCTTCGATGGGGGTCCGTTCCAGTATGATGCATTCCTAAGGGCTTTTGAAAATGGTCTTTTAGACAAGACTGACAGCTATAGTGACTGCCTCTATTTCCTTGAACAGTACACTAGGAGTTGCCCGCAGTGGTCCCCAGCCTCCGGGCCGCAGACCGATACCGATCCGCGAAGCATGCAGGGGTGCAGTGGAAGCCAGGATGCACCCAGCACATCTTTATGAAAAAAGGTGAAATAAACAAGTTAATTAATTAAGTGCCGCCCGGCACGTGAATGTTGGCCCAGATCAGAGGCGATTGCTGATTGTGTCGCCTCTGATCCGGGCCGACATTTACGTGCCGAGCTGCACCTAATTAATTAGCTTGATTATTTTGGCTTTTTTCTTAAAGATGTTCTGGGTGCATTCCGGCTACCGCTGCACCGCTGTGTTCTTCGCGGATCAGTATCGGTCCGCAGCCCGGAGGTTGGGGACCACTGCTGAGACCTTGTCAGAGGTTGCTAGAATGTTGATCCCAAGAAAGGATATGTAAAATTTGAAGCTTAAGGCACATTTTGATAATGAACAGAAATTGCACCCACCTACATGCAAACAGCTCCTTCTTGTGTAGCTATCAAATCTGGTCATGAAAGCTCTTCAAGACTGCAGTCTGGTGCATTGCCATGAAGGAAGTATAGTATGGCCGTGAGCTGGACATGCCTGCTAATATGTTGATTGTTGTAAAGAAATTGCCATAAAAGGAGAACAGTGGTCTGTGAACTGCAAGAATGGCACAACTGTAAGACTACTTTCACTAACATTGTTGGTTGTATTGCTACACACCCAGTGTTTGGGAATATGCAGGATGTTACATCACCTGTAATAAGCAAAGTTGTGAATAAAACTAAGTCACAACCCTGTCCTAAGGCTAAAGGAAGCAGCTTTGCCACAGCTGTGGCCACTGTGAGAAGTAAAGCCAAAGCTGAACCTGGAACTAAGGGAAAGGAAATGGTCTTGTCTGCCAAAAGGGTTTGTTTGGTCTGCAATGGTGAGCATATATTGGATTTGTGCCCTCGTCTTGAGAAAAGGGCTTATAGTGAGAAGTTTGCCTTCCTAAAGGAAAATGGTGTCAGCTTTGACTGTGTACAGGATACATCAGCAAGAATTGCAGGAAACATCTTTCATGCAAGGAATGCAGTGGCAAGCATCCCAGCATATTTCATATTCACTCCAACAAAAAAGGTGGCGAATCAAAACAAGCCGTGAAGGAATCAGACACAGCAGTGAGCAGTGCCCTGGTATCCAATGGCCTTACAGGGGCTGGTGATCGTGATTGTAAACTTCCCATAGTTCCAGTACAAATGAAGTCTAAGAAGGGTAACAAGACAGCAGTTATTAATGCTTTCCTAGATCAAGGGAGTACAACATGTCCTGCATAGTGGGCCTCATGAACAAGCTCAACCTCACAGGAAAAAGGTCACGCATCCTCTTATGCACCATGGGTCAAGAGAAGATCGTGAGTATTTACAATGTTTCAGGATTAGAAGTAGTTGGCATATTCACAAAGGGAACATTCCACAGTGGAGGGATCTCCATGGATGATGTCTCCTGAAACATGTCCAGAGATTGATTGAGAAGCTAAGTTGCTGAGAGGGACAAATATGCCTAGAGATTTGAAGTCGTTGAAAGTGATTCTCAGTATTAATGATGGACCTTATGGAATTAGAACAGTGCTGGGTTGGACTGTGAATGGACCACTGTAAGGAGACCATGGTGATGGTGCACAGCCAGAGCTGACATTTAACAGGATCTCAGATTTGAACTTGGATGAGCTTTGGCAGCAGCAGTTTAAGGCAGACTTCCCTGAATGCAGTCAGAATGACCAACCTGGTTTGTCAAGAGAAGACCAGAATTTCATGGAGCTGGTTGCGAAATCTGCAAAACTGGTGGATGGCCACTACCAGATCGGTTTACCCATGAGAAAGAAGGAGGTTAACATGCCAAATAATAGAAAGATTGCCAGACGGTGTGCTCTAAATGTAAGGAAGAAGTTTAAGAATGATAGGTCATTTTACACTGAATACACAGTTTTCATGAAGGATACCATCTCCCAAGGTTATGCCGAAAGAGTGCCATGATAGGAAAGTCTCGTATATTCCACATCATGGTGTTTATCACTGCAGTGAAGACTATAAGACATAGGAGCAGAATTATGTCATTTGGCCCAGCAAGTCTGCTCTGCCATTCAATCATCCCTGATCCTTTTTTTCCCATCCTCAGCCCCACTCCCCAGTCTTCTCCTCATAATCTCTGATGCTGTGTCCAATCAAGAACCTATCAGTCTCTGCCTTAAGTACACCCAATAACCTGGCCTCCACAGTTGCCTGTGGCAACAAATTTCACAAATTCCTCAACCTCTGGCTAAAGAAATTTGTCTGCATCTCTGTTTTAAATGGACACCCCTCTATCCTGAGGCTGTGCCCTTTTGTCCGAGATATTCCCACCATGGGACACATCCTTTCCATATTTACTCTGTCTAGGTCTTTCAACATTTGAAAAGTTTCAGTGAGATCCCCCCTCATCCTTCTAAATTCCAGTGAGAAAAAGGAAACTTTGTGTTGAGATTGACTGTGGAGCAACTTTTCAGAGAATATCCTTTAGGAATCTTGAGTCTGATGGTGTTATCTACTAAGAAGATCCTGCAAGATCTATGTAGATAACACTACACCAACATCAGTTGCTAATGAGTGGACAAGCAGGCTGGAAGAACTCTGCCAGTTGAAAGACTTCAAGGTTGTTAGATGTTTGAAACCCCTGGATTTTAGAGAAATTACTGCTGCACAGTTACACAACTTTATAGACACAAGCGAAGATGGCTATGGAGCAGTGGCTTTCCTGCATGTGCACAGTGCTTTTAGCATGAAAATCTAGGGTAACTCAATTGTAGTCAGTTTCCATCGCTTGTATGGAGCTCACCACTGCTACAGTGACAAGCTGTATGGACACATTATGCAGGAGAGAGTTGCACATGCAGCTTCATGACTCAGTGTTTTGGACTCCTAGTACTCCTGTGCTGACGTATATATCAAGAATATAACTTCCAGCTTCCAAATCTTCATTGCAAACAGAGTTCCAGAAATTCTTAGGGTCTCACAAGCATTTCAATGGAGGTATGTAAATACTTAAAACAACCCAGCAGATGTGGCCTCTGGAGTGTTGAACATGAAAGCATTCCTGAAGAATGTGACATGGGTGTCATGGCCTCAGTATCTCCTTCAGCCTGTGAATCCCAGTTGTTCTGGAGAACTTCTGGTAGATGATCTAGAAGTCAACAGCATATTACAAAGAATGCCATGCAGATTGAAGAGGAGGTGGACATGGTAACAAGTATAATCCATCACTTCTCATCTTGGACCTGTTTGGGGAAGACAGTGGCCAGGATTCTTAGATGTAAGAACCTGTTCTTGTTTCTAAGTCAGAAGAGGAAGCAAATGAACATTGTTCTGGCTTAGTCTGACTTGGATGAACAACAACAAGGGTTTTCTTTGGAGAGAGAAATTGAAATGGCCAAAGGTATGATCGGTCGAGATTTTCTCTGAATGGATGTGCTCAGAAAGGCTGAAATGGAAATTATTGGGTTTTGACAAAGAAAGAGAAAGAACAGCCATATTTTCAAGCCCAATCCACTACTTGAAAATGGTGTCTTGAGAATTAGTGAATGGCTTAGTAGGGCAGCCATGCCTAAAGAGTCTAAACATCTGGTTATACTGGCAAAGGATCTTCATAACTCAGACATCATTCTGAGAGGTAGGATATGGTGGCCATAACCACATGTTATCCAGGTAGTGCCAAAAATACTGGTCTCCCAGTGCTAGTACAGCTATAAGAAAAATCCTATCTAAGTGTGTTGTTTTTCAATATTGCACACAGCTTCATGATACCAGCACATGGTAGATCTACCTCTGGACAGGGTTCCTCCAGATGAACCTCCCTGTACATGTGTAGGAGTGGACTACTTTGGACATTTTGAAGTGAAGAGCAGGAGTACAGTGAAGAGGTATGGGGTCATATTTACCTGTCTAGCTATATGAGCTGTTCACATTGAAGTGGCATCTTCTTTAGACATGTATTACTTGGCTAATGCACTTCGATGCTTTATAGCAAAACAGATTCGTGAACTGTGATATGATAATGCAACAAACTTTGTTGCAGCTGAGTCTGAGAAGTCATTGAGAGGTGCAATCATTCACGGATCAGTGATGGACTTCTTCAGAAAGGAATTAAGTGGATTTTTAACCCTCCCTGGCTGGTTCGCATCATGGAGGAACATGGGAGAGATTGATCAGGTCTGTGTGAAATGTCCTCCATTCTACCATGAAGGTAGGTAGGGGATCTTGAGGAAGAAGGGTTCCACACAGTCATTTGTGAAGTAGAGGCTATTATCAATGGTTGTCCAATTACTAAAGCATCCTCTGATCCCAATGATTTGGAATGTCCTAACACCCAACCAACTGTTGCTTCTGAAGACCTCATCATCCTTGCCCCTCGGAGAGTTCTTAAAAATAAGATGTTTATGAATAAAGACGTTTGTGAATAAAGATGTTTATGAATAAAGATATTTAGGATGTTTGTGCTAGATGGAAGCAGGTCCAATACATGTCAAACTTGTTTGGAATCAGTGGGTCAAGGAGTATTCACCACAGTTACAGGAATGCCATAAATGACCAGGTATAAAATACAATTTCCTCCCAGGAGACATTGTACTTATAGTTGATGACACAACACTTCAAAACTCATGGATCATGGGAAATCTTTCTAGATAGAAGAGGATTTAAGTGGTAGGTGCGCATCAAGACCAATACCAGCTGTCTGGAAAGGCCTATAACCAAGATCCATCTTCTATAGGAGGCAGAGGTTTGAGGAGCTACAGCTCTGGAAGCATCATGACTTTGACTTGACCTACTGAGTTGGCAGAGAGTGGTGGTAAAGATTACACTGTTCTAGGCTAAATGCTGGTAACCTCTGGCCTAGATGACTGTTACATGACGACTAGAAGAAGAAAGAAGAAAAAGGACATTTGTATAAATGTTAAGATGTTTGTCCTTGAAGATTTCATGTCTCCTGATTTAGTTGCAATTATAGTGTAATAATTAAGGGGCTGGGATATAGCAATGTATCTATTTCCTGTTTGTATTGTATTTTGTGGTGCATTTATAATGGTAATCTGTCAGGTAGATTGAGGTGTGGTAGAAGCAAATGTGTATAGTTACGTATTCTTAGTTGTTAGTTAGAAGCAGTCAGGCATCAATAGGTTTTTGTTGACTGCTAACTAGAATACTAATTGGAATGTTATTAGACCACTTATTCCACTAATTGGAACACTTAGTACCACTAACTAGATCACTAATTGGAATGCTATTCAATCGCTAATTGCACTATTATACCGCTTAGTATCACTAATATCATGATTAAGCCATTAATTAGACCGTTATATCACTAATTTTGTTTCGTTAGTTTTTTTATCGCTATGAGATCATTAATCTTTTCTGGTTTTGTAATAAAGGAACAAACGTACATTTTTCAACTTGGAAACTCATTATTTGGTAGTGCGTCATACTGTGTCAATTACCCTGGCTAAGGCTTAGCCTCTCAGCAGTTCTGGTTTATTTTCAAGTAGCTGCTCCACCTGATGTTAAGAAAAGAACAAAGCTATGAGCTCATTTAAAAGTATATGATGTGTCCTATGCTCAGGACTCCAAACATGGCAAGATAGATGGTATTTGAGCATTGACTTGCCCACATGCTGGCTGTTTGCATCTCACTGCACTCACCCAGCAAACCAACATTGCCTACTTGATTGCTGGACAAGGCAGAAGAGCAGGAAGAAGCAAAGCCAAGTGGGAAAAAGGCCCTGCAGTTTTAAACATTTGAATCATTATTATGAAAGATTGCTGGAAAGTGTGGAAAATAAAAGCATGATGGAAGTGGAGAATGATTTAATCTGCCAAAGTCAAAGCTAACACCATCCCACTCATTCTTTGCAGCATCCTTCTCTTGCAATGCATTCGCCTACTGATTCAATATTCTTTCTATTATAGGCATGCATTCATGTCATTTGTTGCTATGCAAGCAGCTTGTACATTAAGGGGTTAACATTCAAACATAACTTCTGTCTCCGTAAGTGATCTGCAAGAGCCAGCAAAAGCCCGGACATTCATTCCACATTCTTGAAGCATCACACAGTTACTAACAACCTGAGGAAATAAATGGTCATCTTCAGCTGAATTAGACCTTGCAGTATTGACTGTAAAGGTGTAGCTACCTGATACAGCTACTACGCTAAGGAGCTACTGCTCAGGTGTTTACTATCTGAGCACAGACCCCCGCAGGTAACTGAGACAGTTCAAAAACCCAGCTGCACACTTTGACATTGACCCAAGAGAAAAACACTAATCACAGCTGTGCAATCATGCTGCTCAGCTTATTGAAACTGCAACCATGGCAACCCCATGCAGCTCAGCAGCTGAGCTCCCAACGTGATGTTTCCGACAGTGTTAATGTGATGCCTTTGAGCTCAAATACACATCCTTTAAATATGTTGTGTTTTGTGAAGGAGAAAGCCTTTGCAAAAAAACTCAAATCTGATTGCAGCCCAGAAGCTTGTTCCCATGCAGGCCATCGGACATATCAAGTGACTGCCCAGCAACAGTGACATGCATGGCTGGGACTGACGTAAATACAACTATTGGCTGTTTTATTAATGTCACATCTAGCCACAGGACCCCTGACAAAAATTTCCTGGATATTAGGAAATCAAATCCCATGTCCTAATGTGTGCCAAGTTCCATTCGTTCATCGTCCCTGTATTTGTAGACAGACGTTAGCTCCTGGCTAGATGATGTCGATTTAAAATTGTTTTCACACCTCCCGATGGTCAGTGCATACTTCTGAAGCCTCACAATGCTCTACACTATCTTGTCTTGTTCAATGTTGGCATACGGCTACTCCCTGATTTTCATCACTCCATCCCTGGCAGTAGTACCTTCAGCTCTGTGCCCAAAGCATATTCCTTCAGTCCACCTCTCGGCCTTTCTTTTCTCCTTAAAAACTCTTCTAACCTATCTTTGATAACTTTGTCAAGTCTTGTTTCATAATGCTCCACTGAAATGCCTTGAGAGATGCTACTACCTTAAGTATAGTAACTATATTCATTTGCTTTCAATGTAAATTGGAAAAAATATCAGAATCAGATGAACAGGATCTTCAGGGTTATCTTGTTTGGTTTAATCATCGTATAAAGCAGGAACAGGGAATTTCCAATAAATAGTTGAGACAGAACTATTGCATGAAGTTACCTGATTTGAAATTTCAGTGCTCAGATATCAACTTGATTTGTGCTGAGGATAACATGAGAGCTAAATCAGACGGTGCTGGAAAGTGTGCACTAGGATTGGATGTGCAAACATTTCTCCTCTGCCTGACCTGTTGCAAGACATGTATTCAATTCCTTTCGTATAAATCATTACCACTTTTTCAGTATCCCGGCAGTTTATGACATCAGTGCTCATCATGGAGTCCAATGTTGAGGGTGCTAACACCAGTAGAAATAAGCCAATGGTGCTTAACGCCTCAGCGAGGGGATGTGCTCCAAGCCTGGTGAGGTTGCCACAGTAGGCAAAAGCTTCATTAAAAGCACATATCCACTGAATCTTTGACCTGTGCAGAGACACTGTTTGGAGTTACTGGTGTATGGTTTAACCTAATCCTCCTCCTCACATCTCACTTCTCCTCATCTGACACTACAAGCTGCAGATGATGTAGCTTCTTTTATTTTTTTATTTCTTGTTACACCCTTCCTTTAACTGCCTGCTTGAGTGTATTTTTTTTCAGACGACCACCAATCTACTGGCCAAAAGTAGATTGGTGAGGAAATAGTGTGATGTTGGGCAGCAATGTAGCATAGCAATTAGCATAACAATTTACAGCACCATTTGTAAGATCGGGGTGTAATTCATGCCTGCTGCCTGCAAGGAGTTTGTACATTCTCCCCATGACCATGTGGGTTTCCTCTGGGTGCTCTGGTTTCCTCCCACATTCCAAAGATGTACGAGTCAGAATTAGTAAGTTGCAGGCTTGTTATGTTGGCACCAGAAGCATTGCGACATTTACAGGCTGCCTCCAGCATATCTTGGAATGTGTCAGTCGTTGAACAAACAACACATGTCACTGTATATTTCAATGTACATGTGACAAAAAAAGCTAACGTTTAATCTTTAAACAGCTAAGAGAAGCACATCAGATACTCTCACAACAATCAGCTCACTTACTGACATTTTGTATACTGTGGACAGTAGCTTTGATGCAGTATTGCATGTGTTAATTCAGCAGGCATAAGTTTTGCTATTGGAACATGATGAAAGCACATGAAATTCTCTTGAAGTAGACTCAATGGAGAGTGCTGATGGGGCAGCCTACAGATGCATATTAATAGGCATATGTAATATTTGCTTGGGGCATTTGGGAACTCAGTAACAGAATCCCTGCTCTTTTTTAACCACAATTGTGTCCAGATAAATCTCTGGTAAATAGAAATCTGAAGGATTTTAACAGAATTTGATAATGGTTGTTTTTTAATGGTGAATTATTTGTTCCTTACTGTTGTTGGAGATGATCCTGGTCTCTGCTCGCTGCTGCTGATTTGACTCCAACTTTCATTGGGACCAGATGGTAATGAGTTTGTTCCCATGTCAGGACAGTTGTTACCTCTTCGCCCCCACCTTCTGGGTACTTCTGCGCAATTCTAGGAATGGATGACTGTTGGCATGGTTCTGGAGGACACAGCAAGCCACTTTGAATCATAATACTCTCTCTCAGCTCTACTATAGAGTGCTTCCAGAGTAGTTTAGATGGCAGAATAGCATCTAGTTATATGTAGCTGTATGTCTACATTTGTATGAGAATTTTGCTCTTGCACATGGAGCACTGAATTTAGGAACTACATTTATAGAGAATTGCTCTTATTCCCAAGCAACTGACCATCGCTCAGGAATACTGGCTGAAAGGTAGCAGACAACCAATGCAAGAGGAAGACATTCTCTGAGCTTAATGAGTGATTGATAAGTATCTTCTGGTTGCAGGTTTATACTAGAATTTTTAAAGGATTTAAACAATTATGGTTCAATTGTAAAGTTAAACCCAAAAGGCAAAGGCAAAGGACATTTTCACTCTTATCCAGCTGGTGTCTATTAAATATTCTCCATGTGCTTAATATAGATGCTTGTACTCAAGGAAGAAATCAATTACATTTTTCTTGAGGAGAAATCGCTGTCAGCTCTCCGATCCAGTGCTGGATGGAATACTGGAGGACTTTGGAACTGTTGCAACTCCAGGAAGAGTATCTCAGGCACAGATAATTGGCTGCAGTTGTAGATTCAACATGTGGCATCTCTCTGGACCCTTTGAAAATTAGGGCCATTGAAGAATTTGTTCCTTTGGCTGGACAGATTCCTCTGAGCAGAATCTGTTCGCCCTTTGCTTTATGCACCCTTCCTCCTCCCTGTCATGATAGAGACCTGGTGAAACAATCATCAATATAGTCAGTAGCATAATGGTTAACTTACTTGAATAGTAGATGGCGTTCTGAATTCTTGATTTATGGAAGCTAATGGTAATTAAATAAGAATTTAAAATTACAATAAAAAGTTAATTGTACCAAACATGGAATTATAGGATTATCCTAAAAACCCATCTGGTTCAGTTATCTTTCAGAAAATAAAATCTGTGGTCTTCAGCCAGTCTGACCTGCATCAGGCTGCAGCGGTTAACCTTCCATAATCTAGGGTCAGTTAGGGACGGAGAATGTGTGTTGGGATTGCCACTGACATTCATATTCCATAAGCAATTAAACAGATTACAGATTTGTGCCCAGGCAAAGGAGATGACTGGAGTCCACCAACATGTGATTAACTCATGCCTGTAGAAATCCAGAGATCCAGTCTAAAGACTTGCTGTCATGAGTTCAAATCCTTTCATAGCAGCTAGGGAATTTACATCCAGTTAATTAAATAAAGATATTTCAGTAACTGTGACCATGAAGCTACCAAGTTGTTAGAAAATCCCGTCTGGTTCATTAGTATCCTTCAGGGAGGAAAATCTGCTGCCCTTACCTGGTCTTGTGTACTTCTGCTTTAGTCTCAAGTGTTGAAGGAATAACCCCTGTAAATGAATAAATTTTAAAGCAGCTAGACCAATTTTTTTGAGATAGTACAATTTAACTCTTTACTCCAATGAACGTGTGGCATTGTCTCAAACCATATGATTCCCTATATAACAACCATAAGCTTACAAGTCATAAGAACTTAAGAAATAGGAGCAGACCATATTCCAACTTGTGCCAACAAGACTCCACATCCATTTTAGTGAAACTCAGTGACCACATCTCCCTGATCTTGGGCAGAGATAGGAGCAACTTGTTTGGGAAAGTTTTAATTATGATGGTATTAGACAGGAACCTGGGACGGCAAATTGGGAATAGATTTCTCAGGGAAATATAAAGCAGAAATGTTTAGGAGCATACCCATGGGGTTCTGGATAGATCTGTGCTATTGAGAAAGGGAAAGGATGGTAGGATGAAGGAATCATGGTTGACAAGGGCCTGTACTAGTCTGTATTCTTTGTTCTAAGTCACTATGGATGCCTTTAAATAGTACAGGTGGGGGTGTTCTTTCTTCTGTTAAATACCAGGTTCCAAGGCATGAATAGCACAGTGTTAAACAGGTCTTTGCAGTTCACCTTGGCTAGAAAAGCTTCAAACAGGTGTTGCTTGCAGACAGAAGTCATCAGTCTATCAACTTCCAGCACAAGCAAGCAATGTACCCAATTTTGCTTTGTACAATTTTCTGAATTGTACAAAAATATGGGCTCATGATCTATGAACAAAATGGAAAGTGAGTCAGCACCTGCAGCACATAATATCCAATAGCATACACACTAATTCTATTGCCCATCTGTATTGCCCCATTGGTTTTAATGTGACAGCCAGATGAATGCCCTCAAAATCTACTGCTGTTTGCATGTTCACTTGCTATAATATTGATAGAGGCCTTCTCAGCTGGTTGGAGATCTTAACTGAGTTATGTGCACCCAGAGTTTCAGCTTTCCATTGACCTCTCTTGTCAGGTAACAACTGGAATGAAACCATATCAAAAATGACCCTAATTGTTGAAATATTTCCAAATTCCCTGTTTTGGGCAGTTAGTCCTTACATATTATTGTTGAATGTAGGGTTGATCTGTAGAGGTGTTAAGGATAACCTAGAGTCAAAGGCATCTTTCCTGAAGATTCAGGCAGGAATTGTGATCTCCTGCACTCTGGGGTAGACTAAAGGATAGCTGTGCAGATTTGCAGTGCTGTTCTGAATGGGGCACCAACATGAATATAAACGTGAATAGGGTTTTCTGTGCTGCATCAGATCCTGAGTAACAATCGTTCCATTCTCCTTTACACTTGTGTACTGAGGAATGACAATAAACAATTTGGGATCTTGAAGATCTTGGTCCAAGATCAGGATGAGCAGCTAAGCAGGCAGGCACGTGAAGAACAGAAGGATAAAGGGAAGCTGAAACCCAGACGGACACTTCCTGCTCTTGATTTTGGTGATGAAATCATCAGAATGCACATTACCATAGTTACCACATCCCCAGTTCCACACTCATGAGTATCCCAAGCTCTCATCATTGATAAATGATTTTCAAAATATTAAAAAGACAACAGTAAGATTTATCGTAAAACAAACATACGGAAACAGATTTGTAAATTACCATAGGCTTTACTTTATATAAAGGTCATCTAGTTATCATTGTGCATCTGTTTAGTTCATGCCTCTTCTTGCACCTTTGCAAAGGTAGAGTTCCAAGCAGTTCTCCCCATTTGTTGATGTGGAATACTGCGGCTTGCAGGAGGAAAGAATGCAGATGCCCTTGTGGGTTACTTCACTCTCTTGGCCTGGAGGACATGACTTCAGATTGCCTTTTTCTGTATCCAATTCCATCAAAACTCTCAGGAATCTGGGATGGCTCTTGCAGCAGAGAGCAGCAATAAGGGTACCTGCCATGGTGCGAAAACAAATGCTGTTATCCCAACAAATTACTGAAAGGCTGTATCCTGTAACTTATACACAACTATGATGACAGCATTTTAAGCTTGACTGGTAGCAAGCTAAATCTTACATAATATTTGTTTGATTTATCCCAACAGGACTCATTCAGTAGATGGCCACTGCTTCCACACTGGAAAGAATGGTGCAGGTTCTGCCAATTGGTACCAGACTCTTTCACACACCTTGACATTGTACACAGATTTTCCAATACAGCTAGCATTTCATGGTGCCTTCTTCTCTTGCCTGCATGACCAAAGACCATGTCTAAGTTCTTCAACTAAAGTCAGTTGTAAACTCACTTCTTCTTCTTCTTCTTCTTCTTTCAGTTTTTACGGCAGTTGGCATCCACACTGTTGCATTACTGCCATCTTCAGGATTTATTGTCCATTCACTTTAAAGCCGTCTTTCCAGTCCCGTCGCCCTTAAAAAACTAAACAACCATTTCCTCCCTGATCACTCTCC
The DNA here is from genome assembly GCF_030028105.1 of Mobula birostris. Classification (NCBI taxonomy): domain Eukaryota; kingdom Metazoa; phylum Chordata; class Chondrichthyes; order Myliobatiformes; family Myliobatidae; genus Mobula; species Mobula birostris. The sequence continues at coordinate 111,024,362 of NC_092379.1, forward strand.
CCACATTCCAATAAACCTTTAACACTGTTCTCTACCAGTCTTATTTTGCGTAATTGTTGTAACATTTGTTGCCTTTCCTGTGCAAATTTCCGGCATGAAATAATGATATGCTCTACTGTTTCCTGACATAGATCGCAAAAACCTGTTGGATGCTTATTTATGATGGCCAGAGTGCCATTAAGGTTGCTGTGCCCAACTCTCAGTCTACTTATAATTACTTGCTCCTTCCGCTTTACTCCCCTACTCCTTCCCATATCTACTGTGTTCTGAATTGAATGTAAATGTCTTCCTTTTATTGCTCTATCCCAATGCTGCTGCCGCTGTTGATTTATCCTTCTCCACACTATGCTCTTCCCCTCTGATTTTGATAGTTTAATATTGACCTCTACAGATCCTTTTTGACTGCTGCTTTTGCCAGCCTATCTGCTGTCTCATTTCCCATAATACCCGAATGTGCTGAAACCCACATGAATGCGATATTTTTGCCTTGTCTAGCCAGTCTTGAATTTGCAAACAGGATTTCATAAAGCAGATCCTGGTGACCTCTAGCTGTACCCGCCTTAATGCTTGCAAGGGCCGATACAGAATAGCTACATATCACAATATTATTACAATCAACCTGCTCACTCCATTCTAGTGCTAACAATATGGCAAACATTTCAACTGCATATACATTCAAGCAATCAGGTGTTCTCTTGCTAATTTCCACTTGATAACTTGGTACAACAATTGCAGACCCTGTTGCACCTGTTTCAGGACCCTTTGATCCATCCATAAAAATCTGTATGCCTTTATACTTACATTCCCTATAACTGTGATACTCACTGAGTATATCAGCTGTCCTATTACCGTGCTTAATCTTAAGCAATTCCAAATCTACAGAAGGATTTCCTAATACCCAGAAAGGTCTCACAGGCCACACCACGCTTGGACAAAACTCTTCATCGTATATACCCATATCTTTGGCCGAAACTTTCTTTTTGTGCCCTCTCCTTCTCCCAGCTTGTCTGCAACACCCTTTTTGTAGGATGGCTATCACCATGCCCCCTTAAATTAATCCAGTAATTGGCCTCCAGCTGTTTACGCCGCAGCCCCAATGGCATTTCATTTGCTTCAACTTGGAGTGCACGCACTGGGGAAGTTCTAACCGCTCCCAAGCACACCCTTAGAGCCCGAGCTTGTATGATATCCAGTTCTGCCAGCACAGATCTTGCTGCTGACCCGTATACAATACTTCCATAGTCTAATCTTGATCTTATTAATGCTACATAAATATACTTCAGTGATGCAAAATCAGCACCCCATTCCAATCCAGCAAGACACCTCATGACATTTATCACATTTTTACATTTACTGACTACATATGTAACATGTTCCTTCCATGTTAATCTCAGGTCAAAGTGCACTCCCAAAAACTGAAAACTTTCGACTCTCTCCGGGTTACTTCCATACAGATTCAAATTAAGTCCCCTGAACTTTTTCCTTGTAAAGAACATGGCTTTTGTCTTCTCCACTGAAAATTTAACACCCCACTTTGTCCCCCACTCTTCAACTTGATTAATTCCATCTTGCATTTTTGTAACTATATGTTCAATATTTCTCCCTCTTTTCCACAAAGCCCCGTCATCTGCAAACAATGATCTCCCCACTTCTGTTGGAATATTTACAAATATATCATTTATCAAAATGGAGAATAAAGTTGGACTCACTACACTCCCCTGAGGTGTCCCGTTTTCTACAACATACTGGCTTGATAGCTCTGATCCTATCTTCACCTGAATAGTTCTCCCGTTTAAAAAGTCCTTAACCCAATTGAACATTGCCCCCTCCCCCGATTCCCAAACTCACTACTTATACATCAGTAGCTACTTTATTAGTACACCCGTACACCTACTCGTTTATGGCAATTATCTAATTAGCCAATCACCTGGTAGCAAATTAATGCATAAAAGTATGCAGACATGGTCAAGAAGTTCAGTTGTTGTTCAAACCAAACATCAGAATGAAGAAAGAAATGTGATCTAAATGTGGAATGGTTGTTGGTGCTAGACAGGGTGCTTTGAATATCTCAGAAACTGATGATCTACTGAGTTTTTCATGCACAACAGTCTCTAAAGTTTACAGAGAATAGTGGGAAAACAGAAAAAAACATCCAGTGAACAAAAATGTCTTGGTAATACAAGAGGTCAAAGGAGAATGTCCAAGCTGGTTCAAACTGACAGGAAGGTGACATTAACTCTGTACCTAATAAAGTGGCCACTGAGTGTATTTACTGACACAGATTTCTCATATAAGGTTATTGAATTTTCTAATGTCACAGTACAGAGAACTTAACTTTTCCCAAGCCTCTTTAACTGTGCAGCATCTGAAAAATTATCTCTTCTATTTTGCGTCTCGTGTGCAAGGACTACAGTACTGTGCAAAAGTCTAAGGGACATATATTTTATAGCTAAGGTGCCTAAGACTTTTGCACAGTACTGTATTTGTCAATGTGGAGTGAAGAGCGAGTTTGTAAATCTGGCAGGAACAAATGATGTTGGGAATTGTGAGGGTGGAACCCTGCAGGAGGGATAACGGGATAGTTGGCAGACAAAGCATTCCATGGCGGGGAATGGAGCAGATACAGACACACCAGCCCTGAGACACCTGGCAAGGTGAGTTGATTCACCTTTTCCCAACCATGATCCCCCTCTCATTGCCTCTTTCCCACTCTCAGTCCACAATGAAGACCTATTTCAGAATCAGGTTTATCATCGTTCACATATGTCATGAAATTTGTTTTTTTTTTGCAGCAGCTGTATGGTGCAATACCTAAAATTACTACAGTACGATGCAAAGGTTTTAGGCATTCTAGCTATATATATGTGCCTAAGATTTTTGCACATATATTGCATCCTCCAACAATGTAGTTCACGCTCTTATATGTTGCATTTGTTTAAATTCTTTTCCTGCACTACTGTCAGTAGCTGTTCAACTCAGAGTGCAATTCCACTTTAAGAGGTTCATGGTTAGCTTTATACTGTTAAAAGTAATATTATTAGTGCCAGCCACTCACATTATTAGATCTTTGATGTTCCATTAAGCCAATCAGCAACACTGCTAGCTAGGACTGCCAAGAAATTCGAATGACCAAGCAGCAAGAAGCTGACATGCTGTCTGCTCTACAATTATCAGTACTCATTAATCATGCATCAAGTGGCTCTTTTTTTTATGACTATCAAATTTAGTATCTTTGGTATTTACCATGTTTTCTTCCTGTTTTCTGCTGGATGCAAATGTACTCAATAGATAAACAAATGTTCTTAGACAGAAGCATACAATTTGAAGCAAGCTTTTCAGATTCTCAGACATCCCACCTCTCCCAGAAGATCCGGGAGTCTCCCGCATAGCGATAGTGGCTCCCTGACGCCCGGAAATTATATACAGTATTCCAGAAATAGATTTTTTTGAGAGGGAGAAGGACAGCGAGCATCCTGATTGGTCTCTCTTCGTGCTAAGAGTGGTCCCCAACCACCAGGCCGTGAGGAAACAATATGATTTGGCGATATGAAACGATGTGAGTCATTTGCACCTTTCCCCATTCCCTGTCAGGCACTGTTGAGCTTGAACGCATGCGAGGTCATTACCCATGCGTCATCCATGTCAGCGCGGGAAGGAGATCAACTCCTCGAGCTTGTAAGTGACGGCGGGCTGAAAAGTATGTTTGACATAACATCTCTGCCGGCATTCTGGATCAAAGTCAAGGCTGAATATCCTAAGGTATCCACGGAAGTACTGAAAACGTTGCTTCCATTTCCAACATCATATCGCTGTGAAACGGAGTTTTCTGCAATGAATGCAACGAAAACTAAATTGCGGAATGGACTGGACATAAAGAACCCCCTTCGAGTATCGCTGTTTCCCATCACCCCTTGATGGGACCGTCTTGTTGCAGGAAAACAAGCCCAGGGCTCGCACTGATTCAGCGATATTGGTGTGTTACAATGACTTTATACGGGGAAAATATGCGCTGTGTGTTTAATATCCAAACGTTACTTAAAATGTTATGATACTATTGACTTATCACCTATATTCTGGTCGTGATTAACACCCCCCCACCCCCCCGTCGGCCAGTCCACAAGAATATTGTCAGTATTAAACCGGTCTGCGGTGCAAAAACGATTGGGGACTCCTGCTAAGTAGACCTATCAGTTTTCTCTGTGGGCGGGCTTTACAGTCGACCTCAAAAATAATGACAGTATTGCTCGCTGCACTGTTTGCAACAGTGACTTTTCTATTGCCCATGGTGGATTAAAATGTAAAAGACATGTTGAGGTGAGTTTAACAGGTGTCATTACAGTATAGCTAACGTTATTTAAACTAGCTGGCCAGCTGCTGAGGAGCTACGCTATTGATGTCCTACGTGATGAGGCCAAACTCTCTGTAGACTTGCTTAAAGTTGTAATAGAATAAACATGATGATATAATATAAGTACATATTTTAATGTCACATTTGCTGCATATACCCAACTTGGTTTACAGATTAGACAAAATCACTAAAAAAAGTATTACATACACCCTTGGATGTTGACAGGTGTTGCGGGGGGAGGGGGGTGCTACCTCCCTGAAATGAGTTTTTGCAGGGTGGGATGTCTGCATTCTCATCTTGTGCTAACACAGCCAGCAACTGAGAGATTGAAGTGATGGAGCAAAATAAAAGGCTGGATTTTGCAGAGAAATTAGATTTCTTAAATGTATTTCAATGAGAAAAATTGTAACAACTTCCCAGTACAGAGAATTCATTTAAAGAACTTGGTGTCAGGGTTTCTTTCTCATTAATCTTAAAGGAAAACAGTTGTGTGGAATTTGCACATTGATGAAGGTAGAGCAATGGGTTTTCTGTTTGATGAGGTTCTCCATGGTAGGCTCATTCAGAACATCAGGAGGCATGTGATCCAGGGAAATTTGGCTGTGAGAACACAGAATTGGTTTGCCTATAGAAGGCAGAGAGTGGTGGTAGGTGGAATGTATTCTGCGTAGAAGTTGGTAACTAATGGTGTTCTACAGGGATCTGTTTTGGGACTCGTGCTCTTTATGATTTTTATAAAAGACTTGGATGAGGAAATAGAAGGGTGAGTTAATAAGTTTGCAGATAACGCAAAAGATTGGTGGAGTTGTGGATAGTGTGGAGGGTTTGCAATGGGACATTGACAGGATGCAGAGCTGGGTTGAGAAATAACAGATAGAGTTCAACCTGCAAAAGTGTGAAGTAATTCACTTTGGAAGTTTGAATTTGAAGGCAGAATACCGAGTTAGTGATGGATTCTTAACAATGTAAAGGATCTTGGGGTTTACATCCATAGATCCCTGAAAGTTGCAGCAGAAGTTGATTGCGTTGTTAAGAAGATGTATCTGTGATGGCTTTCGTTAGTTGCAGCATTGATTTCAAGAGCCATGAGGTAATGTTGTACCTTTATAAAATCCTGGCCAGACCACACTTGGAATATTGTGTTTAGTTTTGGTTGCCTCATTATAGGAAGGATGTGGAAGCTTTACTGAGGGTGTAAGGAAGATTTATCAAGATGCCGCCTGGATTAGAGAGCATGTCTTATGAAGATAGGTTAAGTGAGTTAAGGCTTTCCTCTTTGGAGCAAACAAGGATGAGTGGTTACTTGATAGAGGTATACAGATGATAAGAGGCATAGACTGAGTGGATAGCCAGAGATATTTTCCCATGGTGGAAATGGATAATATGAAGTGGACATAATTTTAAGGTGATTAGAGGAAAGTATAGCAGAAGTATAGTATGTCAGAGGTAGGATTTTTACACAGAAAGAGGTGGGTGTATGGAATGCACTGCCAGGGCAGTGGTAGAGGTGGAAGCATTAGGGGCACTTAAGAAAATCTTAGATGAGCAATGAATGTTAAAGAAATGGAGAGCTATATAGGAGGGAAGGGTTAGATTGACCTTAGGGTACATTAAAAGGTCGGCACAACATTGTGGGCCAAAGGGCCTGTACTATGCTCTAATGTTCTATGTTCTAATTAAGCTATTTTAAATGCTTATGTTATTTAACTATATTCTAAAAACTTAATTTTTTGAACGTTTTAATGGCTTGATAATGTTCTTGTTGCTGCCTGTTTTATAATATTTCTCAATATCAAAAATATTTAGAAGCACTCTAAGTGATTGAAAACATTGATAGTCAGCTCAGCTAGGAGTTGGCTTTGCCACTTATTAAATTTATTTTTGGCTGGATATATTTTACATTCCTTCTTCCGTCCAGTTTGAGTGAATTTATGATCAAAAGACTGCTTTCTTTTAGAGTCTTGTAACCGAATTAAATTTGGCCTTTTTGCTAAAAGGGAAGGGTCGGCATGAATTTTCTTGTAGCTCTGCTGTGAGCAGTGATGGCTCAGCACTGATAGCAAGTCTGGGCCATTAGCTCTATGTTGTCATATAAATATGTTGTTACAGTGCCCTCTCAGAATGGCACACACTACAACAATGCTATTGCATAGTGCAGGGTATAAATGATTAATGTAGGGAATTAAGTGACAGCTTAGTGAGCTGTTGTGTCATGGATGATGTACAGTTTTTATTTAAAACGTCATTAAAGCTGTACTTAGTCAAGCAGCTGGAGACTTCTTAGTTGCATTTTTGCGTTATAGATGAAGGAAAGATCTTAGGAGTCAGGTGATAGGTCATTTATTTTTAAATGCACTTTATGAATAAGGACATCACAGGCAAGACTTTCCCTAAGTGCAGTTGGGTATTGATTTAGGCTTGGCAAGTAATGTATTTTGTTGGTGACGTACATTGAGAATATAGTGCAGTGCCGGTGGACAGGAGAAACATTTAAGATAGAAGATGGAATTCATTGCCACAGGCGGCTGTGGAGGCCAAGTCATTGAGTATATTTAAGGGTGGATAGGTTCTTGATTAGTCAGGGCACGAAGAGATATGGGGCGAAGGCAGAAGTTTGGAACAGAGAGGGAAATGGATCAGCCATGATGAAATACTAGAGCAGACTCAATGGGCCAAATGGCCTAATTCTGCTCCTATACCTAATGGCCTTATGGAATGTTGGCCAGCAGAATTTTCTTCCCCCAGATACATTGAGCTTATTGAATGTTGTTGGATGTGCCATGCATCAAGAAGTGAGCATTCCATTGGGCTCCTGGTTTGGGCCTTGTATAAGATTGAAAGGATTTGGGATGTCAGAAGATGAATTTTTAACTAGCTTCTGACCTTCTTCAACATTTAACTGTCTAGTCCAGTCAAATTTTGGTCAAGAGGAAGCCACAGAATGTTGGTGATGTTGCTTTTGGCAGTGATACTGCCATTGAATATCAAAGGCGTATGTCAGATGCTCTGTTACTGGTAATGGTTATTGTTTGTTGCTATGATGGTATGAGTGTTCCTTCTCACTTGTTAACCCATATCGGAATGTCACCTAGGTCTTCATGCATTCAGGCATATGCTGCTTCATTTCTGAAGAGCTACAAATGGAACTGAACATTCTGCATTTATCAGTATAGTACTCCACTTCTGACTTCATGGAAGTGAAGTTATTGATAAGGTGTCAGAATATGGTTGAGCCTTGGACATTGCTTTGGAGAACTCCTGTAGGGTGTCCAGGGACAGGTACGGCTCACATCCAAAAATACAAACATTTTTGACCCCAACCATTCAAATATCTGTCCCCTTCATGCTTATTGAAATCATTTGTAACAAGGCTTGTTGATGTCCTATTTGGTGAAATATTTTATTAGTATCCAGGACAGCTACTCTCACATCATCTTCAGTCTGATTTTAGACCAAGGTGATGATGTGGCCCTGGCAAAAATCCAAGTTGGGCATTGGAAAGCAGGTTATAGAACATAGAACACAGAATAGTACAGCACAGTACAGGCCCTTTGGCCCATATTGTTGTGCCGACCCTCAAATCCTGCCTCCTATATAACCCCCACCTTAAATTCCTCCATATACCTGTCTAGTAGTCTCTTAAATTTCACTAGTGTATCTGCCTCCACCACTGACTCAGGCAGTGCACTCTATGCACCAACCACACTCTGAGTAAAAAACCTTCCTCTAATATCCCCCTTGAACTTCCCACCTCTTACCTTAAAGCCATGTCCTCTTGTATTGAGCAGTGGTGCCCTGGGGAAGAGGCGCTGGGTATCCACTCTATCTATTCCTCTTAATATCTTGTATACCTCTATCATGTCTCCTCTCATCCTCCTTCTCTCCAAAGAGTAAAGCCCTAGCTCCCTTAATTTCTGATCATAATCCATACTCTCTAAATGAGGCAGCATCCTGGTAAATCTCCTCTGTACCCTTTCCAATGCTTCCACATCCTTCCTATAGTGAGGCGACCAGAACTGGACACAATATTCCAAGTGTGGCCTAACCAGAGTTTTATAGAGCTGCATCATTACCTTGCGACTATTAAACTCTATCCCTCGACTTATGAAAGCTAACACCCCATGAGCTTTCTTAACTACCCTATCTACCTGTGAGGCAACTTTCAGGGATCTGTTGACATGTACCCCCAGATCCCTCTGCTCCTCCACACTACCAAGTATCCTGCCATTTACTTTGTACTCTGCCTTGGAGTTTTTCCTTCCAAAGTGTACCACCTCACACTTCTCCAGGTTGAACTCCATCTGTCACTTCTCAGCCCACTTCTGCAACCTATCAATGTCTCTCTGCAATTTTTGACAATTCTCTACACTATCTACAACACCACCAACCTTTGTGTCATCTGCAAACTTGCCAACCCACCCTTCTACCCCACACCCAAGTCGTTAATAAAAATCACAAAAAGTAGAGGTCCCAGAACTGATCCTTGTGGGACACCACTAGTCACAACCTTCCAATCCGAACCTACTCCCTCCACCACAAGCCTCTTCCTTCTGCAGGCAAGCCAATTCTGAACCCACCTGGCCAAACTTCCCTGGATCCCATGCCTTCTGACTTTCTGAATAAGCCTACCGTGTGGTTATTGGCAGACAAATCTTACTTGATAAGCAGTATTGATAACACTTTCTATTATTTTAGTTATTATTAGAGAGAACTGACTTTTTAAAAAATTGTTAAATTAGATTTGACCTGACTTTATGGCCAGGAGCAAATTAAGCTACTTCACATATTGTTGGGTAGATACCAATGTTGTAACTAGCATGTAGTTCTGGAGTTCTGATTTCAGTAAAGCAGCCAGTATCATAATTTTTTCTGTACCTAGTGCTGACTGGCATTCTCTATGTTGCCTGGAGCATTTCAAATGGCTGAAAGACCAGCTTCTATGATTGTGGGTTTCTCATAAGGAAGTTGAGCTGGATCATTCACTTGGCATTTTGGGTGAAGCATGATGTTGATTGCTTCAGTGTTCTCTTTAGTACTCACCTGTTGAAGACGAAGATGGTCTTGGAGCCACCTCTTTCTGTTACTTTTTATTTGTCATCATGACTAGATATGGCAGATGTGAACTGTTGATTGTGGGATCTCCTAGCATTATCTGTATTCTTACTAGAATTCTACTTGATTTTATAAGCAACTGGTGCAGTTGCTGACAGGAAGCTTTTCACGGTTCAGTGAATTAGTGTTGGACTCTGACTGAATTGTAATGGTACACTGAGGAATATATGAGGCCATGATCAGGGAGTATGTTTTGAGGTGCTAATAGTACACAGTATATCAGAACTGTCCTGAGTCCATCCCATGTAGCATGATAATAGCAATACACATGGATAATATTCTTGGTGTGAAGAAGAGACTATTGATGCACTTGGCACAGGATTACTCTGAATAAGTATCACAGGATGCTCTGAGTAGTCACATTTTTTATGCATTTGGGTCAGTTAAGCTTCTGGGCAATTGCCAGTTCTGTCTACACTGTGTCCAGCATGTAATGGTTGCTGATTCAGTTATATTAGTATTAGTTGTAAAGGGGCTGATCAGAAATTCTTTGGATAGAGATGGAATGGTTGAATCATAGAGTTGCTACAACTGATGAGTAGCCATCCAACCTTCTGAGGCTGTTAGCTCCAAGTAAAACAATCCTGTCAGTTTCATTCTCTTGCTTTTTTCCTATGGTTATGAGTTTGTGCACTGCAAGGAATCATGAACAACAATGTGATATTAATCAGATCCTTTGTTTTAGTGATATCATTGAGAGATAAAGGGCCAGGGTTTGGGGAAACTCTTTCCTTCTTAAATAGTGCTTGAAGTTTGTCTTTTGTGTTCATCTACAATGGGATTTCTTTGATGCCTCATCCGAAAGTCAGTAGCTAATAACAGTGTAGATCTTCCTCAGTGATGTATATGTCAACATCTAGATCCCAGTGCTGGGGAGAACTAATACATGGGCGTAACAACAACAGCATGTTGGTTTAAGTGGGGTATATCAGCTCAGGTCTCTGGGTTAGAAAGAATTCGATACAGTACATGTTGAAATCCAGAATACAGTGCTGTAAAGACGAAATCATATTAATTAACTTGCAGTGTTGGTATAGAAATAGAGACCAGAAATGTAACATTGCCAGGCTTAAACAAGTCTTGATTTTAGAAGGCGTTTTCTTACTGTTGCCAAGTTAGGAATCAGATTTTAAGGCTCCCAACTGGGCAATTGATCCAATGACTATTAACACCTCTCAAAAAGAAGTGGATGAATACTTGTCTGAGAATGGAACTGAGGGCAGTAAAAATAAGTGAACAGGGAGATAATCAAATGCTGTGTGAAACATAATGAAGCTAACATTCCAGCTGTTGTGTTGTTAGTATAACAAAACTGAATGCTCCACTCAAATTATGGTCTGACTTAGGCATTGTGTAGCTTGGTGTCTCTGAGTTGTGCTATACTGATCCAACAATATACTTCAGCTTCCTCTTTTCTTTATTTCCTGCTACTTCACTGAAATTTGACGTTTGAACTAATTTTCTTTCAGGTCATTCTCAGCAGTCCTAGATTCGGTCACCTTGGCCTACACTAATAAGTTTAGGATATACACAAAGAATGATAGGACCCTAGGGGGTATTGATGGATAGACTGACCTCTATTTACAAGTCCATAAGTCTCTAAAGATGGTAGTACAGTTGGATAAGGTGGTTAAGAAAGGGTAAAGGAAAGTATTTAGTTCAATTCTAGATGCCATAGAGGAAGGGTATGTTTGTGCTTGGAATGGTACAGATGAGATTTACCTGAATGTGACCCGGGATGGATTATTTCAATTGCACCGGGAGACCACAAAGGCTGTGTTTATATTTTTAATACAGGGGAAAATGAAGGGCAACCTGATAGAGGTATGGAAAATCATGAAAGGCATAGATAGGGCATATAATATACTATTTCTCATAGCTGAGATGTCCAAAATCAGAAGGCAAGATTTAGGATAAGGTGTAGGAGGTTCAGAGATGATTTGATAAAGAATTTTTTTAAACCAAGGCCACGGTCTGAGTGCTCTAGTCAAAAGGGTAGTGGAGGCAGAGACTCACAGCAAAGTTCAGTAGTTCCATTTAATATCAGAGAATATATACAATATACAACCTGAAACCCTTGTTCTTCACAGACAAGAACAAGAATTTCAGGTTGTACTCATCCACTCTCTGAATGAGTACTTGAATCATCATGGTGCATAAGGCTATGGACAAAGGTTTGTTAAATGGGATTATCATAGATGATGATTTAATTGTTGGCATGGTCATGATGGGCCAAAGGACACCTTTCTGTGCTGTATAAATTTTACACATTAATAATACAGTCTCATTTCTTCCAATGTGTGTGCAATGCCTTGCTTTTGTTTGTAATTAATTCCATTGCTCGCCTACAAATTTCATTTAGCTGATTTACAGGTTTCTTGTTGCTTCCTCCTCCCTAACTACTCTACCTCCTCCTAATGTCACATCATTTACATATCTGAGCAATTACATTAGAACTTCAGAACCAAGTTCACAATGTATTTTAGGAATTTAGTCAAAGACTTTTACCTTCTTGGATACTTTGCTCACATGTATGTAAATCATTAGAAGATTAAATAAGCAATCAGGATAGTGAAGGTTGTTAAGTTTGTATTCCACTGGGAGGAATGGATTTAATGGACCAGACAGTCTTATTTCATTTCCTGTCAACTTATGTAATAATAAGTGATCAGCTGGCTCACATGATTACCTTAAATCGATATCGTTAGAGATTGTGGCATTTAAATCATGGTGCTCCTCTTTGCATGCGATTTTATTATTTTGATGATGTGAATCCTTCTGAAGAGATTTATTTCATAATAACTGTGAAGAAATGCCTGCCAATGAGGAGAATAAAAAGAAAGCTGCAAAGTGACTCATGTTTTATTAGATTTGTGTTAAAAAAACAGAAGTAACTTGGTATCTTTTTTTCCCTTCACAATGCAGAATGATGCTTTCTTCAGATAAAATTCGAGAAGGTTGACTTTTATATGCAGAACGTTTCAAATGAGAGTCAGACTGATTGATTATTTCATATATAGGTGTAGGGCTGCAGGCACGTTGTAATTTTCTTTCTTGCTGTACAAGATGTGTGCCACATGGGGAAAGCTACTGATGTGAAACACTAATTATACGTTTTATCCCCTAACCTTACTCCATTTACTACCCTCCCTGCTGAAGTCACTAGGGTTTAGCAGGGAAAACTTTGTAATTTAAATGTTGTTTGCTTGGGAAAGTTATCTTTCAATAAGACTAAAATCACATACAAACAGAAGCCATTCAGCCTTCCTGTGCCTGTCCCTGCACTTGCTCTCCAGAGATATCCTGCTCTTTATCCAGAGTAGTGATATTCAGATATTTGACCAGTTTGGATTTTAAAGCTATTATTAAACCTGCTCCTATCATTCTTTCAACAAAACACTTTACAAGATAATACACATAGTTACCTCCTGTACCTAATAAAGTGGCCACTGAGTATATGTTGGTTGTTCTCTGCTGCTGTAGCTGACCACTTCTAGGTTCGAAGTACAACATGATGTTTTGAATTACTGTCGCCTTCCTGTCATCTTGAACCAGTCTAGCCATTCCCATCTGACCTCTCTCATTAACGACATTTTTACCCACAATACTACTGCACAACAGATTTTTTTTTTTGTTTTTCGTACAATTCTATGTAAATTCTAGGGACTGTTGTATGTGAAAATCCCAGATTAGCAGTTTCTGAGATACTTAAACCCTGTATAGTACCAACAACCTTTCCACGGTCAAAATCACTTAGATCACATTTCTTCCCCATTCTGATGTTTGGTCAGAACAATAATTGGACCTCTTGGCCACGTTCTGCATGTTTTTATGTATTGATTTGCTGCCACAGAAGTTTGGCTGATTTAAATATTTACATCAACGAGCTAGTGTACCTAATCAAGCATAATTAGCTGCATAAAAGATTCCCATTTCAACTCCAGTTCTTTTCTCAGTTACTCAAGCCTGGATCCTCCAGAATGGACATAGTTTTCTTTTACCTATTCATTCAAAACCTTTTTCAAGGAAAACAGCATGAAATTCTCTGTGCAAATGAGGTTATATATTAGTTTTAAATAACCACATTCAGTTCTGAAATTGGAGGCAAGCATTGCACATTATAACCAGCCTTCACTACTTTTAAGTGCCACATTTATCATTTGTTCATCTCATATTTTTATTCCAAATTATCCAGAGAGGAGAGGATCACCAAATGATTGCCATTTTATTGGCAGACAAATTTCAAACAAATATCTTCTAAAGATTGAGGATTGTAGTGTAAATTGCAATAAGAAGAGTCTGTGGTTCTTCAGTATTTAGCCATTAGTTTTCAAATGTTGTTTAGCAGCTGCCAAGTGATTAAAAGTTGACTCTCTTCATGTCACATAATTAAGTACCCTGGTACTACTTTAGTAAATCTGGTAAATCGACACAAACAGAATTAGTCCTTCTCTTGGGCATATGGGCATTTTACATCCTCAACAATAGTTGCAGAATCACCGCTCCAGTCTTGGTATAACCACTGATCAACACTAAGCGGCCAGTATCTACCTGCGAAGATATGTTTGAATAATAGTGACAGACACTTTGGCTTGGCTGTCATTTGGACAAATGCATTGGAGACCTGCTCTTCATTTTGGAATGTTTGTCTTGAATTTTATAAAGATTGTAGAATGGTACAACAGATATTTCCAGTCGGGGTGGTACTGAGCTGCGATATACTTCAAGGTTGTAGTTCAGGCTAAGAGTTTTTTTAGTTCATAAGGATAGTTTGGAGACAGCATGGGGGATTAGAGGTCAGGTTAGTGTTTAGGTTTAGGGATGAGGGTGATTTAGAGGTCAGGGTCAGTAAATGAAGAATCAGAGGTAGAATCCATTGTTCAGAGTCCAGGTTGAGTGCTCTGTGGTCAAAGACCAATGATTTCCAGATTGGTGAGTCCCAGGCCAGAGGTCCATGAGGCCAAGAGTCATGAGGACTGGGATCGTGAAGGCCAGTGACCAAACCCCCACACCCACCCTCCCACCCCCAACCAAGTCACCAAAGTCAGAAATCCTGCCAAAATATTGAGACACCAAAGTCAAAGTTCCATTATCGAATTGAATGCATCATCACGCTATCATGTGATACATGCACACCTTGCTTAAAATAAACACTGAGTTAGACCCGCATTCCTGGACTCCTGTGTCTTCCTTTAAGCTATATCAATGTTTTGAAGTTACAAAACATAACTTTTAAAACGAACCCGAGGCAGATATCAACCTGTTGCCTCACAGTGAGACATTCGAACTAAAAAAAATGCAGTGAATAAAAAATGTCGCACAGCACGTGCAGAGATAGTCAAGGTAAATTTAAAACCATCCCAGCATGTGTTCTTCAGAAGGGAAGACATGATTGAGTTTTTTTTTAAGTCAGAAAATGGAAGAATGCATGGGTTAATAAAGAGTGAGTACTGGGTGATAATAATCATTACAAAAAGAGCAAATATGACTAGCTACATTGGTAAAATTGTCACATCTGATTACACAAAAGATAACTGGAATATATATGCTGAGCTAATTCAACAATATTTTGAAGCAAATGAAATAGCCGACGAGAAACAAGTACCAATTTTGCTGAGTGCATTGGTCATAAAGGCATACAGTTTGCTTTGAAGTTTGATTGCTCCTACCAAATCAGCAGAAGTGAGCTTTGCTGATATTGTCAAAGTAATGCAGGAACATTTGGAACTGAAGCCGTTGCTCATTGCAGAACACTTTAGGTTCCTAAGTGGAATCAAAAAGAAGGGGAGTCGATTTCAGCATACATAGCTAAATTGAAGAGGTGGTCTGAGCATTGTCAATTTGGTAATGGACTTAATGATGCACTGAGGTATTGTTTAGTTACAAGCGAGCATACAAAATCGGCTCCTAACTGAAGCACAGCTTACATTTAAGAGAGTAGTTGAAATTGCTGTATCACTGGAAACCACAGACAGAGACTCAATTGAGTAGCAGTCAGGAATAAATGTGAATGTGAACAACATTGCAACATCTAAACAGAAACCAGTCTGGCTGAACAGATTGTGTTGCCATTGTGGCAGGGTTTCACATACTCCAGAACAATATGGATTTAACGGCAAAACTTGTAGAAAATGCAACAAAGTAGGACACATACAAACAGTGTGTCAGACAAACAAAAATACTGCTCAGGGAAGAGGAAAAGCTAAAAAGGCAAGTTGCAGTTTCAAAAAGAGCAGTAATCTGCATGCTGTTGATGAAAAATCTGATAGTGATGAGAGTGACACAGGACTGCGTAGCTTTTAAGATATACAGTGTGAAAATTAACAATAGATAAACAATATGGCTTACACCAGAAGTGAACAGCAAATTAATTAAAATTGAATTAGATATTGGTTCACCTGTTAAGGTCATTCAGCAAAATGAGTTTGAGAGGCATTTCAAAGATACTGAACTGAAACCTGCAGATAAATAACTGAGAACTTATACTGGAGAAAAGATAACTCCTGTGGGAATGATATTCGTGACAGTGAAATACAATGAATGGGAAGCACTTTGTGCCTGTATGAAGTTTTAAAAAAAAACAGGAGGACCAGCATTGAGGGGACATAAAGGGCTGAGACAACTACAACATGATTGGAGATCCATCCACCACTTGCATGCCATATCCACTACAATAAATTCAACTGGAAGCGAATTAAGAAAGTTACCAGATGATACCACTACTGTCTCCATGCCAAACACCATGAACTATTGCCCAACAGAGGAGAAACAGGTATTGATGCCAGTCTCTGTGCCACTGGTTAGAAAGCATATTGGACCAAAGTCAAACCATGCTGCTCAGAGGAAGTGTGAAAGTGACAAAAGCAGTGGTCCAACTACAACAGTTTTTGCAGGCAACATATCTGAGAAAGCCTCTGATATGTTAATCAGGCAGTTACTTTGAAATGTGGCTTGGTTTTAAGGTAGAAGAGTGTTCAAGGAGCTTCATGAAAGTAGCAAGCACTCGGCTTTTGTGAGTATGTACAGTACAATCAGAGTCTAGTCTGCATGCATTAAGGTTATATTATGTACTTCAAGTGGGGAAGTAAAAAGCTGCTTGTAAAAGTAGATGCAAAGATCAAACCCCAGGTGGATGAATGGAAGGCGAACACAAAAGAAGTCGGTGGAAATATGAAAGCAGAGGATTCACCAGGTAATGTTGTGGATGAGGAAACCAAGAGGAGAGATCAGATCGTAAAAGGAGCAATAGAAGGATTAATAAGCGAACACTGAACTTAATGCAGCTTCCCAAGATCAAGCATTTTTGTTTGTTTAATTACTTACAGGTTATATGTAAAAATATGTGAACTGCATAAGTTATCATGCTACTATATGTGTCTTGCTTAAAGTAAACTCAAAGTTAGACCAACATTCCCAGACTCCTGTGACTTCCTTTGAGTTAGTTTAATGTTTTGAAGTTACAGAACATAACACTGCTTAGCATTGTGGGCATGCTATGTTGGTGCCAGAATGTGTGGCAACACTTGCAGGCTGGCCCCAGCACATCCTTAGGTGTGTTGGTTGTTCACACAAACAATTCACTGTATGGTTAGATGTACTATATATATGATAAATAAATCTGAACTGAAAGGTTCTGGTTTTCATTGGTAATAGAATATTAAAACCATCCTTCAGATTCAGCAAAAGCTGGGCATTGATTTACTGTTGTATGTACAATTCAGTCCCGTGCAATCTGTAGTTACAAAGGTAGATCAGAGGCTGCGCAATCAATCCCTGACATCTCCAGCTGCTTTGTTTGGTACAAGAAAGGAAAATGACATCAACTTGATACAATGTGGCCCTTATATAAGGTGATTGAAATATTAGTGGAGGCACAGTTGGGAGCATTGTCATCCCTGAATCAGTTGAGCCTAGGTTGAAATTTCAATTCGGAGATTTAAGCACTAACATCTAATCAGACATTGAGGGATCAATGGAGAGGTTATCTTTCAGATGAGATGAATATGTGGATTTGAAATATCCCATAGCGCTCTTCAAAAGAGTAGGAGAATTAATCCTGGAGCCCAACCAATATTTACCTATCAATCATCATTGCAAAACAAAGCTAATTATTTAATTCTTATTTGGCAGTTGTTTGTCGGAGATTTCTGTGAGCAAATGAGAACTCATTTTTCCAACTTTACAATATTGACTACACTTCAAAAATATCTCTTAAGACAGGGTGTGAGGGTTGCTATATAAGTGTAATTTTTCTATCCCTCCTCTGCTAAGATCAGATCATTTGTCGCACATTTATATGTGTGTGGTGGGGACCGCATCTAAAGGTTCTCACCTTGTTGACAGTAAAATTACTTTCAAACAACCTGGTTTGAATCTACAACTCTCCTATTTATTGTCCTGCTTTTCAGGGTTTGAAATCTCGGAGTATCAGAAGAGGCAAGCTGCAATGACCGTAAGAAAAGTCAGCAAACAGAAAGGTGAGCATGTGTCCTTGTAATCCGTGCGTTCTAGCTGACAATATTACAAGCAAGGAGTTAGAAATTGCAGCTGGTAAAACAAGCTAGTAGAGCACTGTCTCACAGCACTGGAGATCCTGGTTCAATTCTGACATCTGGTGCTCTCTCTATGGAGTTTCTGCTTGTGACTTGAGTTTCCTTTCAAAACCCAAAGACATCCAGATTAGTCAGTTAATGTAAATTACCCCTAGTCTGTAGGTGGGTAGTGGAATCTGAAGGGAATTTATAAGATTGGGGGGGATAATAAAAACTGGGAGTAATGTAGGATTAGTGTAAATGGGTGGTGATGACTGGTGCTGAATTGGTGAGCCAAAGGGCCAGCTTCCGTGTTATATGATTCTGACTGCCTCAAGTCCCATTGGGCAGAAACGCGATTCAAAGTAATGTTGATCAAGAGTTTCCATATTTAATTGCAGGTCAGTACTGAATTAGATAACTCCATCTAGCCCATCGTTGAGGCTTAGGTGTATCAATTTGATTGAAAGCAATCTTTGTTTTGGTCAAGGAGCTCTTGTTTCATGAATCTCATTTACCTATCAAAACCATGGAAGAGATACTAAAGTATTACTGTCATTTATAGAATTCTACATTATTGAATATATTGAAAAATGGTTGAAGGTTCTGGAAAAATAATAGAAAGATTTAATCAATGGCATTAAAAATTTGAACAGCCGGTATGCTGTAATGTTTTCCAACTTTGTTCTAACCTTCAATAAGTATTCAAATTTTCAGAGTGAATACCAAATAATTTTCTGCCCACGTGAGTTCAAAAATAACATACGTTGTGTGACAAAACTTTCCATGTTCTTATAATGTACAAACATCTTGCATTGCACAAATAGTCCGGAAAATATCAAAGGCCTTTGGGCACATAAATATAATGGCAAACAAAAATTCACTAATAAATTGCCTACTTAAGACATTCAAACCAGGCATTTCAGGAATTAGTAGAGTTTGTGTAGATAACATATTTTGATGGAGATGTATGAATAATTGTTGCATTTTGTGCAGTGTCCATAAACCATAACATGCCGGAATTCAGTAACTTCAAAGAAGCAATTCAGCAATGTCTTGAGGAGAGGGAAAAAAACATTATTTGAACAATACATAAAGGACTAGTACAAGTTGAGCCTCCACAAGAAAGACTGAAAGCACCAGCGATTGCATAAATTGATATTGGAGAGTGGCAGGATTAGGCCGAAATGTGATGCTTTCTATAGTCAGTAACTTATCAAGATTCACTATTTAAACTATCAAAATCAATGGCCAAGGGCAGTGGTACCTATGGGTCATAATGATACACCATAATTTCATTCAGGCTAATGAATAGAAAAACTGGGACTAATGAAAATTTCATGCAAGGGTATTAATCTGCGTTGAAATCATTCGGTGTAATAAGATTTGCTAATGGCTAATCTGAGAGTGAGTGCCACCTGTCATACCAAATTTATCCTTGATTTTGTTAATATTTATGTACTATATTTAGTTTTCATTTATTAACCATCTTAGTTCATTCTCTTAAATGCTGATTAGCTGATAAATAATTTCTCTCACTTTGACTGCATTCTATAGAGAAATAAATGAGAATGTGGCTTTAAATTCCTGTGGAACCAGATTTTTTTGTGTATTCAAATTGTTTATTTCAGAATGTAAATAGATGTCTTTTTTAAAACCTTTAGTTTTAGCTTAAGGTATTCTGAGAAGCTGAAATTGAATGAGAGGAAGAGTATTCCCAATTTATATCCATCTTTCCATCTGGTGATCTGGATTTGCATTTTAAAAGAGCTGCTTCTACGCCTGTGATATTTTTAGAAAGCTTTTATTCAGCATTTCAGCCGGTGTGCATAAAAACTCTGCAAAATAAGGAGTAATTGGAAAAGGCTGACTTTTAAATTGATCTTCACATCCCAATATAGATCTGCTGGCTGATGTAAAATGATGAGCAGCTGTTTTACTATTGACATTTATGTAAATTAAGGCTCAAACTAGGAAAAGGGCCAAAATAAATTCCCAGTAACAAAGTTAATATCATGCAGATGTGAGCAAACTGGCTTTGTTTGGATTTTTCTGATTGATTTCCTCACTGTTCATGTGATGCTCTTTGACTTTGACATGGGTCCAAGTACAATTGAAGGACACATAGCAAACAAGTGTCTTTTTCCAATTAGTCTTTGGGTGAGTCATGTAAATTGCTGGACATCAGCATCTGGAGGTCCTTAGTTTCTGTTTGAGCACCACAGCAGGAATATAAAGAGAATATTTAAGACAACATGTTTAGATTAGATTAGATTAGAGATAAATTGCAAATATAAGCAATTGAATAAACATAGCACCATATATGTTGTGTGAGTGATTTAACCTCATCACGATGAACCTTTAGAAAGATCTGGTTAACTAAAATTATGCAATTCCAAAAAACTAGAAGTTCACTTGCATTTTTTTCAGTGTTGTGCAACTGAAATTTCAATGTTTACAAGTGTGAAATTTGATAATGTTCATTTCGAGCTCTTATTGTGACACTCTGGACATAAACCTGGGTATATTCAGGCACAATTTATACATTAGTCATGATTGCTGTGAAGTCATCTCCGGCCCACTGCTTCTCTTTGACTAAGTCTCAGCCAATCCTGAGATCATTGATGCTATATCGGGCATGTCTGGGACAGACACAGTTTAGCAAGATAGTAATTTCTAAATATGGTCATAAGTCCTTTACTTACTGCGGTTCCATTAAAAATATTTATACAATTTTTGACCTCATCATCCACAATCCATTGATCTCATTCCTAACCCCAAAACTCAAATTCCACACTCCTTCAGTCCCATCTCCTTCCCCCACCCAACCAACATCTAGGATCCTCTGATCTATCCAATCTTCCAAGGCCTCTTATGAACTTCTGAACCCATCAACCCAAGACAACTCTCTTGAAACTCTTGCAAACTAACCAGCAGTTCCATTCTTCTATCCCCTGTCCCCCTCCAACCAAAGGCTACTCCAGACATTACAACCATCTGTCTAAGGCCCTTCTGACCCTCCCAAATCATTCACTTCCCTCACTTTTTCCAAAAGCCCTTGCTATCTTCCTAGCTCATCAGCCACATCCTCAGTCATGGAAACATTGCCAGGCTAACACCCAGTGATCACTCCAATAGCACAGTTTGTGTTTCTGCAGCATGATTACTGTACTAGGGTTTCAGAGATCTTCTCAGTCCAAAATTTGCAGTCAATAATGAAGCAATAACACTTGCCATTGATGGCAGATAAAGCATCCACAAAGATCCAGTGATTTTGGATTTACTCTTCCTTGTTTTTAGTACCCAAATTATAATAAAATCAAGCCAGCTGAGCGGTCAATTGCATTAAAATATTTTCATACTAAGCAAAAGCAAAAAACACTATTTTAGTTATAAATTTAAATATTAAACATAAACATATGATTAAGTAAAAGCTGCAATAATTTCCTTTTGTTTTAAATTTCTATTTTAAAATATTATTTTGATGAAATAATAATCCAAATATATAATTTTTTATGGAGGGATAATCTGTTAAGCAGTAATTACAGCTTGGCAATGCCATTAGAAACACACGGATCTGATAAAATGTAATATTTTCAGAACATCATTGCAGCCGGACTAGTTTATAAATAGCAGAAACTTACACCAGTTGTAATGATTTCCTTGAATCTGGTGAAATCTGTAAGCAACACAACCCACAAAGAAGCAATGAATCATTGCAAACAGGCTTAGCGATTCCACATTGAACCATATGTACATGGAAATCCCAAAGATTCATTTCAATTTCAGAGCTATGTAGTTTTATGTTATTACAACAGCAGAATCTGCATTTATGTTTCTAAATTAAAGTACTTGACCTCGCAAAATTGGGGGACAATTTAAACTTACTTCACAGCCTTTCACTTGTCACCTTTGAAAGGAATTTCTTTTTTAGATTCAGCATTTTGGTATTTATGAGGAACATTTCAAATCACACTTCCTGCCAGCAGCACTGTTAAAGATTTTTTCAGTCTTACAGAGCTTCGTAGGAAAATGAAAGATATAAAAAAAGATTTCAGATGCACAGACTGCTTCAATAGTGTGGCATCCAAACTTATAGCTGACATCCAGGTGTCGCTTTATGCTGATGACCTTTTGCTCTACATTTCTGATGTGGAGTCCTCTCTACCCTCAATACTCTCTTTACTTTCTGAATTTAGTCAGTTCTCAGGATATAAACTTAATCTTCATAAGAGTGAACTTTTTCCTTTGAATTATTTGGCATCAGTCAACTCTGACCTTCCTTTTAAAGTTGTAAGAAATCAATTTACATATTTGGGTATAACAATTACTAAGAATTATTAATTTCTTTTTAAAGAAAATTTTATCACTTTTTTGGAATATGTTAAGAAGGTACTATCAAATTGGTCTCCCTTTTCTTTATCGCTGATTGGATGTATTAATTCTATTAAAAT
This sequence comes from Mobula birostris, assembly GCF_030028105.1. Taxonomy (NCBI): domain Eukaryota; kingdom Metazoa; phylum Chordata; class Chondrichthyes; order Myliobatiformes; family Myliobatidae; genus Mobula; species Mobula birostris. Next base: position 111,046,807 of record NC_092379.1, read on the forward strand.
GAATATTCTGCCTAAACTTTTATACTTATTTCAAACCCTACCTGTCTTTATTCCTAAACCCTTTTTGGACTCTTTAGATTGGATTATATCTTCTTACTTATAGAAGAATAAAACCCACCAATTAAACAAAGTTCATCTTCAGAAAGCTAAAAAAAAAATGGGGGATTAGCCCTACACGATTTGAGGCTTTACTACTAGGTAGTCAACATATGCTACCTTACATTTTGGATATACTATGTCAACCATGAAGACCGTCCGGTTTGGGTTTCTTCAGAAGTTAATTCTGTTAATAAATTTTCTATTATTTCTCTTCTTGGTTGTTCAATTCCTCTATCCTCAAGTAATTTAACTGATAATTTTGTAGTTAAGCATTCTTTGAGGATTTGGTTACAATTTAGAAAGTTTTTTGGGTTATTTGGTTTTTCACTCTCTGGTCCCATTTTTTCTAATTTTTTTTAAACCTTCTTTGACTGATCTAGTTTTTAAAGAGTGGAATAGACTAGGTATTAAATATTTTCAGGATCTGTTTGATGGAGACAGTCTTGCCTCATTTGATCAACTATCTATTAAATACAATCTTCGTAAAGCTCACTTTTTTGATATTTACAAATTAGAGACTTCTTGCGTTCTCAACTTTATACATTTCCTAAATGTCCAGATAGGAATTTAATTGATACAATTTTTACTTTGAAACCTTTTCATAATGGATCTATTTCTAGTATTTATAGTATGTTTTTGGCATTGAGAAACTTTCCGTTAGACAAAATTAAAAACCTCTGGGAACATGACCTACAGATTTCAATTGATGAGGATACTTAGAATGAAATCTTTAAACTTGTTCACACCTCTTCGTTCTGTGTGCGTCACTCTCTTTTACAATTTAAAGGGGTTCATAGAGACTATATGACTAAGGATAAGCTCTCTTGCTTTTTTTTATATTTATGATTTTCTACAAACTACAGCGTAGAAGAAAAAAAATCAATAATATAATTAGAAGGATCATTGCAATACAGACAAAAATAGCAATATACATGTCTTAACAGATGAGCAAGTCACCCATATTAAAAAATGAAAAATTAGAAAGGAAAGCACCCAACCCACCCACTATCCAACTCCAAGCCAACCATTATAATATAATTATAAATATTTGAGAGAGATTTTTATCACCTCAGAACTATATATTGTAGCAAAAAGAGAAATGAATAATAATAACAAAAAGCAGCCTGCTACCTAATCAAAGAATCAGAGAAAGCTGGAAATGCAGAATCTGACTATCAAGGGAAGAAAAATAAAATACACCAATCAATCTAGGTGGGAATTATGAAAATATTCTAGAAAAAGTCCCCACACCTTATGGAACTTTATGTCCGAATTAAAAAGTGAATGGTAAATCTTTTCAAGATCTAAACAAGACATAATATCCCTAAGCCATTGAGCATGGGTAGGGGGAACTACATCTCTCCACTTAAGGAGTACTGCATGTCTAGCTAAAAGAGAGGCAAAAGACAATGCCAGCTAAACGACGAACATCAAATGCTTGTCAGAGTCTCGAGAAATACCGAAAAGAGCGATCAAAGGATCAGGTTCCAAGTTGAAATTTAATATAGAAGATAAAGTTAAAAAAACATCTTTCCAAAATTTTTCCAAAGTAGGACAAGCCCAATACATATGAATAAGGGAAGCCTCACCTCCTTTGCACTTGTCACACCAGGGACTAATACCAGGATAGAACTTCGCCAATTTGGTTTTAGACATATGAGCCCTGTGGACAACTTTAAACTGCAAAAGACAATGACGAGCACATAAAGAAATTGAATTAACTGACTTAAGAACTGAATCCCAAACCTTGTCGGACAAAGAAAAACGTAAGTCATGCTCCCAAGCAATTTTAATTTTATCACAAGGGGCTCGTCTGAGATTCATAAATTTGACACAAATAGTAGAAATTAAACCTTTACCCAAGGGGTTCATTTGAAGAAACAAGTCTACAGCACTCTTATCAAGTTGTTCAGGAAAACGTGGTATTAAAGAGCTAATGAAAGCTCTCTTGTTTTTACTCAGATTTTTCTCCATACTGTAATGGGTGTAATGTCAAAGAGGCCACTCTAATTCATATGTTTTAGTTCTGCCCACGGCTTGATAAATTTTGGAAAGAAGTATTTCAAACTTTCTTGGAGGTTTTTAAAGTAAACTTTAAACTCAACCCTCTGACTGCCTTGTTTGGCATTGTTGGAGGAAGTGACTTTACTCTTAAGCTGAATGATTTGCATTTTTTGGCTTTTATCTTCTCTTTTAGCCAGAAGAGTTTTGTTGTTTAAATGGAAAGATGCTGCTCTGCCTACTCATGCCCATTGGTTGATTGATGTTATGTCATGTTTAAATCTGGAGAAGATTAGGTGTTCTATTTCTATACCTAGACAAGATTTTTTCACATTATGGGGACCTTTTTAGAACTACTTTCACAATTTTTGATTTGGTCAGCAATGATGATGGCTATTATATGTTTGAATATACGACTATATGTCACATTTTTTTTCCTTTTAACCAAACAGCTGTTTTTTTTCTGATTTGTTATGGGGTTTTGATTTTGCTTTAGATTAGAATAAAATATACCTTTTCAATATTATGGTTAATTTACTATACATAGTTATGGGGCAATTCAATCTTGTTTCTGTTTCCTTAATACCATAATGTATTTTGTATTTGTCTATGCAAGTAATTAATAAAAATATTGAAAAAGAAAGAAAAGAAAGACATCCAGGAAGATTTCTGTACACAGATAATGTTCAAATTGCTGCCAGGAAAATGAGACCCATGTGGGAAATTAAGAGTTTCTGTAATGGAAGATGCGGACATTTGTAATTTGTAAGCACAAGGTCAGTATATCATGTGAATAGGTTGAACACTGCTGGGGTTTTCTCAAAGTTGTTAACTTAGACCCTCTTGCATTACTTCTCACTTCCCAAACTTAGTGACAGGACAAAACCAAGTCGGTTAGTGTTGTTCAGCATGAAAGTATAGCTCAGTTGAAAAGGGCCAAATAAGTTCTGAGGCAAAATGGAATGAGAGCCTCTTGCTGCCAAAGTCTCCTTCTGCTGCATTCTGGTAGCAAATGGAGCATGGTGAAAATCTCAGTTTGTTTACTGAAGTTAAACCTGTGACCTCATTGTATCATATTTAAGTTCAAGTTTATTGTCATTCAACCATACACATGTATTAATCTAAATAGTACAATGTTTCTCTTTGGCCAAGATGCAAAACACAGTACATATAGTCACACACAGCACTTACAGTTATGATCCAGTGCATACAGTCTACAAAATAGTATTAGCACAAGACCCTGAAGTGAAATGGCCTGACGATTGACAGGTTGACATAAAATGTGAGGAGCATTGTTTACGTAAGACAGTATAATGTTACTGGCACTGTTATAATAAAACAAGCAGTCGTATAAATATGTGAAACAGCAGCAATAAAAGATGGAAAGTGACCGGTGCAGGATGAGAGTCTGTCCTTTAGTTTGGGGGGTGGGGGGGGGGTTGTTGCTGCAGGGTGTACGTGTATGCTGAGTGACAGTAGGGTGTTAAGACTTCTAACAATCAGAGGGAGGAAACTGTTAACCAGCCTGACAGTTCTGATTCTTATGCTGTGGTACCTTCAAACTGGTATGTAAGCATTATATTTTGAACAAGTTTGGTTTGTCATGTAACAATATTCAATGAACTGTTCTTTTTCATTTCAGGAGTGAACTACACAAGGTCATTACCTCCCTCATACCCAGCACCACCTGATCCTCTTCATCAGAGGAACTTCCTGCTCACTGATGGCATACCTCAGGGGTCAATGTATGAACTGACGGAGCCTAAACGCAGTCAGTCTCCCTTCTGGCAGAACTTCAGTAGGTTAACACCATTTAAAAAGTAACAGGCCATGTTGTTTGGGAGGAACTAGCCGGTGACATGTCCTTGGCAGTTAACAACAAAGTGTGGACCAACAAACCATGTTTGGATCATGGATCTAGCTGATTTAAACATCTGCTGATACCTTTCCTGCTGAGCCTTGGTTCAAAACAACATTTTATCGAATTATTTCTTAATGTGATTCAACTGTTCATAAAACATATAATATATGACAACAGAAAGTCAGAAAGGAAAACTGAATTTCATTGCATTACATCATTTGTGATTATGTGAATCTAGATTTGCTCCTTAGTGTACTGTATTGCAGCTGTATACACGCAGGCACACAGACACAGACACAGATACAAATGCAGATAGACACAGACAGACAGGAACATACAGTTTCACACACGTTCATATAAACGCATCTTGCTTTGGTTGTTCTAAAAGCTTATTACATATATACTGAGTGTGACTGTTTTGTTGCTTGATCAGTTTTACATAAAATACTTACAGATATTTTAATGAATAATTATCATAAACATGCTTTTGATGATTTAATATATAACCATGTGCTGATATGATATGTTGTACTGAATGAACAGTTCAAACTCTGTTTAAAGAACTTCGGAATAACTCTCACCATTTCTACTAGTATCAATCGAGTATGTAATTATTCAGAAAGTAAGTGTTAATTGACAGGGCCATCATTGTCCTTAGTTGGTTTAGAAGCCAACTGACTTTGACAGTACAACAAAATCTTTCAACAGAATGGATATATAACTATAACCTTTTGACCAGAGAATCAATTGCTTAATATAATTGACATTCTTTGTTATGTTTTGGTCCAAGTCTGTTGCAGTGTTACACTTAACAATTAATAAGGCTTAATAACTAATCAAGTTGTATTTTAACCCTTTAAAATTAAGTTGAAAGGCATAATGTACCACCAACAGTTATTTGTTGTTATCAGTTAATATGTACTTCACCTTATGCATCTTTGGACATTTACTAATCCTTCCACAGGAATAGCAGTAATCATCTGATCCCATGTGGTTTCTCTACAATATCTTTGGACTACTTTAGCTGAAATGTTTGCAATTCATTGGAGTTCTGTGGATTGAACAGTGCACAACATAGATTGTAAACTAGGTTATGGAGGAACCATTGCAAATTAAGGAATTAAGTTATCTTTAACTATTGTTCTACAAAAATGTTTTGTGCCACTAGTGATGTAAACATTTGTTTTGTGATGTGCTAAAATTTCACTATTTTGCATTTCCAATGCATACAATGAAATCATACATGATATAAAATGATAAACTAGCCAATCTTTTGAAATGGACATTTTTATAGAACTACAGAGCTACTTTTCCAATAACCATAGCTAGATATTATTTTCTAACAATCTAAATAATTAAATATTTATTAAATTAGTGCCAAAAATGTAGAAGCAAATTCAACAAAGATGAAATTTGTTCATATATGATTATGTACACGGGCACTTAGGTGCCAGCTGACAGATTGTTTGTTCTGTGCTGTTCCTAATTAAAGGCTGTTGGTGCCCTTAACAAAGGCAGTTAGCAAAAGTCCTGGTTAATCTAAAATGTTTTTTCTCATACTAAAGTTATAGGCCACCAGGAATATGTTATTACTATCCATTTAGAGAGTTTAGTGGCTTGCTTTTTTTCATCTATATTGAATTATTTAATTTCATTGTAATAGCTGTGGCCTCTGTCTGACCATATTCAAGCTCTTTGCTCAGGTAACTTCTTGCATGATGTGCCATATAAAGTAGTGATTGACTGGTACATGGTTCTACAAGTCTGGTTTCCTGGTTTCTTCAGCATCTGCCTCTACTGGTAAGAGTAACAAGCAGTGCCAACTTGTCAGTTGGATCAAATATGCATTGCAGTTAGTGATTGACAATGTAAAACACACCAGCATCATATGTAACTCATATGAAGAATGAGGCCCATGTACCCATTCTGGGTAATTTGAGGCTCACCAGACCTAATCAATGAAATTTTTGTAGAGTACACTGTCTAGTGACTGTATCGGTTGACCAAAATAATGCTCATGGCATCTTTTCTTACTAATTGACCAAGAGTATTGAACAGGAAGTTTCTCAGGGGAATATTGATCAAAACAAAAGTTAAGTTTGGATAAATACATGGATGGGAGGGTAATGGAGGTCCATGGTCCAGGTGCAGGTAGATGGGACTAGGCAGAATGGAATAGATAGGTCAAAGAGCCTGTTTCTGTCTTGTAGTCCTCTATGACTCTGACTAATAATGCCAGTTTATGTTCTTTACAATAAGTAATTAAAGGGTCGAGAATGCCAGCTAGACCAAAAAGGTTCTCCATTTTAGGTCTTGACTGACTATAGTACCCTCCTCCAATATGTGGCCCGACTCAGAGATTTCAGTTTCAGACTGGAATGACTGTGTGAGCAGACAGAAGTGCAATGTGGTCCATGATCCCACTAGTTTCACACAATAGAGAGGCAGGAGAATGGAGTCCACTGAATCAACGACCACTCTGAAAGCAAAATGACTATCTGTAGAAGGGAAGAAAATTAATGGATGGGGAGAGGGTACCACAAATATATTTCTGGGTATCATTAAGCTAGCTTTAGCTATTTTGCTAAATGCATTCACCTCTCTATGACGGAGGAACAAGAAGTACGTCTTGCCCTCATGTCATGGAGTACATTTGAGGTTTAGTATGTGAAATAATGATCTAATACAATACTATGCTGTAGAGACAGGGTGCTAGGAATGATTCTTAGTCTGTGCCGAATGATTTAATCTTGGTAAAAAGATGGAATCCTGAGAACTGATTTCAACAGCCATGGACTAAAAAGACAATAATAAAAAGCCTAGCATTCCCATTTCCAATCACTGTCTGGTTAGATGCACATAGACAATGATTTGGGAAGGGCAGACTGATTTGCAGACACTAGTGTCTATTCTGAGATATGCAGAATGGATTTTTTAGAAAGGTTCTGGTACATTGCTAACAGATACAGAAATAAAGACTATCAACAAGATTATAAGAAACAAAGATGAATATTTTTTCATTAATGAGGACTTTGATTTTTGACTGAATACGAAATTAAATGACATTGCAGTGTCTGTATCTTGCAATTGTACCTCCCCACGAGTGTTACTATCCAACAGAAATGAGTATTTGTGAGGTTTTAACTAAAAATCAGATGTTTTATATCTTGGATTACATTGTTGCAGGGTGGAGTGTTCAATGCTTAGAAGCATTGTTAATGATGTCAGGACTAATTGCATTATTGTACTAGTCACTCACTAATACCCCTCTATTTTGCTTTATTGCAAAAACTCAACGAGGTAAGCTTATACCACAAAATTGGGTGGCAGCAGCTATTGGTTTTGAATCGCACCCTTCAATCACACATGTAAGTGTATGCAAATCCTAATGCTCTGCACAATTTTCAACTATGGAAGCAAATGTATACATATATTGGTCTTTGTACCTTGCTTCCGTAATTTTATTTGGCATTATTACATAGTCTATGTAATGAGAATTGTAAAGTTTATTCCAATGAACTCCTACTTGTGAAGTGTCTCGACCTTTCAGTTCACATGAAGCTAAATTGGGCTGCTCATTTCTGTTTGTAAATTTATGATTTCTTATGTGAAATGTTTCCTTATTGAAGACAATTACAATCTCAATATGGCAGTGTGGCACTATTTAAAGTTAACTCTTAATGCACATTAAGGTAAACATAGTCCGTGCAATAATGCTGAGCCTTAAGGAATTAGGTTTGGATGGGTTGGATATTCAAAATCAGCATTTAAAGAAATGTTTGAAGAGTTGCTTTTCTACAGTTGAGAAACTCAAGCAGAGATATAATCATTAAATAGATATTTGATTTGTGACTAAAGCCAAGACACAAACGAATGCTGCTAGCAAGAGACAGGAACATTTTTAAAAAATCCATGCAATGTAGATGTGAATTATTGCATCAAGAAAAGTTGATGCTTCAGTTATGAACTCTAGTCCTTGTAGTTACAAAGTTTTAAGCATTGGATTTGTAAATGACATAGAACTATTCAAGTGTTTTAATGGGAGATGTTCTGAGTCAAATTCTTCTCCTTGCACTGGCACTTAAAGTCATACCAACTGCAATGTTCAATTACAATGTTATAAAATATTGTCTTGACAGCCTCTTCTGTATTCATAAGAAAGAAATAGGACTTGCATGTTATTGATGTGCAAGGGAACATTTGTTTTCTGCAAAATACAAATGTAGTTCTCAGTGCCAGACTGCAACATGCCATGGAACAGGTGCTCAACTGAATGATTAGATAGTCTTGTTAAAGCCAGTAGCGTGACATTCATTAGTTGAAAAAGTCTTTCAGTGAGCATTTTGATTTAGTTTCAGGTTGTAGAATAGCAGAATTTTGCTCAGAATGTCATTTATAAAGATGTAGATAGATATTAGTTGTAACAGGATTATTTCGTGGACTCACACTGTTTATGTTACAAAATTACTGTTTGAATTTTAAAAAAATAACGCATGCATGATGCCTTTGGAAGTAATGCATGATGTCACTGTTGTTTTTGCAACACATGATCATTTTTTTTGTAATTTATTTTTATTGAAGTTCATCATCAAACAAATATTTCCATAAGATGTATTTCAGATACTGTACATATATATATATCATATAATCATATTTGTCACAAATCTCCACATAATATTTATCTGAGGTATACACTTATAGAAAGGAGAGGAAAGAACAATCAAAAGAAGAAAACTATGTACAAAGTAGGGAGTGATCATTTTTTTACAACATATTCATTGACTTGTGAGAATAAAATCAGGCCTATGAGGTGTTATATAGTTAAACCATTTTAGGGAATGATCCACCACCAGTTAATAAAATGTAAGTGCGAATCCTGACCACTTGTTACAAGCAAACCCATAGCATGATAAAAGAACTAATGAAACATGAAAATGTTAGATTCCAGTTGCTGGTGACTTAGATAAGCTTGTGACTCCTAAGTGAATCCTTCAGCAGACTGGAGCTTGGATATGCAATTCCTAGATGGAAATAGCTAGTATTCTAAGAGAAGGGATCATTAATGAGTATTGTCAGTTTTTAGAAATGGATAGTTAAAATTGAACACACATTCATGGAAATAGCCCTCTGCTGAATAAGGGTTCATTCCTGTGTTAGTCACGGGGATAGAATGGAAGAGGGATAGCCCCAAGATACACACATTTATCTCCAGCTCCTGTTGTGAGTATGATAGTATTCTTTAGTTTAATTAAACCTCTGCCAGTGATTCCTTCAGGTAAAGAAATGCAGATCATTATCATGTGTTCATATGGCTCGGGACAGACTTTGACTTTTTTGTCTTGTTAATTATAAAAATATTATACTGGCAATGAGTTGAAGGACAAAATTTAGATCCCTGCATGTCATTTGAACGTAATTCTGTGGAAAGCTGAAAGCTTATTGATTTGAGAGTCAAATCTGAATGTTCACTGGCGCAGAATATAGTTGAAGTATCATGAATTTTAAAAAAAGATAGTTAAAGGATATGTCTATAGCTCATTCACTTTAAGTAACCCCCACTATATCTGAAACTTAAATGCAAGTAGCTTTTATTTGCTTAAAGCTAAATCAGCATACAATCAAATAGTACAGATTTACATTGAATTTTAAAGTTTGTCCAATTAATATTTTAATTATCAATCAGTTAAAATCAATCCATTTGAGTTTAGCAATAAATATGTTCACAAAGTATTCCTTTGTATGCCATTTCATGAAATTTATCCCACAGTTAAAGCAGTGATCGTATTGTATGTATGTATTAATAAAACTTCATAATTTAGTTTCAGTATATTACAACTGTCATAGTTGGCAGATATATTACTTATAAATAATTGTATTTTCTCCATAATTACCTAAATGTGTATATCTGTATTCTTTATACTCTAATACCTTTTTTAACAAAATTATATTTTCTCTATACCAGAGTTATAAAATGTTATTATGAGAAATGTGGAGAATGAAATGATTAGTTATAATAATTAATTACTGTATATTACATAGTTTACAGAGATACTGCTATGTGATGATGCCAAGTGGATTGCTTGGCTGTAATATTAGAAATTATTTCTCCAATCCCTCAGTAACTACACCCACCAACAAAAAAACATCTGAACTTGATTATGAAACAATTTCTACAATTTTCAGCTTTTAGGGAAACCTGCAACTTAGTTAAAAACTGTACAAAGTGATTATGTTAATCAGGGACAGGGCAGAGTAATGGAAAGGTTTAGACCCTTCATATGTTACCCTTTTTTTATCAAATTGGTCAGTCCTTGTAGAATCGAGATTTCTTCTGTCTGTTGGCTGTAAAAGTTCTACATGAAATTAATTTGTGAATCTTTGGTCCACTTCCAACATAGGCAAAACGCTATCCCTAAACAGCACAAAAATATTGGCATTGAGAAATGTAAATTTGTTATTACACAGTAGAGGTTGTTTGGAACTGTGGCATTTTGTCAGGCAAATAAGAGAGCTTTATCCTGCAACTAACCGGTTACAAATGGTCAGAGAATTATTGATGCTGTGTATAGACATGCCAAATTAGATTATAAATCTATAGATTATTTAATATTGCTAATTCTCTGGCATGATTTTAACAGTGAGGTTCTGTTGAATAGTTTAAGGAGTCACATGTTGGAATGAGGCAAAGTAAATTGTAACAATTAAGTCTTAATAAAGATATTATCAAATGTCCAGAAGTGAACATGATGGGAAAATTAGCTGGCATTTAACTGCTTGCCTACACTTTGATTAAAAATTGAAGATGGGTTCTTCATCAAAAGCAAGCAGGTGTTGGGGGTTGGGATGGTTCTCTAGAATAGGGAGTGCCTGACCACTTCTATTGTGAACCAAAGGAATACTATTTAGATCCCTGAAGCTACAGTAAAGTTTAGATAAAACATAGAACATAGACTAGTACAGCATAGTACAGGTCCTTCTGCCCATGATGTTGTGCCAGACTTTTTACTTAGACCAAGATCAATTTAGCTATTCCCTCCATTTTTCTTTCACCGGTGTGTCTATCTAAAAGTCTCTTAAATATCCCTAATGTATCTGCCTCTACTACTACACCTTGATGGTGTTCCATTCACCCACCACTCTCTGTGTTTTAAAAAAACCTACCTCTGACATCCCCCTTATACTTTCCTTCAATCATCTTAAAATTATACCTACTTATATGAACCATTTTCACCTGGGAAGAAGTTGCTGGCCATCCATTCTTGCCTCTTATCATCTTTTACAGCTCCATCAAGTCACCTTTCATTCTCCTTCAGTCCAAAGAAAAAAAACTCTGATCATTTAACCTCTCCTCATAAGACAAGCTCTCTAATCCTGGCAGCATCTTGGTAAATCTCCTCTGCACCCTCTCTAAAGCATTCTTCCTATAATGAGGCAACCAGAACTGAAAACAATACTCCAAGTGTGGTCTAACCTGAGTTTTATAGAGCTGCAGCTGCATAAAACTTTAGATGGTTTAGGTAGTCTTTTATACTTTTGATCCATTTTTGACAGGACTACAAAGTATAGCCAGAACTCAAATTGAAGCTGAGACCTGACATTACCAAATTTTATTCTGCCCATTTTGGAAACTATGGAGCCTTGCTTGTGTCTAGAAGTGCAATAAAAGTCAGCAACAGTGAGCTCAGTATTGAACGTAGATTAAGACATTACTACTTCATTTTTACTCCTTTCTCATTCAATTTTACTGAGTAGGAACAGTTAAAATTTCCTATCATAAAAGATCTTATTACTGACTTGCTCAAATAATAGTAGGGTTAAATACAAGAGGATTGTAATTGTACATTTTACACAATCAGCATTAAAAATTACTACATAGAAGCTTAAATAATTATATTAATTGTATTACCAGACCTTTGCTGTAACCTTTGTGTTCAAAATTCATAATTGGAAATAACTTACTGAACTTTTAGGCACAGAGGAAGAAAGGGTGACAAATTGAATAATTCCAAATATTAGTGAGTGATGGATGTTCAGATAATAATATTGTTCGGCCCTGCATAATTTATTCTCAATATGAATCCTGACTCTGGTTAACTTTTGGCAGTGATGAGACTGTTTCCATGATTATAATGTTGATATCAGTCAAGGTAAACTCACAGCATTGCACTAGTTGCAAGTTTAGGTTGAATACTTTAAAAAATCAGGTGCAAGGACAAATTAAACACATTAAACACTTAATGCATCCTCAAATTCTGTCTGACTCAGAAGTTGTCTCAAGAGATTGCAATGCAAATATATATCTAGCTAAGCTCATAACTGCATTTATAACAATGAAAAACTACTTCAAGGATTTACGAAATTCAACAAATTTTCACTGTAGATATAGAAGTAAAATATCTTATTTTTCTTGTCCATCCTAATCCAAAGAATCAAGTCACAAACCTTCAAGGTACTCAGTCTACTATGAAATAGCATAGTTTTAACAAGACAAGAATATTAAGGGGAAATATAATTTTGTCACTTCATGCTGATTGTCAATGATTTCTTCTGTGATTTTAGTTGGAAGTGAACAACAGATGGCTTCTATAGAAATGGGTTTCTTCCTGTATTGATATTAAGTGCTATGACTTGCCTGGAGTGGTATAATTCATTTTTATCAATGAAAGAAAATTCTGAGTTGTGTTAAAACTAATGTACTCACTGTGGTGATGCTCAAGTTGATTGTCCTAGTAAAGTTCCTTCATCTGAATACCACTCTCAAGATTTAGCATACAGTGTGTGTTAATGTTTTTATAATGCATTGTTCTCTCTAAGAAGGTTAAGCATTTGCTGGAAAGCAGAATAAGATACTTCTTGGCAAAAGGGAAATATACTTGTATTTTATGTTATGTAGATGGCAAATTACAGTATTTACCAGACCTGTGGGTAAAAAGATCATAAATCAATGAAGATAAACATCTAAGAATGACAAAAATTAATCTCATCCTTCTGATGCTTTAGCAGTTTCTTAGGACATTTCTTATCTCAAGTATTTTTTTTACAGTTTGAGTAGCCTCCGACATTTCCCAAACTAAATGCATATGCTTTAAAAAAATACTAGTTGACATGTAAGAACTGACTTCCTAGGGTAGTGCTGCTGTTGTCTTCTGTGATAAAGGCCATTAAGAAATCATGGGTGCACTGCCTGCAATTTTCTGATGTTTGCAACTAGTAGCTGTGCCACCTTTCTCCCACTTGCCTGACACGACCACACTGCAACTGCTGTCTAAATGAACTCTAGACAGATCCTCTCCCGTTCTGTATAGTTCCAAATAAATGTAAGCTTGGTGCTGTAATGTTAGAAAAGAAAAAAAATGTTCTTTCTATTTTGTTTATCAAATTTAGACATAAGAATTTTGTAACTTTTGTGAATGTTTGTCAATGTTGTTCTACATACATTAAAACCGTCTTGGAATTAAAAAAAAGGTATCAGCTGATTTCCAAAGGTTATTTTTTTCTTCAAGCTTTGTCAGCACAAAGGAGACCATTTGTCATTTGTGTGAAACTGTGTTGAGCATACCCAACTCTTCGTCAAACCATTTATATTTTAAACAATTATAATTATGTCCACAATGGAATCCATGGTCATCTGTAAATCTGAATGCAATGTTAGGCTAGGCAGCTGCAAGATGGTTTGAAAATATTAGCGTTATCATCTTTTGAAGCTGAAAATATAAAATATCCAATTTTGATTTCTTTGCATAAATATTGCTGTTAAAATTTAAAATTTAATCTTTTGAAATGAATGATGTGGTCAAATTCTCATTTTTCATAATGGTTTATATAAACTCTTCTGTCATTAGTTTCAAGTTTGTAACTGGGAGCTCCCTCGATTACGAAATAGTAGCCATCACCGAAGTATATTGAGCAGAAGATTCTAGCTCTGTGGTGAATAATTTTTGGGGGTTCACTCTGTTATTGACCCTGCAAAAAAGCATGTACAGTATATGTGCATAAATGTACTTGCACATAGATATTGAATGAGGTCAATTTTGATCATGGCTTCAATAATTCCTGAAGGTGAAACCCTTATACATTGTCATGAACTATACCAGAAGGCATGAAATATTATGCAATAAGGGGCAAGCTCGCAAGGAAAATAAGAATATAGAGGAAAACCAGGAATTGGTATTTTCACTTTCTGAGACTGAGGGACAGACTGGATTAGACATTGAAAACTTAAGGTACTTTCACGTCAGTAAAACGACTAAAGAATCGGAATCTGTTTTAACCAGTTCAAATGATAATTTGGCCATTTCAAGACGGTGAGGAGAAAAACACACTAAACTATATCACATAGTTTCTGTGTATTAATAAAAATATGTTGAGTATGTGCCAGATGAAGGAGTGTAGAATTAGAGTCAAAATTCCTTTAAATCAAATATTGTTTTTAAATGTAATAAGAGATATTTGACAGCATTCTGTGAAATAATTATCAGCCTCCCAGTATCTTTCCATCCGATATAACTTGGTTTATGTTTTGCAATATTGCTGCTTACTCACTTTTCAGCATTTTTATGAATGGCCTTGGGTGCTTCCTCAGCATTTACTTTTCTGTGTAAATAGGTAATGACCTTTCTTTCACTGCTCTCTCGGATTTAGGAATTTTAATTTCCATTTTTATTTTAAGGCCCTGTGTATGTATATTATAATATTTGTGGCTGAATAATATTTTGTTATAGTTTTGTACCTGTATTGAAATCACACAATGTACACAATAAATGCTTTCAGCTACTTTGTGTATTGTATGTGCCTTTGCCACAAACATTAGTCTGAGTTTGAATTAGTGTTTAGTTTGCTGCATTTTCTTGTTGATTTACTCCCAGTCCTTTCCTGAAATTATAGTATCTGGTAGGTTCTGTTATTTTCTGAATTATAATCTCATTTAGATGCCTCACCACCCCCAATCCTTCCACTAGGTAAGAAATGGATCAACTCTTCCTTCAGCCAATGCTTCCATAGAGAAGTGGTTGCCATCTGCAGCTTACAGCTGGACCACCTGTCAGACTTCTGCATATTTGTGGCCCAATGTTCCAATGCAAAGCAAGTTGAAGTTCAGAGGAGGACCGAACTGAACACCCAACCCACCAATGCACTTACCTTGGGATCCAGTGTAGAGAAATGCCAGACTAAGCAGATAGGTCCAGAAACACTTTTTGTATTTGCACTGTGCTTGGCTGGGATAAGAAACAAGATCCCAATCAGTTGAATAATGTTGCCAACCCTATGATAAAATGGTCAAGTTTTTACTTATATTACTTTATTCTAACTTTCTAAATTATTTGCCAGCATTTTAATGGCATTTATCTTATTTTTGGAGTTATTATATCTTTATTTTGATCTTTTTGAGTGTTTTCTATGTTTTGAGTATGTTTTCAAAGGACATCGGATCAAATTGAGAACAGAGCTTCAGGTTCCTCATTCATATTACTATTCCACAACACTAAGATGCCAGGGAAGGGCAGAGTTTGGCCTTGCTTGTAAACAATTAAATGACACGTGGAAAATGGCTGTCTGGCTGAGGCTCTGTAACATAGCTAGGGTAATGGAACTATGTCAGTGGAAGTGGAATGTTGCTTTAGGAATGAGATGGAAAAAATGGAAAGGGAAGAAGAAAAAAGACTAATTCACTTTTTCACTTGGGCAGTTATCAGGAGTTAGAATTTGGAGGCAGTCAACTATTATTTTCTAGAAATCGCTGTAATGGTATTAGCCTCAAAATTGTGGAGGGAAAAAATTATAAATTTGTAATTATGGCAATTTAATGAGAGATTAGAAACAAACAGAAGGCACAACACAAACATTTAATTGATATTGACGACTAATTCCATAGTATTATTTTTCAAAACTGATTTTCTTCTATTAAAAAAGTCCACGTATTACTGTGAATTGAAATAGCATCATTACAGTAGAAAACCTGAATTACATGTGCCATGGAAAAATATAATTTATAATATAACAACTAATTTTTTTTACAAAAGATATTGTAACAGCATGTAATGCTCTTAGACAGAATACATGCAAAACACTTCTTTACAGAGGGGGTCCCATTTCTTATGATTTTCTAACTTCTATATGATCAGTGGTGGTGTCATCTGTACTTTTCATAAACTTTCTTTCATATTTGCCTTAGGCTGAAGAACATCATTAGCATTTTGCTATTATATTTGTGCACATTTCCCTAGAATAGATTTGGATACAGAGTTGCTTTAATGCATGATGATTTAAAAGCACTGTTATCCAAAAAACAGGTCATAAGATGTGATTTTGTTTGCTGGGTGATCCAATTTCTATGAAGAATAAAATGTGAGTGAAAATTGGGGAATTGCAGTGTGTACATTCAGAATTTTTATTCTAGTTTCCTTTGTGTTTCTTGACTCATAAGGTGTAGAAGACTGCATAGTTGTATCCAACAAAATTTAACACACCTCTGGCCTCTGTTTCTGGAATTTTTTTCACGTTGGATAGGCTGCATAATATCACCTTTGTTGAAACAACTGTCTCCAAGCCTCTGTCGCCAATTTTTGCACAACTTAGTAATGATCCCTCCACAAGACCATAATGGATCAAAGCAGAATTAGGCCATTCAGCCCATAGAGTCTGTTCTGACATTCAATCATGGCTGATATACATATTATCCCTCTCAAGCCTATTCTCCTACCTTCTCTCCGTAATCTTTGACACCCTTACTAATCAAGAACCGATCAATTTCCACTTTAAGTGTACTCAGTGACTTAGCCTCCATAAACCAATGGATTCCACAGATTCACCACCCTTTGGCTGAAGAAAAGCCTCCTCATCTCTGTTCTAAAGGGATGTCATTGTATTCCTGGGTTGTGCCCTCTGGTCCAAGACTCTCTTAATATTGGAAACATCCTCTCCACAACCACTCTATCTAGGCCTTTTAGTATTCCATAGGTTTTTTATTATAATTTCCTGTAGTTTGCCTCCTACCCTTCTTAAAGAGTGGAATGACATATAAATGCAATATTCCAGTCCTCCGGAATCTAACAATTATTCCAAAATCTAGTGATTATTAAAAAGTTACTACTAATGTCTCCACATTCCTTTCAGCTATCTATTTCAGAACCCTGGAGAGTAGTTCATCTGATCCAAGTGACTGATTTACCTTCAGATCTTTCAGCTTCCCAAGCATCTTCTCCTTGATAATGGTGACTACACTCACCTCCGCTCCCTGACGCAGAAATTTCTGGCACCCTGCGAGTGTCTTCTACAGTGAAGACTGACAACGAAACACTTATTCTGTTTTACCCATCATTACTTTCTCTCTCATTACTACCTCTCCAGTGTCATTTTCCAGCATTCTGATATCCACTCTTGCCTCTCTTTTACTCTTTATATCTGAAAAGATACTTTTGGTATCCTTGATCCCCAAGCAGTTCATCTCTCTGCTGGGAGCATTAGATGGGTAGGTCCTCTTAAAGTAATTTACTTTCAGTTATTCTTCTGACCCATCACCCCTCACCAACACACTCCAATAATACCAACCACCACTTTCCCCATGCCTACTGTCTTGCCCCTCACATGACTTGCTTGCCACTACTTATGTCAGCATCGGAGTCAGAAACAGATTTAGGTTTATGATCACCGAATATATCAGGAAATTTGTTGTTTTGTGGCAGCATTACAATGCAAGATGTAAAAATAATTACCATAAGTTACAATAAAAAGTTAAATAAATATATAAAATTACTCTATGTTACAATTTAAAAAAACAAATGAATAAATAGTCCAAATGAGCTACTGTTCATGGGTTCATTGATCTTTCAGAAATCTGATGGTGGATGGGAAGAAGCTGTTCCTAAATTGTTGAGTGTATGTGTCTTCAAACTCCTGTACCTCCTCCCTGATTATAGTAATGAGAAGAGGACATGCTCTGAATGGTGAGGGTCCTTAACATTGGATGCTGTCTTCCTGAGGCACTGACTTTTGAGACGTCAATCTCATCCCATTAATTGGCCCTCCTATCCTACTGACTACTACCCACTGAATAACTAAGCTGTCTGTCCTCAACCACCTATGTGTCCAGTCCTCCTACCACTTTCTCTATGGTCCCTTGCGCCTAGCCCTGGACTGAACTAGTTTCCTTAGCATGTTCTACATTGGCGTCACGCAACACAAAAAGTGCTCAAGCATGATTGAATGTCCAAGGGATGAGTCCACAAGAAAACCAGTCATGTGTCCAGCAGGTAGGGAGCATTTCATCAGTCTTGTGACATACAGAGCTAGAAAAATAATCTGAGCACTTTCTATTTTTTTATATTTAGCAGATATTGTATAAGCAGAAACTTAAGTAATGAAGACACAAGGGAAAATGCAACTGGAGAGCTAATGCTGGATCTACGTCAAATGTTTAAGGTGTAAGACCAGGGGCATGGACTTACCAATTCATAGTCTCTGAAGCATAGGTTTGGCAATGTGGCGGATCAGTTGCTTCAGCTGTTCAGTCTGTCCAGACAAAGGTAGCCCCAGTTGTTTAGTCTACCCAGGTAAGACTGAAAACAGCCACTCCATCTTTCTAAGCAAAGCAACAGGAGCCAATCTATATGCCCACATAAAGATAGAGCTGGCCACTTGGTCAAGAGGAAAACTAGGAAACAAAATATATGCATTTTCAATAATCAATAAAAATTCTTTCAGTGCTCCTTGTGAGCCAGGAACAATTCCTTTCTGGCCTCTCTTCAACTTCCCAGCTCTTAATCACCAACTTTCTAGCATCCCCCTCCAACATGTCCTCCCCAATGCACTTCCTTGCCATTTTCTTTCAAATTATGCTTCCTCCTCTCCGGCTTTCACTTACAATGCTTCCCAGTTGCCAAGCAGGCCAGCAATGTCTGGTCTACCACTCATAGTCTCTCCAATCCACCAGAGAGGCTATGTACTTCTGCATTGAGGTGCAGGAGGTAAAGTTACCTGATGCTGAGGAGGATTGCCATTATTTTTTGGCAGAATCCTCATATCTCCAGCTTTGTCCAGTTCTGAATACATTTCCCACTATACATCCCAGCATGACGTGGCTACCTAAACATACCTAATTTATACCCCCACATCCAAACATGCTCTCATCGTGTTAGTAAATTCAAAGGTCCAACATAATTCCTAAAAACAACTGAATTAGTGTCTCTCCCCCTTCACCTGTCTCTCCCTCTCCCTTTCTTCTTCCCAACCCCTTTCACTTGTCTGTCTGTCTCTCTGTCTCTCTCTCTCACTCTCTCTCTCTCTCTCTCTCTCTCCTTCCTACCCCCTTCACCTGTCTGTCTCTCTTCTGCTCACCCCCCTTCACCTGTCTGTCTCTCTCTTTCTCCCCACCCACCTTCATCTGTCTGTCTGTCACTCTCTCTCTCCCCCCTTCTCCCCCCTCTCCCTCTCTCCCCCTCTCTCCCCTTCCCACCCCCTTCACCTGTCTGTCTCTCTCTCCTCCCCATCCCGCTTCACCTGTCTGTCTGTCTCCCCTCCCCACCCCACCCCTCTCTCTCTCTCTCTCTCTCTCTCTCTCTCTCTTTCAAGTTTGTCTCTTTCGTATCTATCTTTTGCTTTTGATGCCATTCTTTAAAATATTATGAAGGTATGGATACCAGATTGAGCGATTTTCATGCATTTCCCACTTGCAGACAAAATTGATTGACAATGTCTATTCATAACCCAAGGATGGCCTGTATTGAGCACAGGCAGTTTTCCTTCTTCTCCAGCATTCATGCTCTACTCTTCCTTTGTTCTCAATTTGTTGCATTCCCAACACAATTATCACACAACTTCGAACTTGACGCAAACCAAGTAAATGCTCAGTTTTGACAATTTTCATTCTCTGTGCAAAAATCCACCCAGCTCACTGAGCATCTTCCAATATTAAAATCATTTGTATTCCCTTCACTCCTAGTTATCTCCTCTGGGAAGTTCTCACAAAGCACTCCGAGTTATTATCTCTCTCCACCTGCTTCAAAAGCTACATCATTCTTCTTTCCTCTGTGCTTGCTCTCCAGTTACTTGAGTTCTAACAAAGTGTTTTGGAAAATGACACCATGCTAGAAGAGTTTTTTTAAGTTCCTGTGAGATTGTGCAGCACAATTACATTTAAAAGAACCCTTACAACCAGAATTCATTTTCAATTTGAAACAAAAAAAGATTCATAGATGATTCCAACTTTTTACTTATTTTGTGCTTTGTGACCTGTTGGGAATTATTCAGTTTATAGTGAATTCTGATACTCAATTGGGAGAGTAAGCAGTCAGCCAATACTGAAATATGGTTTCAGTGCTTTTGCAATCTTAACTGCAATATTCCTTTCCTTTGCAAGAAACAACCAGCTGAAAGAACTCAGCGGGTTGGGCAGTATCTGAGAGATGAAAGGAATTGTTGACATTTCTGGTCAGAATTGGCATTAGGACTGGGCGTATCGATGGTCAGCTTAGGGAGTAGTGAGAATGCAGATCAAGGTGACTGGTGGACCGAGGAGGGATGAAAGATGACAGGCAGGGAAGAAGAGCATGGGTGAAATTGGGAGATGGTGGCAGGAGAATGACAGATGGAGGCAAACAAAAAGAGAGTAGGATTGACACAGGGTTTCTTGTCTGTTGCTCCAGATTCCAGCACTTACAGTTTCTTGTATCTCTAGCAAAGGGTGGTCAGAAAAATGCAGACCTTAATCCACCCAGAAGTTCAGCAACTTTAATTGCAATTAAATGTTGCCAATTAAATGAAGTGCAGAATAATTGAAGCACACATCCTGATGCAGGGCTTCAACCTGAAATATCGATAATCCCTTTCCTCCTACAGATACTCCTCAACCTCTTGAGTTTTTACAGTAATGTGTTTGTTGCTCTAAATTTTGCAGTCTCTTTTGTGTATTCAATTGCTTATTTACATTAAGCAGTTTATACAAGTACATATCTGATTCTTGCTTTCATTCATTAATTTTATGTTAATCAGTTTATCCCATCATATACTTTTCTCATATAACAAATGTCAACATTTTCCACAGTGGCCTAACAGGCCTTTCATTATGATGGACTAGTCAGCAACCAGAGTCCATTGGTTTCCAGTCACAAGATAAAAAGAGCAAACATAAACTGCCAGAGGAACTGGCTATTTTCTGTGTACACTCTTAGTCCTGATGTGGAGCTGAAACATTGATTATCCCTTTGCATCCATAGATGCTGCTTGACATGACACTGTTCGACTGAGAATGGTTCCCTAGTCATTTGTTACAACAGGAATGGTGAATACGTCACTGATATTCTTTGCAGTCCCCTCTGCCAAATTTGTGCACAGCAAGCTGACAAA
The DNA here is from genome assembly GCF_030028105.1 of Mobula birostris. NCBI lineage: Eukaryota > Metazoa > Chordata > Chondrichthyes > Myliobatiformes > Myliobatidae > Mobula > Mobula birostris. Next base: position 111,068,108 of record NC_092379.1, read on the forward strand.
CAGTTATAGATCATGTATTTAGTATACAGTACTGTGCAAAAGTCTTAGGTGTATATATATATATAGCTCAGGTGCCTAAAACTTTTGCACAGTACTGTAAGTCAATATGAACACTACCTCAGTATTTTTTTCTCTCTTTTGGCTCTACTTATTTAATTTATATATATAGTAATTTATAGTTATTATTATGTATTGCAATGTTCTGCAAAACAACACATTTCTCAACATACAGTACTGTGCAAAAGTCTTAGGCACCCTAGCTACAGTATATATGTGCCTAATACTTTTGCACAGTACTATATATCAATTTACCTTATCAACCCTTTGACAATATCTTCCTTTAGAATTAGAAGATCCCTGCTTATGTGATCAGTTGAATGTCCACAAAGAATGTAAAAATGCTAATACAACGGTGTTCAAACAATACTCTTGAACAATGTTCATTTTAAATGGGAAATAATTATATCTATTGTAACAGTGAGTGGTATATCAGAGTAATAAGTATTCAGGGATGCTAAACTCATGATCAGTTGCTATTCACACATTCAGAAACAAAAATAAACTTTCACTGAACTCAAAAGATGCAAGAGTTTTGAATGGTGGGTGTTGAGGCACGTCCTTATAAAAAGGCTTATGCATGGCCTGTTTATGATTTAGCATTCCTTCACTCCTTAATTTGTAATCTTGCTGACCTACAATAAAACTTATCAAACTTAAGCAAAGAAATAAGATTAAGTAATGAAATTTGACATGTTGATAACTGAGGAAATAAAATGTGAAAGGGAATTGCAAATTTTGATGATTAAAACACCAAAGGGATGATTAATCTCTAAATTTTGTACACTGATTTGTAAGGTAGCAGTTTTCTAAGTCTCCATTATACCAGGAAATAAATTGATTAAAAAAATCTTTTTATAAACATTTTCCCTCTGTTTCCTTGCTCTTGATTTCACTTGACAGGAAATTGGAACTGAACTTATTACAGTAACTGGACTGACACTTCAGTGCAGTTTATGAAGGTAATGGATTGTCAGAAGTGTCATCTTTTGAATGAAGCATTAAAGCGAAGCCTGTTTAAATTAAAGTGGATGGGTGATCCTAGTAGTTAACAATTCTAGAAGGCAAATGTGAGATCTTGAAGTATGTAGGCTGAATTCTGTACTTCCCTACTCTTCCTAGACTGTGCACGACCTTAGCATGTTGAAACAATGTAAAATGGCTGCATAAATGTAAGTTCTTTCTTTCCATAATGCCATAGTAACACTGTCTCAGAAATAGTCAACTCAGCAACTCTGCAAATATTTCCTAAATGATTATTTTAACTGCATCAAAAAAGTACAAGCAAAAGGGAATTAAATATCTGTATTCCATTTATTTTTTTCATGCTAGACTCCCTATCCATTGCAACCAGGAGATACTGCTTGGATCAGAGAGAAAAAGAGTTATTGAAACGGTGCATGCTTAGAAAACTTTAATTGACACCATGCAGCTATCAATGTGCCACGAGGAGTAAAATGATAGCATTTCTTTAGTAAAATTCTCAACTTTCTGTCCTCCTGTCTTGAAAACAATTTCATTCTGAGGTTTTTCCCTTATGAAAATCTGCATTTGGCACACTGTGATCTTTGTGGACTATCTTTGCTGAGATAATCTTTTATCCACCAAATCACAACACACATGTAGTGTTTAATAAAGATCAGAACCTGAAACACTTGAAAAGAATCCACCTTTTCTGGCCAGAGACACTGAAACATATTGTAACAACTGTTGAGCTGAATCAATTAACTTGGCACAGAAAATTGCAGGTTATATTTAGTGGCCATGGGATTATATTGGGGGAAAACTTGCATTAAAGCATATCCTGATGGTGTCAATCTATTACATTTTTGTGTCCGTACTTCATGCAAGGGTAAGCATTTCAGAGGAGCCAGTTATGATGCTTTATATGTGCCTAACTATCTCTAACCTGAGGATCTGAAAGTGGGAACCTGAAACAAAAATAAAATTTAAATGATATCCATTATGTACAGAATGAAGAACTTTGGAACCACTTTAGGCATGAGAAAGTTTGAGTTCCGTGCAGCAGCTGAAATGAGCATGGACTAACTCACCTAACACTTGAATGCACTGAATGCAGTCACCCACTAGAAGTCATGGTGTAACTTGGGAGCACTGGCAAGAATGACAGATTGGCCCCCCACCTCACCACCCCCAGCCCCGATCCTGATCCAATATCCCAGCTGAAGAGAAAACAGCAGAGCTATGCAATGCGCTCAAGAATCTGGGGGGAAAAAAAGTGAAACATTAGTAAATGAAGTAGCCATTAAGATCTTTTCCAGAACTGACAACTTGAGAATATGCTTAAAGAGATTCAGTCCTATATTTAGTATGAACTACAACAAATATTATTCTTCAAAAAGAGCACTACCATTTATTTGACTAAGTCTGTGTGATAGGCAGGTCCTGAAGCCTAAGGCAAATGATCCAAGGTGAATTGGCAAAATGAATCCAAGATTAGCCTGGTGATAGGATGCAGAGGTAGTGGTAGAAGAATTATTTTCTGATTGGAAGTTTGTGACTAATGGTTTACCAGAGGGACCAGTGTGGTTCCCTTGTTGTTTGATTATCCCCATTCTCCCATGCTCTTTTCAAACAATACAAAGTGCTTAGACGTACAGAACCCTGTTTGCATGTCATTACTCTCCCCTCTCTTTTCAGATTTGGATGTGCACATAGGGTGCATGATTCATAAGTTTGTGGATGACAGAGGCTGGTGGTATTAGGGATACTTAGGCTACAGTGGGACATAGATCAGGCAGAGAGTTAGATGGAGCATTGGGAGATGGAATTTAATCTCAACAAGTGCAAGGACTTTGTGTATTACTTGTGAAATCTTTGGGATTTCAAAGAGGGGTAGGTCATATGCACTAATTGGTAGTGCACTAAAGAATATTGAGGAACAAAGGGAGCTTGTGTTTCAAGTCCCTGAAGGTGGAAATATGAGTTGATAGGGTGTTGAAGAAGGCATATGGCATGCTTGCCTTCATAGGACAGCTGAGGAATATGGGAGCATTTTATTGCAACTTTACAAAACACTATTTAGATTGCACTTGTAGCATTGTAAGACCATAAGACAGAGTAGCAGATTTAGGCCATTCCCCTTCACATTTCTCCATCATTCCAACATAGCTGATTTATTATCCCTCTCAACCCATTTCTCCTGCCTGCTCCCTGTAACCTTTAATGCCCTGATTAATCAATAACTTATTAACCTCCGCCTTAAATATAACCAATGACTTGGCCTGTACAGCTGGCTATGGCAATGAGTCCCACAGATTCATTACCATTTGGCTAAAGATATTTTACCTCAATTCATCACCCTCTGGCTAAAGAAATGCTTCTTCTTCTCTGTTATAAATGGATCTCCCTCTATTCTGAGACTATGCCCTCTGATCCTAGACTCCCCCACTTTAAGAAACGTCCACTCCACATCCACTCAATCTAGGCTTTTCAATATTCTGTAAGTTTCCATGAGATCTTCAAAGTTTGATGGGAAACTTTTTAGATAGAGAGCAATTGACACCTGGACCTTCTGCTAGAAGCAGTGATGGGATCAGATACAATCACTACATTTATGAGAAAACATATAGACAAGCACTTGAAGGACACAGACTTGACGTGGACAGATGTGATTAGTGTAGATGTTCAAAAAGATCAGCCTTGATGTGATGAGCCAAAGGGCCTGATTCTCTGCTGTACATCGCTATAGCAACCAGAGCAACTTTCAGAGGCTCAGCTCGCACCTGGTACTTTTATGTATTTAACCCTGTTACAACTATTTCACTACCTCTTACCCCAGCCGTCAAGGTGGCGGCACTCTCATCTCCTGCTGAACAAGACTGTCAGTGGTCTATACTGAGCCAACAGAATGAGACATAGAGTGCTTGGGATCATGGGTTAACTGCCGCAGACCCAGTGGGCTCATGGGGTAGTAGGAAGGGACAAGAGGAACTCTATCACAGTTAAGGCAGCGGGAAGATGGATTGAATGCAGATGTCTAGAAATGAAGAAGTTGGGGGTGAGGACAGCATCAATGTTGGAGGAAGGGAAACCCTGTTCTTTGAAGGAAGAGGGCACTTCTTATGTCCTGGAAAGGATGACGTCCTCATCTTGGGAACAGACACTGCGCAAAGCACTGAGAAAAGAGAATATAATTCAGAGCAGAATTGGCCCATCGAGTCTGCTCTGCCATTCCATCATGGCACAAGACGAACAAAAGCGAAAGCATTTGCCAAGAATGTTTTCATTAATCAAGAACGAAAGTCAGGGGTTTGAAGATGACCAGGTAACCATCGTAGTTCTGACCATTAATGATGCCAACTAGCATCCAGTGGTGTTAGCCCAATGACATGCCGGGGAGCACCTGGAAAACCAAAGTCTTTGGGTTCTGAGGGGACTGTAGCCAGGGGAAAATCAGAAAATTGAAAATGCCAGCATCCAATCTTTCTGCTCATGTTATACGTCCCCCTCAACAATACAGAATGATGGTGTGTCTCTTTTGGGTGTCCTTCCCCTTTCAGATTCACAAGAAATATCAGTTGCATGGATGATGGGGGAGTGCAGGACGTATTTGAAGATCTATATGCTAAAGGTGATGCTTTTGACATTACTGCCTTAGAGAAACTTGGCTTCTGGATGTACTATTTCTTGGAAAGGTTGAGGGAAGCATGTCTTCTGGAAACTCTGAGGTTAGCAACAGCTTCTTTCAGTCTTCTCTATGAAGGAGGTTCTTACCTTCATCTCTCTTCTTCATCTTCTGGACACCTTAGAGGGCCAGTGACGATTACCCATTATTGTTTGAAATATTGGGTTCTGTTACAAATTGCCCAGAGTAATTGCAACTCCAAAATTATCCACAGCTGTTTTTAAACTTAATCCCATAAAAGCAGACATAAGACCATAAGACAAAGGAGCAGAAGTCGGCCATTCGGCCATCGAGTCTGCTCCGCCATTTTATCATGAGCTGATCCATTCTCCCATTTAGTCCCACTCCCCTGCCTTCTCACCATAACCTTTGATGCCCTGGCTACTCAGATACCTATTAATTTCTGCCTTAAATACACCCAACGACTTGGCCTCCACTGCTGCCCGTGGCAACAAATTCCATAGATTCTATGAGGTCTCCCCTCATTCTTCTAAACTCCAAGGAATACAGTCCAAGAGTGGACAAACGTTCCTCATATGTTAACCCTCTCATTCCCGGAATCATTCTAGTGAATCTTCTCTGTACCCTCTCCAAAGTCAGCACATCCTTTCTTAAATAAGGAGACCAAAACTGCCCACAGTACTCCAAGTGAGGTCTCACCAGCGCCTTATAGAGCCTCAACATCACATCCCTGCTCCTATACTCTATTCCTCTAGAAATGAATGCCAACATTGCATTCGCCTTCTTCACTACTGACTCAACCTGGAGGTTAACTTTAAGGGTATCCTGTACGAGGACTCCCAAGTCCCATTGCATCTCCAAACTTTGAATTCTTTCCCCATTTAAATAATAGTCTGCCCGTTGATTTTTTCTGCCAAAGTGCATAACCATACATTTTCCAACATTGTACTTCATTTGCCACTTCTCTGCCCATTCTTCCAATCTATCCAAGACTCTCTGCAGACTCTCCATTTCCTCAGCACTACCGGCCCCTCCACCTATCTTCGTATCATCAGCAAACTTAGCCACAAAGCCATCTATTCCATAATCCAAATCGTTCATGTACAACGTAAAAAGAAGTGGCCCCAACACGGACCCCTGTGGAACACCACTGGTAACTGGCAGCCAACCAGAATAGGATCCCTTTATTCCCACTCTCTGTTTCCTGCCAATCAGCCAACGCCCTATCCACGTATGTAACTTTCCTGTAATTCCATGGGCTCTTATCTTGTTAAGTAGCCTCATTTGCGGCACCTTGTCAAAGGCCTTCTGAAAATCCAAATATACAACATCCACTGCATCTCCCTTGTCTAGCCTATTGGTAATTTCCTCAAAACATTGTAATAGGTTTGTCAGGCAGGGTTTTCCTTTAAGGAATCCATGCTGAGTTCTGCCTATCTTGTCATATGCCTCCAGGTACTCTGTAACCTCATCCTTGACAATCGACTCCAACAACTTCCCAACCACCGATGTCAAGCTAACGGGTCTATAATTTCCTTTTTGCTTCCTTGCCCCCTTCTTAAATGGTGGAGTGACATTTGCAATCTTCCAGTCCTCCGGAACCATGCCAGAGTTTATCGACTTTTGAAAGATCATCGCTAATGCCTCCGCAATCTCCACAGCTACTTCCTTCAGAACATGCGGGTGCATTCCATCTGGTCTACATGTAATAGATACTCCATTTAAATAACATGGGTGCAGAGGTATTCAAAGCAAATTTCCTGTACATATTACATATTTATATGGTAATTATATATATGTCAGTCAATTTCACAGAAGAAGTATTATTTAATTGGCTTTATGTTCCCTGTGTGCCTCAAATATGTGCATAATTTATGTATGGAAATTGTGCAGTGACACTTGCCTTTAGTTTCTTTTTAACTCTGTCATTCAATAGAACATTTCAATAGAAAGTATTTTCAATTTGATTCTTGACATTTCTGGTAAGTGCAAGTAAAATTCAATAGAATTACTGGAGATTAGGTAGTTTTTGTTTTCTTTTTCCTGAATTTATTCTGGAGAATGATTTATCGTAAATCAATAATTTCTTGAACATGTAGCCTGATAGCCCAAGTGCACCATCAAACTTACAATGATAATTATTCACTTGCAGGCTTTGCATTGTACCCATCGATGGAATGATATTTTACTTGGGTAGTTGGACTGAAAGAAAGACTACTTAGTGATGTTGTACAAGAAATGTTTAACATGACACACAAACTGTTTATTTTAACAGAAATATTTTACAGAGTCTTATGTACAAACATTTATAATCAAAGGATAAAGGATGATACTCTACTGCAGTTGTCCCAATACGATGTCTCTTCTAATCTGTGATTTCTATCAGATCCATTTTATTCTGAAATGTTCCATAAGTTTCATGATTGGTCAAGTTGTCTTCTGATAATGCAGTAATGTTTCAGACCTGAAAAATTACTAAATTGTTGCTCACCATCCTAGCAAAAAGCAGAACTTTCTTTACTGAAGATGATAGGAAGGTGTAAAACAGCAAACAACATTTATTATTGCAAACCATGTGTAGTCATATGTCCAATTAAGTAAAGCATTTACAGTGAAATATAAATAAATGGACTTGAAAAGTTGATTGCAGAGTGCTTTCTTTGGAAGTGATACATGGCGCCAGTTCAGCGTGGCAGAGTTTGGACTGATATCATAAAGTTCTACCCCAGTTGTGATTAGCATATGGAATGAGGTTTTGAATTGGCGTTTGGAGTTGAAAACTTTGCAGTCCTGTCAGATATTGGATGCTGTATTGAGATGCAATTGGCCCATCTAAGTAGGTGAGCAATGAAAAGTCAAATGGTTTTCCTCATTTTTTTTGCATAACGTTTGATCTTATTATTTTTCAAAGTAAACAGAACAAGATATATATAATGTACAAATTTTATACATACTTTATACCAAGGAAATCTGTTGTTCTTGATTAAAATCAGTCATTTTGTAAACAATGTGACTTTCCTTTGCTTACGTGACAATCCAGTCATGAAAAAGATAGAAAGTGAATTGGAATGCTCAAAACCAATTTTTAACAGCATTCTTTCTGAATAATACAAATAATATAACTTTTTCTATGGCTGACCATAGTCCAACTTTATATTTGCATTCTGGTTGATTTAGCAAGTTGATTTTAAAACGTTTGGGAATGCTTGATAAGATTTTACACCACTCTTTCACAGCTGCAGTCACCACTTATTGTCATTTATGAAGCTGGAATTCATGCCATTACACAATTTCCCAAGTATTCTTGCTGCTCTGTTCTGAAAACTATGCTTCTGTCAGGCTGACTAAGATTGACTAAATTATGATTGAAGACCATCCCTTCCCTTCTCTCCAGCTCTAGTTAAGCCACACTCTTAAATATATATATATATATATAAGCTGATGGAAATTCAGAGTAGGTCTGTCATCTTCTGCAAAAGGAGAAGAAACAGATTCTTTAATGCTTTGGGTTGCACCATTCACTAAAACTGAATGGAGTCATTTTAACGTAGCACATCTGGTAAGAAATTATATCCCTTTTGAATCGCAATCTACTTTACTCTTCCTTAAAATCACCAACTCCTCTCAAGTAAAGCTCTTTGTGGCCAATGGACAAAAATTTTCACCCATGCCTGTGAACATGTGTTAAGCTCATATCCAGTATTACATAGAGTTTTTGTTGTTTATGGAAGTGCCTTTTGCATTGATCAATTCCTACATCAAGAAGTTTATTCAAGTGAATTTACCAGCATGCGCCATGTCTCTTTACTGAGAGGTGGATCGGATTAATATTCAGAACTTAGAAATAGGTGAAGACCACTGAATTCTTCAACTCATTTTGCCATTTAATTGGATCACAAGTCACCTGTGAGTCATTCATATTTACCTTCTTGCTCCAAGTTCATTAGTACTGTTGCCCCAAAGATAGGATAGGAAGAAATGTTGGTAAGACTAGAATAAATAATGAGAATTTTTGACTGTCATCTTTATTTTGCCGGTACATCATGGAAAGCTATGATTTTATATCACTCATGGCCAATCAAAATGACTTTATATGATTAGCTTCACTTTCAGATTTTGAAGGAGATTGCTTTGGATGGAGGCTTCCCTTAGTGAGAGATTCTAGAACAAGGTGACATAATCTCTGAACCAGGGATTAGATCTATGGAATTGAGTTCGGCAGGGATCTCTTCACGTAACTTGTGTGAATCCTTGGATGGCTAACCATCAGTAAATAGACAAAATGGAGAGCAATGGATTTTTGAAACTCAGGAAATTAAGGTGATGTGGAGTTTGGTGAAAAATAGAATTGATGAAAAGTGAACTGTTGTGATCTAGCTGAATGGCAATCCAAATTTAAAGGGCCATAAAACCTCACTTAGCTCGAACTTAAAATGTTTGCATTAGTACCTACATATAGCCAATATAGCAGCAAAAGCCACTGTTTGTCTGTTTTCCAATGTGAATTTTAGCAACATTCAGAGGTAAGGTGAAAGGTAAAATGTCTACAATAGACAAAAACCACAGCTGAATACAACTTGTCTGAATTCTTTGTATGTAAAGGGATGAGTGGATTGTGTGTCTGCATCTCCTGTCATGTACGAGCACACTTACTTGGTTTGTCTACTTGTTTTATAACGAAATATTAATTTAAAATGTACTTATAATCAAGATCAAAGTGGGAAAGAAATCTTCTTCAGTTTGGAAAATTTATGTGCTATAGGAATATGAATCTTAGCCTGCAACAGACTGCAACAATCATGGATTAATGTCTTTCTGAATGTACAATTTCACCTTAAGGGTTGGAGAAATCTTAGCAATCGCTGAAATGGCCATTTAGTTAGAAATTCTTTTAATGAAAAATCAGCAGAATTGGCTTTATTTTTGTTTATCAGTTTGATCATGTGCTATTTATTATTGTCTGAAATGAAGAGAAAGTATTGGCATGAATTGTTAATTACCTAGAATTCCGGATCTTACTTAAAAGAATGAAAACTTGCTGTTGTTTTTGTTTTGTTTTAAATAACTTTGTTAGTTGTTGTTGCAAAGAGTAATAAAATGTGATATGTGTTATTCAGTTTACATTCTCTTTCTTAGTTGCCAGGTTGAAAGAGAAAGTTTAATTTTGATTTTGAAATTGACAGGAGACATTTTCTGAGCACACACAATTCATTTACTGGTTAAACCTCTTCTAAATTCTCATGTATTAGAGAATGACACTTGACAATGAATTCAGCAATGGGCAACTCCACAACACAGCATGAAAAATAAATTAAATTTAGTGTAAAATACCACATATTAGGAGTTTTATAGAGTAGGCTTGTGTTGTTGACATTTGACAGAAGATAAATTGAGAAAAATGGCTTCTGAAGTCAATACACCAACTCTGAAGTCAATACAGCCTTGTGCAGCTGGATCCTAGACTTCCTGTCAGATCACCAGCAAGTTGTATGAGTGGGCTCCTTCACCTCCAGCCCTCTGACTCTCAATACAGGAGCTCCTCAGGGCTGTGTACTGAGTCTCCTCCTTTACTCCCTGTATACCCATGACTGTATCACCACCCACAGCTCCAATCTGCTAATTAAATTTGCCGACGACACTACATTGATTGACCTTATCTCAAACAATAATGAGGTGGCCTACAGGGAAGAAGTCATCTCTCTGACACAATGGTGTCAAGAAAACAACCTCTCCCTCAATGTCACACAAACAAAGGAGCTGGTTGTGGATTACAGGAGGAATGGAGATGGGCTAACCCCCATTGACTTCAATGGATCTGGGGTTGAGAGGGTAAACAGCTTCAAGTTCTTCGGCATCCACATCACCAAGGACCTCACGTGGCCTGTACAGACCAGCTGTGTGGTGAAAAAGGCACAACAGCGCCTCTTTCACCTCAGACGGTTGAGGAAGTTTGGTATGGGCCCCCAAATCCTAAGAACTTTCTACAGGGGCACAATTGAGAGCATCCTGACTGGCTGCATCACTGCCTGGTATGGGAACTGTACCTCCCTTAATCGTCGGAATCTGCAGAGAATGGTGCGGACAGCCCAGCGCATCTGTAGTTGTGAACTTCCCATGATTCAGGACATTTACAAAAACAGGTGTGTAAAAAGGGCCCATAGGATCACTGGGGACCCAAGCCATCCCAACCACAATCTATTCCAGCTGCTACCATCTGGGAAACGGTACCGCAGCATAAGAGCCAGGACCAACAGGCTCCAGGACAGCATCTTCTACCAGGCCATCAGACTGATAATCTCATGCTGACTTGAGTACACTCTATATTACATTGACTGTTCTATTTATTATAAATTATTATAAATTACTATGATTGCATATTGCACATTTAGATGGAGACGTAACGTAAAGATTTTTACTCCTCATGTATCTGAAGGATGTAAGAAATAAAGTCAATTCAATTTCGGTTTAAATCTAAGCACAATTTGTACCCAGGTCTATTGAGTTATTTTTTAATAAGTCCAGTCCCCTTACTGGTTATATTCATGTGATTCAATTGCCTCCTCCCTATGATGCTCCATGGGAAATATTTGGAGAAATTACAGATATCACAAGAGTTACATTTGAATCAAAGAGTATGAAATTGTTATATAAAAAGTTCCGGACTGTGATGCATTGAGGTGATCATAATATTATCTAACAAAATATCAAAACTGTTCTGGCCATCTGAGACAAACGATTATCCATCCTCAGCCACCTGGCGTGAAAAATCACCTTTCCAGTGTAGCGCAGAATCCTCAAAACTAATAGGTCTTTAATTTTATTCATCTTTTGTGTTAAACGAGATATTTGGGGCAGCATTATGATATAATAATCAGTGTGAATGAAAAAGCTTAGATAAGCCCTTGTCAACCCAATCACTCTCCAGTGCAAGGAGTATCCGCATTAAAACTTCAGGGCAACAAAGAATAGGGCTCACGCCTTCTTTAGCTTAAATGCCCACACTTTCTGCTTAGCACATGAAGAATGGCTAAGGTGATCTGTTTAGAAGTGTACCTTCATTTAAATCAGTGCTGCAGTAGATAAAATATTAAATTTAGCTATTATCTGCAATCTTTTCTTAAGTGCACAATGTGAAAGCTTAAAAAGAAAGAAGTCGAGCTGAATAATGGAACAATAGTGACTAGGAAAATTATCAAATCAGTTTGACGGTGCCATTGGATTAACAGAGTTCACTTTCGGGAGTTGTGCTGTCATGCTTGCTCCATCGCACCACTTTAATTTGCATTTGGAAGAAAGGTTTTATGTAAATAGCTGAAGAGGAAAACAGGCCATGGCAATCCTCAGATTATTATTTTGTTAAGGAAGGCTATGTCATCACAGCAAGCTAAGGCAAGAAAAATAATTGATTAAAAGGGAGAGAGGGTATCAAAGATCTCCTGTTCTCTTTACTAATACATTTGCTGAAGAATTGTAATCAACCTCCGCTGTGACAAAAAAATGTAAGGAGGCTGATATTTTGTTTGTAGTCTCCTTGTTCTTACTGAGGGTTCTGATCCAAATCTATTCATATTTCTCTCTTAATGGCTGGAGACCTACCATGCGTTTTCATAGTGTATTTCTTACATTTACTTTATCCACAATGTTGTCTCTATTCCTGAGTAAGTTATTAGTCTATTTTCTATGTTCTTTATTGACCAAGAGGAAATTCTACTGCCCCACTTGATAATGTATTTACCTGATAAAACAGTGCAATAAATATATTAATAATTCCAGGAAAATAGTCATCTTGGAATGAAGCAGGAATTGGTATTGATTAGAACATTATGAAGGTTTGGTACTATCTCATTGGGACTAGAACTGCCCAGCAGCTTCACCACAATTTTCCAAAATCCTTTGCAATTTTAGTTCATAATGGTTTCCCTTTGCCTATTCTTCGGATACAAACCAAAGTCAAAACATGTAAAACAAGTACATAAATGTTTTTTGACCAACCAAGAGACTAAACTGGTATAAAAACAGAAGTTTCTGAAAAACCCAGTATCAGGCACAATCTATGGAGAGAGAAGCAGAGTTAATGTCCAAGGTTAACAAACTTTGATTCAATGAGACGTTAGCTGTGTTTCACCCTCCTCAGGTGTTGTCCAGCTTTCTAAATAGTTTTAACATTTCCGTTTTTATTTCAGATTTCCAGTATCTATAGTTTTTTCAAGGTAAAGTAGTATATTGTCTTTGGTGACCAGAATGGTAAAAGTTACCCTCCAAAGTATTGACTGTCACATCATACTCACTTAGTCAAGGCTAAGGCATCTTGTAATTGATTAAGTAATGCTTTTGTGTATAGAGAAGTTCTCCGACCATTCTGAATACAAGAAGAATTGATGCCTGCTTCTGTTAGATCTTGCCAATAAGAAATCTAACATTCAGATCACAGTTAATGCTTTTACATACTGTTTCACTGGCAGTGCCAGAACATTATCCTGCACTTGTTTTGGCTCTCCCACATTCCCAGTCCACTGAAGTTGGAACTCTACTTTTAGTTCAAAATTATACTATTCCTCACCATTTTTATTCCTCCATACAGCCAGCAAGCTCCTAAAATCCAGCATCTGTAGACCTTCTCGTGTTTATGATATTCTAAAGTTCAAGTAGGGTATCATCCAAACACTCTTCTGAATCTTACTGTGTTCCTTTCACTTACTCTTTGTTTAAACCCCGATAGTGTCCCGCACTATGGGCTTTACTATTCATAATGTGTTTTCAGTAAAAAAAATATTTGGCAGTCTTCTCAACTGTATTTGATACAGTACCTGATCTAAAACATTGCTGGGAAAACATAAACTGAAAAATTGATCAAAATATACCAATGCCATAGCAACACTGTTAAAAATATGATTCATGATTTTGTATTTCCAATCGAATCAACATTGAACAAGCTGCCTGTTGTCATTCTACTTTGAATTCCTAATAAAAAAAGAAAAACATCGATTTATTCCTGCAGTCTGATATTACTAGAACCATATTGGTCCACTTTCAGAGCTGGTAATGTTTATAAATTCATCACTTTGAAGGTTTTGAAATGTTACAGGATTGGCGTACGTCAGTCCATTCTTGTTTAGTGTTCTGTAAAGCCTGGGTCTTCTGTTCATCTACTTGGACATAATCCACCCGCTCTTCCAGCATGGACGAAAGGAATGGCTTCTGTGTTTAAGATAGATGAAGTATCCGATTAAATGCAGCACTAGATTTGTTGGTTCTTCCACACATTCATTTCTCACTTGTTTACATTCTCATTTTTGCCTTTTGTTTTACTTTCTCTCACAGTCCTCTGTAGTTTTTCACACTTTTCCCACAATCACAATTTCCCTTGTACACCCATTTCCATGCCTTTGCTTTTGCACCTGATTGAAACCTTTTTTCCCACATTCCTTTCTTGTTGCTGCTATGGACATCTGCATTAACAGATCTATTCATTTGGGGAATATGTTATAGAAACCATCCAGATTTTTTTTTATCATTCATTCACAGATTTGGCATCACTGACAAGACCAACATTTACCTTCGTCGGTAATTTGCGACATTACTCAATAGCTTCCTGGTCCATTTCAAGTGACAGTTAAGATATAACTACATTTGCAAATCTGGGATGAGACACAGGCTGAAATGAATAAGGATGGCTGGTTTTCTCTCCTCAAGGACTTTGGTGAATTAGAGAGGTTTTTATGAACTATCTGGTATTTCTATGGTTATCATCACTGATACTTACTGAAAATTTATCTACTTACTTGAATTTAAATTCACCAGCTTCACTAATAGATTTCTAACTCATGTCTCAGAAATATCTTAAAAATTAAAACACCATGCCCTATGTCTTCACAATTTACATTCTAAAAACGCCACAGTAATTTCAAGCACCAATTAACTATTGATCCCGATCAACCAAAATTATGGCAAAATACCTTTTGAACAGGAGATGGAGATGTTGCATTGAAGTCTAAGGCTAGATAATCAAGGTTTAATGTTCGGGGCCACTGGGTGCTGCCATTACCATTATACACAGAGCTGGAACGTTCCTGTGGACAAGGAGAGGGAAAAATCAAACTCACTGACAAAACTATCTCACAATAATTATCATACATGACAAATGGCATAAATGTTGAAAACCTGAATTAAAAATACTGTAAATACTCAAAGTTGGCCAGAATTAGTGGAAGCAGAATTAATCATAAGAAATGGAAAAAAGTTATAGAGGACCAACAGTTCCTCTTGGAAAAGAATTTACCTTTTTAAATAAGCATCGACTCAGGGAAAAGAGGGAAGAAAGAAATAACAAAATGGAAGACCTGTAATTGGATTCTAAAACATCTTCAGAGAGGGTTAATTGTGCAAAGAAAGTTATATGATGATACAACAGATGATTCTAGAAGAACTGCATCTGCCAATGGCAAGATCATTACCAATACTTGTTTGATAAAATAAGGATAGTTGTATTAACTGGAGAGTTTTGAACTTATTATTGTGTTTGGACAATTGTAAAGAAACATGTCATAAGATGAGTTGTTAAATCTCAAGCTTCTGTTAGGCTTTGGGGAAAACAGCATTGGATTGAGATGGCTGACTGTGGGAATTCATACAGCAAATGATCAGTGTTCAGGACCAGATATGTGAAATGCATAATAGTGTTTGGCAAAAGAATGATCCACTCTAAATAGGTAATCATATTAAAGTAGAAAAACATTACAAATTAAAGTTAATATAGGTAAATTCTCGTTTCATCTGGAACAACTGTTTGGATGATGAGAAAGATAACAAGTGAAATGGTTGCCTTCTATGCTTGAAAGGAAATAGAGAAATGGTTTTGCTAACAGTTTTGAATGCAAAGCAAAGGTCAAGCAAGATTAAAATGCTGAAGAGTTCATTTTTTCATTCATTCATGAGTTGCATTGTTTTGTAATTCCTTATAGTAGAACATTACCTGCTTATCACCCTGATTACATCGGTCACAAAAACACTGTATACTTAGACAGTGAAAGAAGATATAAATTAGAAAAGGTTCATATTAAATTACTTTCAAAAATTGCTTCTGACAAGATACAACATGAAATTCACTTAAAGGAAATCTCACGCTGAATTAATAAACTTCATTAATCTCAAGTGGAGAATAATGTTGGGATATGGTAACAAATATCTCTGAACAGCGTACAAGACATTTTATGGACTTAAAAAAGCCCATGGTACTGATTGCTCTTTTCCTTCTTTATTAACTTTGAATTCCAACCTTATGTCCAAATTTTTCTTACTTTCCTGAAATAAATATGAATTGTGTTTTTTTTATCTATTTAGTCTGCTTGTGATAACAAATACTATGGTTCCACTTCATGGCTGAATAAAAAACAATAGATGTCCTCTCTTTCCTGGATTTTAGTTTGCAGGCATGTACATTCAGATACTTCCCCACGTGTCTTTTCAGTTAACTCATATCTGATAAATGCTAATTGACAGCAATGTATATTTTTCATTTTTTAAAACAATATCTAAAATTTATCTTCAGTAATGTAAGGGGTGGAAATTGGTCGATGTTTTTACAGGCATAATGTAAGAGCATCCAAATACAAATTTCAGAGCCACAGACAAATGAGATTTGAATATCATCAAGGCAAAATTTGGCCATTTTTTGTGAGTACAGGAAGACCCCCTAAAGTAGGTAAGTGGACACTCGCATATTTAAATGAGTCTCATGTCCATTTAAGTGCTATTCTCAGAAATTTGGCTATGCAGAGCAGAAAAGGCATTGAATTACAGTATTTACTCTGCATTTCCAAAGGAACCATGATCTGTTATTGGCCACACTATTCCATATGCATTTAATTTGTTTTACCATTGCAGTGTAATTTTCTTCACTGTCCCCATCAAACGTGCTGTAGAAACTTCTGAACGAACAATTTTGGTTTTCAGGTGTGATGCAGTTAGCTGTACTCCATCTGCTAAATTAGAAAAGAAAAAAAACTCAGGTTTGTAATTACACAGCATAGCAAAGAACATTAAATAATTGCACTTTGAAATCTAGGGGACCGGGGCTTTGCTTCCCTTTGCGCTTACTAAACTGAATAAACAAATGATTAATCCAATAATTAAACATACAATACGAATATGGTTTCAATTTTGTAAATGTTTTGGATTGAATAAATTTATCCTATCAAGTCCTATTATATCCAATTTTTTTCTTCCAACCATCCAGGACTGATCAAGCTTTTCTTTTATGGAAAACGAAGGGAATAATATGTTTTTGTGATTTATTCATGGATAATTGTCTCATGTCCTTTGAACAGTTGTCCAATAAATCTAATTTGCCTAGATCACATTTTTTTAGATACTTACAGATTAGAAACTTTTTGAAGGTTATTTTACCTACTTTTCCGATACCACATCAAACTGAAATTACAGAGAATATTTTAGGTTTAAACCCCTATCAGAAGAGTTTAATAGCAATTGTTTATGATTTAATTATGAAAATACATTTAGGTATGTCTGATAAAATTAAGAATGAATGGGAAAGAGAACTTCAGGTATCTTTACCCATAGAGAAATGGGAGAAAATTCTCCAACTAGTTAACACTTCTTCAATGTGTGCTGGACACGCTTTGATACTATTTAATGTGGTTCATAGGGCCCGTATGTCCAAGGATAAGTTAGCTCGTTTTTATGGTCATACAAATCCTGTCTGTGATAGATTTAATTCTGTGGTAGCTTCCTTGACACATATGTTCTGGTCTTGCCCTCTTTCGGAAAAATATTGGAAAGAAATTTTTGATATTATTTCAGTAGTTTTGCATATTGATTTACAGCCTCATCCTCTTACTGCAATTTTTGGACTACCAATTATAGACTTGAATCATTTATCCCCTTCAGCTTGTCATTTGATTGCATTTGTTACATTAATAGCCAGAAGATCCATTTTATTTAAATGGAAAGATTCTAATCCCCCTACCACATTTCAATGATTTTCCCAAACTACAACATGTTTAAACTTGGAAAAAATTAGCAGTGGTACCACTGATCCTTCGGTTAAATTTGAAGAAACTTGGAGGCCATTTATTCAACATTTTCATATGATGTAAGCTGACTTTTTCTGAATCCTTTTTAATAACTTTTTGTTTGTGTATAGAAGAGTGGAGTGAATGACAAATAATGATCTTAACCAATGAATCTTTTTCATGTTCAGTTATTAAGAGATTGGGAGGTTCAAATTAAATATGTTACTGGAGTCTGTGTCTGTATACGTTAACCATTATTAACGTAATCTCTTTGTATAATTATCATTGTTATGCTTATCAATTTGAAACTCAATAAAAAAGATTGAAAAAGAAAGAAACCTAGTGGACCAGGACACTCGGTATCTCCGGCTTGTTCCACCATTGTGGTTATTCTGTATCTCAACATCACTTCCCTTGCTGTGATCCATATTCCTCCTTATAGAGGAGGAACTCCAACTCATTTTTTACATCTGAATTGAAACTTCCAGAAGTTTTATTTAGTTTGGATAAATAATCTCTAAAATAGGTTGTCAAAAGACTAATCTGTAATTCATTTGAGCAGGATGTAACAATAATTGCCTTAGTTTTGCTCTGGAAAGCAGCCAGAATGTATCTACAGCTACCTAAGGCAGATGTGTATTATCCAATAGAGTCAGATTAAACATTACTTTAGCTCCCCACTACTTTAACAGGTACTGACGTTACCAGTTCTGTGAGGTACATATATTAGAAAGCCCCAGGATTCATTTCTAGTCCATGCTGGGCTAGTTATTCTATTTGGATTTCTTCTGTAATGTTTAAAAAGGAAGGGATAGCTATCCAGTGAAAGTCATCTAGAAGATATGTTTATCACAATGATGGGTGAGCATGCGATCAATGATAAAGTGCTTTTTTTCAGACTGAAGGGTTGAAGGCATTTATAAAAGGGCCTCCCGTCCCATGATCCTCTCCCTTCTCCAGCCTTGTATCCCTTTTGCCAATCAACTTTCCAGCTCCTAGCTCTATCCCTCTCCCTCCTGTCTTCTCCTATCATTTCGGATCTCCCCCTCCTCGTCCCACTTTCAAATCTCTTACTGTCTCTTCTTTCAGTGAGTCCTGACGAAGGGTCTCGGCCTGAAACGTCGACTGTGCTTCTTCCTATGGATGCTGCCTGGCCTGCTGCGTCCCACCAGCGTTTTGTGTGTGTTGATAGTATAAAAGAAAGAAAATATGTTTTAAGAATGAGTATACTTACAATGGCATACTCCGTGTCCGGTTGACACTAGGATAGTTCCAGTGTCCCCTGATTGTCGACAAGCTTGTCAGATCTAAAGGTGGTGGCTTGACTGCAATTTAAACCAGAATGAATGAGCATAGATTAATTGATATACAGAACAGTTGTAAACTCTTCTTCCGTATTTGGAAAAGTCAAAGCAATTTGTTGTTTCATTTGCCTTTACATTATTAATATTTTAAGACATCAATTTTTCAACTGCTGGTTGGTGTGGAGGACGTCAGTCTCCATACCAGCCCATCATTTGTGGAAACTGCAGCCTGGATTCCCTGTTTGAGTTATAGCTTACAGAACCTGTTCCCTATTTAACACCTTCGTCCACAGTAAAGCTTGTTGGCATACAATGTGTTTACTGAAGCAGTGTTATGCACAACAGCTTAAGAAAATGAAGCAGGAGGGGGTTATTTTGCCCATTGAGCCTGCTTTTCCTTGCCACCAGATCATGGAGAATCTTCTACCTCAACAATATTTTCATATCCATTGATCATATCATTATCATATCCATAGATCCCTGCTATATCCAAATCAGCATAACAAATCATGAGTAATCTCTGGATTATGTGCTAACTGAATGAGGTTTAAAGGTTGAGTATGGCGTGTATTTTTATATTGCTGTAAGAAAGTAATGGATACGGCCCAGTCCATCATGGTTAAAGCCCCCCTGACCATTGAGCAAATCTACATGGAATCTTGTCACAGGAAAGCACCCAGAACATGTTCTCTTCTCACTGCTGTCATCAAAAAGAAAATACAGGAGCCTCAAGACTCACACCACACAATTCAGAAAAAATTATTAATCCTCAACCAAGAGGCTCTTGAAACAAAGGGAATAACTTCACTCAACTTCTCTTGCCCATCACTGAAATGTTCCCACAACCTGTGGATTCACTTTCAATGGCTCTTCATCTCAAGTTTATTGGTTATTTATTTATTTTTATATTTGTACAGTTTGTTGTCTTTTGCACACCAGTTGAAAGCCCAATTGGTGCAGTCTTTCATTGATTCTATTATGGTTATTATTCTATTATAGATTCATTGTGTGTGCCTACAAGAAAATGAACCTCAGGGTTCTATATGGAGATGCATATGTACTTTGATAATAAATTTACTTTGAACTTCAAGTGCATTTCCAGACATGGATTTCTCATACAGCCTTTCACTCTTGGTGCTTCCAATGCCAGAAGCAAGTCATGCAAAAAAGCTATATTCCCAGATATGTTCCCATGAAGTCTTACTCCGTATATAGATAAGTATACAATCGATATTTGAAGTCACTCTTACTCTTTCTGCTTCGAGGTTTGAGGTTCCTGTTCACTGGAGGAGGTTCTATGTCTGTAGGAATTGTAGATAATGGCAAATTGTCTACGGTGACTGATGGGAAGGTCAAATTACTACTAGCTGGACTCATAGGAATGTAACCATCTGATGTGTAATCAGCTGCAGGCATTATTGGAGAAGACCCTGGATTCATTGGAACATAGCTGTCTTCAGTGCTGTCCATGGTACTGCAATGCTGCCCAGAGAGTTTCTGCATTAAGAGAAAGAAATAGTTATATTTACATAAAACCCAATTTATTTGCTCTACTTTGAAATGTACACTTGATAAACTAAGTACAAATGAATTAAGAGGTGCATTAGGCTAACCATATTGAAATATGACCCAGATTTTGGTGGCAGAATAATAAGGAACTTAATGAGCATGTTATCAGTGTGTAAAGATTCCTGCAACTTTTGGAAAGAAAGGTGAGTGTCATGAACTGCGAGTTGATCTAAAATATGAGATAACTTGCCTTGTCAAAATTAAAGTTCATTGGTCTCCCATGAATTTCAAGAAATTGTTGCCTTGGTGTACTGATTGGTAAATTGGTTTATTATTGTCACATTTACTGAGGGATCATGAAAAACTTGTGTTGCATACACCATTCATTCAGATCAAATCATTACAACAGGGAATTGAGATAGTACTAGGTAAAACAATAACAGAATACAGAATAAATTATTGCAGTACAGGTGGACAATAAGCAGTAAGATCATAATAAGGTAGATTGTGAGATTAGCAGTCTATCTTATCATACTATGGAACCATTCAATATTAGAACAATAGAGTAGAAGTCATCTTTGAGCCTGGTAGTAAGTGCTTTCAGGGTTTTGTATCTTATCTCTATTGGGAAGAGGTAAAAGATTGAATGTCTAGGGTGGGTTGGATCTTTGATTATACTGGCAGCCTTACCAAGGCAGTGAGAAGTAAAGACAGAGTCCATAGAGGGAGGCTGGTTTCTGTGATGTGATGAGCTGTCTCCACATCTCTCTGCAGTTTCTTGCAGTCATGGGCAGAGCAGTTGCCATACCAAAGTGTGATGCATCCAAATGGAATGCTTTGTTTGATGCATCGATAAAAATTGGTGAAGTCAAAGGGGACATGCCAAATTTATTTAGCTTCCTGAAGTAGAGATACTGCTGAGCAATTCATCGTTGAGATACACTAAGCCCCAGCAGATGGAGTTAGAGCAGAATCTAGCCATACAGGCATGGGTTTATAGGGAGTAGAGAGCTTAGGGTGCAACCTTGTATGGCATTAGTGTTAAAAATAATCATGGCGAAGATGTTGCAGTTACTGCTTACAGACTGCAGCCTGTTGGTCAAGAAATCAAGGATTAGTTGTAAACAGAAGCATTGTGTGCCAGGTTTAGGAGTTTACTGTTTGCTTAGAATAATAGAATTGAATAAAATCACTGTAGAAAGTGAGGATTTCAACAAGAAGCATTTTAAGTTTGGGATGAGTTTCTGTGATGTCACCCAACCTCCACAACCCAGAGAGGAGATACTCAAGTAAAACTTATTCTATGTTTACAAATAGCGACTTGATAATTTAAAATTAAAATGCTTCAATTATTTTTATATTTTTCCTTTCTGTCTTTGTTCTCAGCTAACTAAATCTTTTCTTTGTACCTGAACTGACTCCAGTTTATCCTAGTTCATTCCCCAGATCTTAAATTTGATTGGTTTGTAAGATAGACTGTCAGTTCGATTGTTCTTGTGACAGCAGTGATTATGTTACTGGGCAATTAAGCCAGCATTATCCCAGTGATTTAGAAGAGTGAACTCAAGCCTTACAAATGCAGCAAGAGAATTTATACTAGTCAAGTAAACAGACTTGAAAAAGAAAATCTGTTAAATACTGGACTATGATTAAAAACTGTTATCTATTAGGAAATGGAATTAATTCTCCATTACTGGACTGTTAAAGTGGTTAACTCCTCAATTGGCTAACACAGTGGTTTTCAAACTTTTTTAAGGCAAGCCATTTGGACTAAATATTTTGCCATGCAGTCCAAGGATAATAACTAGCTAATTATAAACCTAATTGTACATGCTATCAATGCATTGGCATAAATAAGAACCTGCATTCACACCACAGCTATTGAATTTACCGATGATTACAAATAGTGATTGGTTTTGAAATCACAAAGTGCAACTGTCATTGAAACAGCAGGCTCCATGAGAACAGCAGCTGGAACATTATACAGCAACAAGATACTTTATGTCCCTCTGTGCAGGGAAAGCCTTGGGTAAAATGAATTTTTGGAGACCCATTTCGCATATTACAATACCCAACCACTAGCTATGACCCCACATTGAAAACCACTATTCTACAATGATCTGGCAAACCATTTAGTTGCAACAATAATTGCAAAATAGCAAGTATGCTTTAAAGTACCTTCATTTTATGGGCCACAACAGCTGAACATACTGGCTCTCTGCCATCTTTCAAAAAGCAAGTAAGGATAAATAATAGAAGCTGTTTTTTTCTCTCTCTGCAGCCATGCTCATCTGGTGCTAATAATTTGAGTGGGCATGCATTCCCAGACTCTCTTGTTTCCCATATAACAGACATGGTGACACATCTGATATTTACTCTTCACACACGGTACTCACTAGGTTTCCGTTAAATGCTTCCTCTGCAATTGTTATGCAATTCCCTTGGTAATCAGTAAAAGGAAAGAGACTGCACTCTTCAGCATCTGAAACACAAAATTTGGTTATACGATTGAAGTGTACATCTTTATTTTGCAACAGACAACTTAAAAAAGAAAAGAAATTGTGAATTTGTGAATTCACTATTTCTTTTGTCTATTGTGAATCTCACTTCAAACTTTGAGCTTTTTATTCTTAAACCTTGACCCTACCATTGCAAACTGTTTAGCTTTAACCAAAGATTTGAGATCTAATAGTTGTTTCATGATGTACTTTGCCCAATTCTATTGGCTAGTGATAAAAATGATCTGTGAAGGAGTAACATAATGGACAGAGTCTTGCAGTAAGTGCTCAATAAATGGACACTTCCACGAACTTACTGTGAAGCTTTGCTCCCTAACTTCCTGTAAATCCCAAGTCATTTCAGCTAGCATTCTCTACAGAGGATTCTTGGATTGCATAAACAGAATAAGCAACAGTTTTATAAGCTATTCATCAAAGGATTATCTATTTTCATATTTCCTTACAACATAGGATCATTCAGCTAATCGGTCAATTGATTCGATGCTGACTCTAAGAGCAATCCCACCACTCCCTTTGTCCCATTTATTTTGGGGAAACTTACTTCTTTATGCACAACTTGCTGATTCTCCTACCACCCCAGCACTAGGAATACTTCACAGAGCCGAATTAAACTACCACCTAGCATGAAAAAGGAACTCATACTTTCCCATCGTATATCATGAATAAACTCTTCTTGGGCTTCCAGCCAGGTACAGGTATATATTATAACTGATATTTGGATGACAAACTTTGCCATCTTCTTCAGGAATGATGCATTCTTTGAATTTAATATCTATCTGGTGCTCATGTAACACAAATTGACACTGTGCGATGTATTTACTTTCCAAATCTCCCAAAGATGTGGAGTTGCAGTATAATTCCGGAGGAAGAAGGCAACTGAAAAGCAACCCTAGATATCCACGTTTAACCTCATGTATAAGATGGTAAGAAATTGCTCTCTGACGACTCTTTACTAATGCTGAGTGGAACTGGTTTCTCCCTTGCTTCCATAGTGAATATGTCTGTATTAAATTAATTGCCTGACGTCCTGACGAAGGGTCTCGACCCGAAACGTCGACTGTACCTCTTCCTATAGATGCTGCCTGGCCTGCTGCGTTCACCAGCATTTTTTTGTGTGTATTGCTTGAATTTCCAGCATCTGCAGATTTCCTTGTGTTAACAACAGCAAGGTTCTCATTTTAACACAGAGAAATACCTCAAGACCCTTTAGAGACGTCGAGAAAAAATGCGAACTATTTTTAAATTGATCAACTGTGATGGTCATTGAGAATGGAAACAATGGATCAGGTACAGTGAGTGGAAAACAGGAAAAGGACATCATTGTTTCACAAAGGGGGAGTTAATGGGCATGTGTGATAGAATAGATTATAGAGAAATAAGTGGGGAAGAGGACTTCTCCTAGAGCCAACATGATCTTCTTCTACTGTTTGCCATCAGAATGCATTAAAAGAGAACTTTAGTTGATGGACATCCGATGAGGAAAAGTTGCACATAAGAATCCCAAGAGTAGCCAAAGTGACAAATGTCTGGATAAGGGTTTCAGCAGAGGGTGGGGCCAGGTGAGGCAATTTACTGGAGACAGTCGCTGCAACGGAAGAAATATGGCAGTCAGAAGATCATTTTAGGGTCAAGTAGTCTGCAGAACTTGGAAGAGATCTGGTTTGGTCTGACTGATACAGCATTTGGAGCAGAAGCTAGTTTATTAGCAAGAGATTCCGTTTGGGTATGATATATAAAACAACGCCAAGCATTAAAAACTGTAGCATACCTTTTTGGATTATCTCTGAATACTTGGGAATATTATTAACAGGTATCTATAAATTAAATAAACATTATGCATGTGAATGGTGAAAATCTCCACAACAATATTACCTCTCCAATATCTTGTTTTCTCCAGACTTGAAAGAGGAATTCTTTTGGGTACTGGAGCTGGATTCACAGCATAAGCACCATCTCCATTCTCAACCAGTTTGTGTGTCTTTTCACGGTCAGTAAGCTGGTTTGGCTTTGGTGGCCGTGGAGGTGGGGTGTTTGATAAAAGGTGAATCCCCGTTACCCCAAAAGGTAATGTATTGTGGTTTTTGTCAAAGTTAAAGATCTGTGAGAATGAATAAACGGACAATGGAGACGAAGAAGCAGAAGAAGGTCCACTGTGATCCTGGCTGGGAAGGATGACCATCTGTGAATCCTGCAAGTTTTTGTACAGTGGTACATTGCAACACAACTGTGTTGGGGTGCTGCTCTTGGGCTGTAGATTCTCTTGAATATCTTCTGATCCCGGCAACTCAAAGGAATGATCGAACGATTTGTCACATGGAGAACAACTGTTGCTTCTGCAAAAAGAAAATTACCTGATTTAGAAAGTGTATCGTGTGTTATTCTCAGGATTCTCAGAAATGGCCCCAAACACATCAGATGCCCTAGTCGTAAATGTAGAGGTTGTTATAATGGAGGCATTTCACAGATGCCAAGATCTCATGAACAAAGGTGAGTCAGGAAGATGTTTCACTCCAGTTAGACTGCAATTAGGCCGCACCTGGAGTATTTCATACAGTTTTCGTCACACCATTATAGGAAGGATTTCGAAGCTTTGGAGAGAGTGCAGAAGAGGTTTATCAGAATGCTACCTGGATCAGAGGACATGAGCTATAATGAGAGTTTGGACAACCTTAGGTTGTTTTCTCTGGAGTGGCGAAGGCTGAGGGGAGATACAACGGAGGTGTAGAAGATAATGAAGTGCATAGATAGAGTAGATGGACAGTATCTTTTCCAAGGGTAGAAATGTCTAATACTAGAGGGCATGCATTTAAGGTGAAGGGGGTAAGTTCAAGTAAGTTTTTTTTTACACAGAGAGTGTTGGATGCCTGGAATGCGCTGCCTGGTGTGGTGATAGGGACAAATACATTAGGGACTTTTAAGAGATATTTAGATGGGCACATCATTGTGAGGAAAATGCAAGGATATTGACATTATGTAGGCAGAAGGGATTAGTTTTGTTGCCCATTCAATAACTAACTTAAATGGTTTGGCACAACATTGTGATTTGAAGGGCCTGTTCCTGCGTTATATTATACTTTTACTTTATACTTTATACTTTATTGTCGCCAAACAATTGATACTAGAACGTACAATCATCACAGCGATATATTATTCTGCGCTTCGCGCTCCCTGGAGTACAAATTGATAGTAAGTATTAAAAATTTAAATTATAAATCATAAATAGAAAATAGAAAATGGAAAGTAAGGTAGTGCAAAAAAAAAAACCCAAGAGGCTGGTCTGGATATTTGGAGGGTACGGCCCAGATCCGGGTCAGGATCCTACTTTCTATATCCTACGTTCTATGTTCTGTGTTCTATGAGATGGGAGATCTATATTCAATCTGGGAGAGAAATATTCACCAGAACATAGGTAAATGTTGTTCTTCTTCAAGTGAAAAATGCACCACGTATACTTTCTTGCACAGTCAGCTCAGTTTTGTTCGGAAGTCCTAACACAGAAATTTAACCCACAGCCATAAGAAAAGCTGATCAGGGTACCACATAGCTATTGGAAACTTAAGATACTTCTGAACATATTGTATCATTTCAGGTCTGTATAAACAGAATGCAAGACAAGCTTTTCACTGTACTTTGGTATGTGTGACAATAAAGCAATAATCAGATACTCAGTATTGACACCCTATAGTTGAGATTTCACTAAAAAAAAATCTCAGCACCAGTGAAAACGTTGTCCCTCAAAAACTTGATAAGATTGCAAATGACCTGTGGCCCTTATGGATATACTGACCTTGACAAGCTGATTTGGAGCACGTTCTGTTCAGAGTGAGATGGAAATGACTGACTTATGCCTCTTCTGCAGAAAAGGCAACACTGCCCTCAGCTCAGGGAAGCAAAAGTCAGCCCAGGTGCTCATTTACAATTGCTAGCGATGAAGCTCTACTGGACAATATGTTGCCAAGAAAAGGAGTAGTCAGAGTTCTGAAATCCCCAACAGAGAAATTTCATGCAATTATTCACCATTCGGATTTGAGTATATAGACTAGTTAAGAAAGCAGAAATGACAAAGCCAGAAGAATCACAACAGTAGTGTAATAGGAGAGAAGGGGAAAATTAGAAGAAATAGTCGACTGCTGGTATTCATTGACATTCTGGCAGCAATTATATCAGCTTAAATGATAAAATGCCTGCATAGCATTCTATAAATTAAATAAAGTGAGACAGTATAGAATGTATAGGAAATGAGTAAGATTGATAACCCTCTAAAGAAAAAAAAAAGTGGCTAAAGTGGCTAGCTTTCCTTATAAAGAAATCATTGGTGACCAGTAGCCTTCTATTACAAAAACTTAATTTGTGAAGTCTTTTCAGATCTTTTACCTGGCAGTATCTATTGATTTGGTCTCGCATTGGGATAAAATAAGATAATCCAGAGGCATGGAAGCAGACAGCGTGGAGTCTGATTCACTTCTCCTGGAGCCAGCTTCAGTTCCAGAATCTTGAGATGAGGGAAACTGGTCTCTACTCGCTGACTGCTGTGTATGAGTTGAAACAGCAGGAGATGGTTGGAGTGATGAGGAGGTAGTTGGAGAAGAACTGCCAAGGGAATCTGAAAGAAAAATGTTTATTATTCTGCTGCACACTGAACATTCTTATTAACATAGTCGGTGGGAAGATTATCACCATCTTTCTCAACCTCTCCAACCCACAAGTCACAAACCATCCCAACCTGAACATAGTATAGTGGAGTAAAGGGAATTACAGAGGCAAGAGAGAGGATCTGGAAAAAGTTGATTGAAAAGGGACACTAGCAGGGATGACAGCAGAGCAACAATGGCTGGAGTTTCTGGGAGCAATTTGAATGGCACAGGATAGATACATCACAAAAAGGAAGAAGTATTCTAAAGGAAGGATGACACAACCATGGCTGACAAGAGAAGTCAGAGCCAACATAAAAGCAAAAGGAAGAGCATATAACTGAGCAAAAGGTTAGAGGAAAGTTAGGGGATTGGGAAGCTTTTAATAACCAACAGAAGGCAACTAAAACACTATTAAGGGGAGAAGAGATGAAATATGAAGGTAAACTAGACAATAATATAAAAGAGGATACCAAACGTTTTTTCAGATATATATAGAGTAAAAGAGAGGTGACAGTAAACATTGGACCGCTGGAAAATTATGCTGGATAAGTAGTAATTGGGGGGTGGGGGGAAACAAGGAAATGGCAGATGAACCAAATGAGTATTTAGCATCAGTCTTCACTGTGGAAGAGACTGGCAGAACGCTGGATGTTCCAGAGTTTCAGGAGGCAGAAGTGAGTGCAGTTGCACCGGAGAGAAGCTGCTTGGGACGCTGAAAGGTCTGAAGGTAGATAAGTCACCTGGACCAAATAGACTACACCCAAGGGTTCTGAAAGAGATATCTGAAGAGATTGTGAAGGTATTAGTAATAACCTTTCAAGAATCACTAAATTCTGGAATGTTTCCAGAGTACTGGAAAATTGCAAATGTCACTCCACTCTTTACGAAGGGTAGGAGGCAAAAGGAAGGAAATTATAGGCCAGTTAGCCTGACCTAAGTGGTTGGGAAGATGTTGGAGTCGTTTTTTAAGGATGAGTTTTTGGTGTATTTGGAGGCACATGATAAAATAGGCCAAAGTCAGCATGGTTTCCTTAAAGGAAAATCTTGTCTGACAAATCCGTTGAAATCCTTTGAAGAATTAACAAGCAGGACAGACAAAGGAGAATCAGTGGATGTTGTACTCAGATTTCCAAAAGGCCTTTGAAAAGGTGCCACATATGAAGCTGCTTAACAAGATAATGTAAGAGCCTCTGGTATTACAGGAATGACACTAGCATTAGCTGATTGGCAGGAGACAAAGAATGGGAATAAAGGGAGCCTTTACTGGTTGACTGCCAGGAACTAGTGATGTTCTGCAGGGGTCAGTATTGGAACCACTTCCTTTTATATTTTATATTAATGATTTGGATGACAGAACTGATGGCTTTGTGACCAAATTTGTGAATGATTCAAAGATAAGTGGAGGGGCAGGTAGTTTTGAAGAAGCAGGAAGGCTGCAGAAGGACTAAGACAGGTTAGGAGAATGGGCAAAGAAGGGATAGATGGGATACTGTGTTGGGAAGTGTTTGGTCATGTACCTTGGTTAAAGGAAAAAAAGTATGGAATATTTTCTAAATGGGGAGAATATTCAAATATCTGAGGTGCAAATGACTTGGGAGTCCTCGTGCAGGATTCCCTAAAGGATAATTTGCAGGTTGGGTTGGCGGTGAGGAAGGCAAATGCAATGTTAGAATATAAAAACAACAATGTAATCCTGAGGCTTTATAAAGGACTGGTGAGGCTTTGCTTGGAGTATTCTGAGCAGTCTAGGGACCCTTTTCTAAGAAAGGATGTGTTGACATTGAAGAGGGTTCAAAGGAGGTTTATGAAAATGATTCTGAGATTGAAAGGTTTGTCCTGTGAGGAGTGTTTGTTGACTCTGGACTTGGACTCGCTGGAATTTAGAAGAATGAGGTAGGATCTCGTTGAAACCTATCAAATGGAGAAATGCCTAGACAGAGTGGATGTGGGGTGATGTTTCCTATAGTGGGTGATTCTAGGACCAGAGGGCACAGCCTCAGAATAGAGAGACATCCATCTAGAACTGAGATGAGGAGGAATTTCTTCAGCCAGAGGGTGGTGAATCTGCCGAATTCATTGCCACAGGCGGCTGTAGAGGCCAGGTCATTGGCTGTATTTAAAGTGGAGGTTGCTAGATTCTTTATAAGTCAGGGCGTGAGAGGTTATGAGGAGAAGGCAGAAATGAGGTTGGGAGGGAAATGGATCAGTCATGAGCAAATGACAGAGAAGGCTCAATGGGCTGAATGGCCTAATTCTGCTCCAATGTCTTATGGCCCTTATGGTCTTATTAGTGCTTGTTCATCCATGCCAGCTTAAAATCCTTGAACATCCTGCCTTGCCAAATGAACTTGTGTGAGCATCTTCACTCCACAGAGGGCAGGAGTTCAAGAAGAAATAGCTAAGTGTGATCTTTCAAGCACAGGGAAATTAATTGAAAATAAACAAAAATACAAATACTGGAAATCTAAATTAAAAGTAGACAGCATTGGAAATACTCAGCAGGTCAGGCTGTATCTGTGGGAAAAGAAACAGAGATGACACTGAGTTGAAGGGGCAGTTGCTCACGATACGCTCTGGTGGCTGTGAGACATGGGCTCATCCTTCTCTGTACATCTAGAACACTGGATCTTATTCTGATAATGCTTCTCTTTCTAACAAGTGGTTCTCATAGTCCTTTATTAGGAATTAAATTGATAACATATTTTCTGGACATATTTTCCCAAATTAACACATAATTTAAAACAATACTGCAAAGTGTAACCAGTTACAAACCGGATGGACATTTATCCTCAGTCAGTATTAAACTGTTGAGATCCATATGACTGAATGAATGAGAAAAAAAAATTGCAAACTATTTGTGGCATGGGTCAAATGTACACTGAACCATATCTGAGCAATGATTTATTGCAACTAAAAGTTTATTGAACATAGAAAACTATTTTGCATAGGAACTTTGTAGCCATTATACATGAAGGAAAACCCTGTCTGAACATAGGTTTTACATTCTTTTGCATTACAGTTTGTGGATGATTGTCAAAAATCATCAGTTTACTTTCTATTTGCTAACTAATCAAGCTGGAACCCTTATTATGGTTCTTTAGTGTATCCTTGAAAACTCAAATTTATTATAATTTACTAAAATTCTATAAATAAATTTAGTAAAAATTAAAAGAAATATTGTTATTTTAGTATTGTCCACCAGAGGGCACTAAAACTAAATTACACGGATTACGATGTACATTCACAGTCACTGCACAAATTCATCACCGGCTGAGATGCTAGACCAAAAAAGGACTGGATGTATTTTGAAAATGGAAGAAAACCGAAAGTAACCGAAGTTTTTATTTTCTTACTTATGACCTTCTATATAGAACCATAGAACCATAGAAACTACAGCACAGAAACAGGCCTTTTGACCCTTCTTGGCTGCCATAAGCCATCGGAGCAGAATTAGGCCATCTGGCCCATCGAGTCTGCCCCGCAATTCAATCATGGCTGATCCTTTTTTCTCTCCTCCTCAATCCCAGTTCCCGACCTTGTTGCCATAACCTTTGATGCCATGTGCAATCAAGAACCTATCAATCTCTGCCTTAAATAGCCCCAACGACCTGGCCTCCACAGCTGCATAGAAACCATAGAAACAATAGAAAAACTACAGCACAGAAATAGGCCTTTTGGC
Source organism: Mobula birostris (assembly GCF_030028105.1). Taxonomy (NCBI): domain Eukaryota; kingdom Metazoa; phylum Chordata; class Chondrichthyes; order Myliobatiformes; family Myliobatidae; genus Mobula; species Mobula birostris. The sequence continues at coordinate 111,099,450 of NC_092379.1, forward strand.
CCTTCTTGACTGTGCTACACTATTTTCTGCCTAGTCCCACTAACCTGCACACGGACCATATCCCTCCATACACCTCTCATCCATGTATCTGTCCAATTTATTCTTAAATGTTAAAAAGGAACCCACATTTACCACCTCGTTTGGCAGCTCATTCCATAATCCCACCACTCTCTGTGTGAAGAAGCCCCCCCCAATGTTCCCTTTAAACTTCCCCCCCTCATCCTTAACCCATGTCCTCTGTTTTTCTCTCCCCTTGCCTCAGTGGAAAAAAGCCTGCTTGCATTCACTCTATCTATACCCATCATAATTTTATATACCTCTATCAAATCTCCCCTCATTCTTCTGCACAGGGAATAAAGTCCTAACCTATGCAACCGTTCTCTGTAACAGAATTTTTCAAGTCCCGGCAACATCCTTGTAAACCTTCTCTGCGCTCTTTCAACCTTACTAATATGCTTCCTGTAATTTGGTGACCAAAACTGAACACAATACTCCAGATTCGGCCTCACCAATGCCTTATACAACCTCAACATAACATTCCAGCTCTTATACTCAATACTTTGATTAATAAAGGCCAATGTACCAAAAGCTCTCTTTATGACCCTATCTACCTGTGACGCCACTTTTAGGGAATTTTGTATCTGTATTCCCAGATCCCTCTGTCCCACTGCACTCCTCAGTGCCTTACCATTTACCCTGTATGTTCTACCTTGGTTTGTCCTTCCAACGTGTAATCCTCACACTTCTCTGTATTAATCTCCATCTGCCATTTTTCAGCCCATTTTTCCAGCTGGCCCAAGTCCCTCTGCAGGCTCTGAAAACCTTCCTCACTGTCTACTACACCTCCAATCTTTGTATCATCAGCAAATTTGCTGATCCAATTTACCACATTATCATCCGGATCATTGATATAGATGACAAATAACAATGGACCCAGCACTGATCCCTGTGGCACACCACTAGTTACAGGCCTCCACTCTGAGAAGCAATTCTCTACTACCACTCTTTGGCTTCTTCCATTGAGCCAATGTCTAATCCAATTTACCACCTCTCCATGTATACCTAGCAACTGAGTTTTCCTAACTAATCTCCCACGCGGGACCTTGTCAAAGGCCTTACTGAAGTCCATGTAGACAATATCCACTGCCTTCCCTTCATCCACTTTCCTGGTAACCTCCTCGAAAAACTCCAATAGATTGGTCAAACATGACCTACCACGCACAAAGCCATGTTGATTCTCCCAAATAAGTCCCTGTCTATCCAAATGCTTGTAGGTTCTGTCTCTTAGTACTCCCTCCAATAACTTACCTACTACCGACATTAAACTTACTGGCCTATAATTTCCCGGACTACTTTTCAATCCTTTTTTAAACAACGGAACAACATGAGCCACTCTCCAATCCTCCGGCACCTCACCTGTAGACAGCAATATTTTAAATATTTCTGCCAGGGCCCCTGCAATTTCAACACTAGTCTCCTTCAAGGTCCGAGGGAACACCCTGTCAGGTCCCGGGGTTTTATCCACTTTAGTTTTCCTCAAGACAGCAAGGACCTCCTCCTTTTCGATCTGTACAGTTTCCATGATCTCACTACTTGTTTCCCTCAATTCCATAGGCCTCATGCCAGTTTCCTTAGTAAATACAGACGCAAAAAACCTATTTAAGATCTCCGCCATTTCCTTTGGTTCCGCACATAGCCGACCACTCTGATCTTCAAGAGGACCAATTTTATCCCTTACAATCCTTCTGCTCTTAATATACCTGTAAAAGCTCTTTGGATTATCCTTCACTTTGACTGCCAAGGCAACTTCATGTCTTCTTTTAGCCCTCCTGATTTCTTTCCTAAGTATTTTCTTGCACTTCTTATACTCCTCAAGCACCTTATTTACTCCCTGCTTCCTATACATGTCATACAACTCCCTCTTCTTATCAGAGTTGTAATATCCCTTGAGAACCAAGGTTCCTTATTCCTATTCACCTTGCCTTTAATCCTGACAGGAACATACAAATTCTGCACTCTCAAAATTTCTCCTTTGAAGGCTTCCCACCTACCGATCACATCCTTGCCAGAGAACAACCTGTCCCAATCCATGCTTTTTAGATCCTTTCTCATTTCTTCAAATTTGGCCTTCTTCCAGTTAAGAACCTCAACCCTAGGACCAGGTCTATTCTTGTCCATGATCAAGTTGAAACTAATGGTGTTACGATCACCAGAACCAAAGTGCTCCCCTACACAGACTTCTGTCACTTGTCCTAACTCATTTCTTAACAGGAGATCCAATATTGCATCCCCTCTAGTTGGTCCCTCTATATATTGATTTAGAAAACTTTCTTGAACACATTTTACAAACTCTAAACCATCTAGACCCCTAACAGATTGTTCCCGATGTTGGGGAAGTCCAGAACAAGGGGCCACAGTTTGAGGATAAAGTGGAAGCTTTTTAGGACCGAGATTAGGAAAAACTTCTTCACACAGAGAGTGGTAAATCTGTGGAATTCTCTGCCACAGGAAACAGTTGAGGCCAGTTCATTGGCTATATTTAAGAGGGAGTTAGATATGGCCCTTGTGGCTACGGGGATCAGTGGGTATGAAGGGAAGGCTGGGGCGGGGTTCTGAGTTGGATAATCAGCCATGATCATAATAAATGGCGGTGCAGGCTCGAAGGGCCGAATGGCCTACTCCTGCACCTATTTTCTATGTTTCTATGTTTCTAACAGTATGGAAGTCCCAATCAATATATGGAAAATTAAAATCCCCTACCACCACAACTTTATGTTTTCTGCAGTTGCCTGCTATCTCTCTGCAGATTTGCTCTTCCAATTCTCGTTGACTATTGGGTGGTCTGTAATACAATCCCACTAATGTGGCCATACCTTTCCTGTTTCTCAGCTCCACCCATAAGGACTCAGTAGACAAGCCTTCTAATCTGTCCTGCCTGAGCACTGGTGTAATATTTTCCCTAACAAGCAATGCTACTCCCCCACCTTTCATTCCTCTGCCTCGATCACATCTGAAACATCGGAACCCTGGAATATTACGCTGCCAGTCCTGCCCCTCCTGTAGCCAAGTTTCACTAATTGCTATAACATCATAATTCCACGTGTCAATCCACGCCCTCAACTCATCTGCCTGTCCCACAATACTCCTAGCATTGAAAAAAACCTCAGAAGATTTTTACCACCACTCACAACCTTTCTATTAGCAGATTTGCTTGAACTTTTAACATCATTTATTTTCACCCCAGCCACACTGTCAGCTCTGGCACTCTGGTTCCCATCCCCCTGCAAATCTAGTTTAACGCCTCCCCAATAGCACTAACAAACCTCCCTGAAAGGATATTGGTCCCCCTGTAGTTCAAGTGCAACCCGTCTGTCTTGTACAGGTCCCACCTGCCCCAGAAGAGGTCCCAATTATCCTGAAATCTGAAACCCTGCCCCCTACACCAGTTCCTCAGCCACTTGTTCATCCTCCACAGCATCCTATTCCTACCCTCCCTGGCACGTAGCACAGGTAGCAATCCTGAGATTACCACCCTCGAGGTCCAGCTTTTCAACTTCCTACCAAGCTCTCTATACTCACCCTCCAGGACCTCCTCACTCTTCCTTGCTATGTCATTGGTACCGATGTGCACCACGACATCTGGCTGATCACCCTCCCACTTCAGAATGTCATGCAATCGATCAGAGACATCCTTGACCCTGGCACCTGGGAGGCAACAAACCATCCTGGATTCTCTGTCACGACCACAGAACCTCCTATCTGCACCTCTAACTATCGAGTCCCCTATCACTACCGGTCTCCTCTTTTTCCCCCCTCCCTTCCCAGTATATTCCCAGTATAATTTCTCCTGCAATCATTCATTTGCTAGCTGGTGAGCCTTGTTTCAAATTATAAATTTTTGCATATTTCTAGTAGTGCCCTTCCATAGACAACTGATGAAATGGATCCATCTGTGGGTGGGACTGAACTTGACAGCTCTTTGCTTTTCAGCCTAATTGATGCTTTTGAGCAATTAAAGTGTAGCTGGAAACTGTAAAAGGTCACATATTGGTGGTTCAAATAAGAGGGAGATTGGAAAACAGTGGAAAAGAAAACAGGAAAATTTGTTTATCTAAAATGGACTAGAGTTGAGATCTTTTGACTCCTTGACATATGAATTAGAAATGAACCCTTGACAGCATGAATTAGTGCAAGAAATAAAAATTTGTTCCTCATGCTAGTAAAGTCTGACTAATTTCAGGAACTAGCCCAGCAAACAAAGGATTGAACATGCTAGAGGCAGGAAACACGTTCCCAATGTTGGGGGAGTCCAGAACCAGAGGCCACAATTTGAGAATAAGGGGTGGACCATTTAGAACGGAGTTGAGGAAAAACTTTTTCACCCAGAGAGTTGTGGATCTGTGGAATGCTTTGCCTCAGAAGGCAGTGGAGGCCAATTCTCTGGATGCTTTCAAGAAAGAGTTAGATAGAGCTCTTAATGATAGTGGAGTGAAGGGATATGGGAAGAAGGCAGGAACAGGGCACTGATTGTGGATGATCAGCCATAATCACAGTGAATGGTGGTGCTGGCTCGAAGGGCCGAATGGCCTACTCCTGCACCTATTGTCTATCATCTATTGTAAACACTCATTTCTCCAGCAAGTTTCTCACTCTTAACTATCTGACTTCCCAACTTTCACACTGGGGCAGAGCTCATGGAGAATTTTATGCTGTCATTTGAGCAAAAGCTCTCCTCCTGAGATTTCAGAAACAGATTTCAATGTCAATATGTCACCTGTGGTGTATTTATCACAAAACTAAGGGTGAATTTCATATATCGTAACAATAATTTGTATTTACGGAGCACCTCCAACACAGGGAAGGCTTCTCCCTACCTAATGGGCAAAACTGTTCACAGAAGCTGTACTCTTCTCTCCCATTTCAGAGTGGTACGTTCCTCTTTCTCCTCGGTTCAAACTGGTAATCTTCTCCTGGGTCAAACTACTATTCTGCTACCATATTACACCCAGCTAGCATTCAATCTGTTTCCCAAGGCTTTCCACCCCATTTAATGCAGCCACTTCTTCCAAGATATATCTCCCAGATCTTTACCTGCTTCTTGCCTTTTATTTCCCCCATTCTAACTTTGCCTTCTCCATCTCAGAACCTCCTTTCCATGTTCTACCACTCTGCCTCTCAAAGTATTGTTTCTATTGAGAGCTTAGCTGCTTCTTAGGATAATTCGGGCTACTCCACACTGTGGGTGAGGGTTCTTGTTCTTGTAGCAATATCACTGGAATGTACAGAGGCCAGACCACTTCCATTACTGGGGAGTGCAGTCATGATGGTAGCAGCCTGGTAAATACTAACATGCAAGTAAATACTGAAACACGAGATTTTGCGCACCACTGTCCCAAAGGAACATTGGATTGCATCAAAGAAGAAGAAGCGGGGTCGGGCGGGGGGGGAGGGCAGTTAGCACATTTTGTGTGCCATACTTCCCGAGGTCAAATTGGATTGTGCATGATTAGGCACCTGACAGGATCCAATGAAAAGAAATTAGGTCTAAGTGGAGTGGCTACTGAGTGAGTGGGCCAATGTTAGAATGGGGAGTTGAGGCTTTGGTGATGAGATTCATAGGCCATAGGTAGATTTCTTTTCATTATTTATTCTTTCTTTCTATCTTTCTTAGTGCACATTTAGATCATTCAGGAGGCTGAGGGGTTGATAGACAGGTATCAAAGACATGGATAGTAGGGGTGACAAGGTCCTGCAAAGCGAGTTCAGGAAGTTAGGTGCTAAGTTAAAGGACACTCCAAGAATGTGATCTCAGGATTGCTAACTGTGCCACTTGCTATTGATGGTGAGACCAGAATTAGGAAGACCACAGAGTTTAACACATGGCTAAGGAGGTGGTGCTGGAGGGAGGCATAAGATTTTTAGATTGTTGGGCACTTTTCCAGGGAAGATGGGACCGGTACAGAAAGAATGGTTTGCACTTGAACTGGAGGGGGTCTAATACCCTAGTGGGAAGGTTTACTAGTGCTGCATGGGCTGATTAAACTAGAGTTGCACAGCAATAGGAACTAGAGCTCCAGAACACATAGTGGTGTGGTTGAGGAGAAAGATGTTGTTAAGCCGACATACAAAATCAGTAAATGAAAAGGTGGGACTACAATTCTGAGCTGCAAGGAGTATCATAGGAAAAGTAGTTGAGTGTAGGGCATGGATATGCATGTGGAATTATTACATTGTAGCCATTCATGAGACTTGGGGCAGAAGGGGCAGGACTAGCAACTCGATGTTCAGGGGTTCCGTTGTTTTAGAAATGATAGTGCGGGAGGGATTAAAGGGGGAGGGGTAGCATTATTAATCAGGGCAAATGTCACGGCAGTGCTGAGACAGGACGGACTGGACAGCTCATCCAGTGAGGCTTTATGGGTAGAATTGAGGAATAAGAAAGGTATGATCTTGTTCTTGGGATTGTATTATAGACCACCAAACAGTCTTCAGGATTTAGAGGAGAAAATTTGTAGAGAAATCACAAACTGTTGCAAAAAATACAAGGCTGTGATAGTCTGTGATTCTAATTTTTCACGTACTGTATTGACTGGGACTCCCATACTGTAAAAAGGACTAGATAGGATCAAGTTTGTCAAATGTGTTTTCTTATCAATATATAGAAGTCCCAACAAGAGAACAACCTGTGTGATACTTGATCTCCTATTTGGGAATGAGACAGGGCAGGTGACAGATGTTTGTGTAGGGGAACACTCTGTATCCAATGAATATAATGCCATTACTTTCAAAGTAATTATGTAAAAGGATAGGTCTGGTCCACGGGTTGAGATTCTAAATTGGAGAAAGGCCAACTTTGATGGTATCAGAAAGTATCTGGCAAGTGTGGATTGGGACAGTCTGTATTCTGCCAAAGGTCTTCTTGCTAAGTGGAAAGCATTCAAAAGTAACATTTTGGGAGTTCAAAGTTTCTATGTTCCTGTCAGAACAAAAAGGACAAGGATAACAGGTATAGAGAACTTTGATTTTCAAGAGATGTTGAGGCTCTGGTTAATTTGAAAAAGGGTGTGCATAGCAGGTATAGGCAGATAGGAACAAATGAAGTACTTGAGGAGTATAAGAAATGCAAGAGAACACTTCAGAAAGAAATCAGGAGGGCTAAAAGAAGGCATGAGACTGCCTTAGCAGACAAAGTGAAGGAGAGTCAGGAGGGCTAAAAGAAGGCATGAGACTGCCTTAGCAGACAAAGTGAAGGAGAGTCAGGAGGGCTAAAAGAAGGCATGAGACTGCCTTAGCAGACAAAGTGAAGGAGAGTCAGGAGGGCTAAAAGAAGGCATGAGACTGCCTTAGCAGACAAAGTGAAGGAGAGTCAGGAGGGCTAAAAGAAGGCATGAGACTGCCTTAGCAGACAAAGTGAAGGAGAGTCAGGAGGGCTAAAAGAAGGCATGAGACTGCCTTAGCAGACAAAGTGAAGGAGAGTCAGGAGGGCTAAAAGAAGGCATGAGACTGCCTTAGCAGACAAAGTGAAGGAGAATCCCAAGGACTCCTACAGATACATTAAGAGTAAAAGGATAGCAAAGGATATAATTGGTCCTGTGGAAGAACAGAGTGGGAATTTATACATGGAGACAAAAGAATTGGGGAGATCTTAAATGGAGTTTTTGAATCTGTATTTACTCAGGAAACAGACACAGAGTCTAAATTGTGAGGTAAGGCAGCAGCAAGGTTATGGACCCTACACAGATTACAGAGAAGGAGGTGTTTGCTGTCTTGAGGCAAATTAGGGTAGATAAATTCCCAGAGCCTAACAAGGTATTCCCTTGAATCCAATGGGAGGCTACTGCAGAAATTGCAGGGGTCCTAGCAGATATGTAAAACAACTTTAGCCAGGGTTGGAGTGCCAGAGGATTGGGGAATAACTAAAGTTGTTCAGTTGTTTAAGAAAGGCTCTAAAAATAAGCCTAAAGCTTTAGGCCAGTGAGCCTGACATCAGTAGTGTGAAAGTTATTGAAAGGTACTCTATGGGACGAGATAAATATGTAACTATTTGGATGGACAGGGACTGATTAAGGACAGTTAATGTGACTTTTTGTGTGGTAGGCCATGTCTAACCAATCTTTACAGAATTTTTCTAGGAGGAAACCAAGAAAATTGATGAAGGCAGTGGATGTTATCTACAGCGACTTTAGCAAGGCATTTGACAAGGTCCTGCATGGGAGGTTGGTCAAAAAGGTTCAGTCACTTGGCATTCAAATTGACGTAGTTAATTTGCGGGAGAAGCCCAAGTGTGGCAGTAGATAGCTGCTTCTCTGACTACTAACTAGTGACTATTGGTGTGCCTCAGGGATTGGTGCTGGGTCCATTGTAGTTTATCATCCACAGGTACACCAACGATCAGGATGATAATATGGTAAACTGGATCAGCAAAATTGTAGATAACACCGAGACTGGGGGTGTAGTACACAGCAAGGAAGACTATGAGTTGGCAGTGGGATCTAAACCAGCTGGAACAATGGGAAGAAAATTGGCAGATGGTATTTAATGCAGACGAGTGTGAGGTGTTGCACTTTGGGTGGACCAACCAGGGTAGGTCTTACATAGTGAGAGGTAGGGCACTGGAGAGTGCGGTACCACGGAGGGATCTGGGAATACAGATCCATAATTCCTTGGAAATGGCATCACAGGTTGCCATTTTGTGGGTTCGTAAAGATACATCGAAACATAGAAACACAGAAAACCTACAGCACAATACAGGCCTTTCAGCTCACAAAGTTGTGCCGAACATGTCCCTACCTTAGAAATTACTAGGCTTACCTATAGCCCTCTATTTTTCTAAGCTCCATGTACCTATCCAAAAGTCTCTCTTTGCACCTTGGCCTTTGTAAATCAACGTACTGAGTACAAGAGTTGGGATGTTATGGTGAAAGTGTATAAGACGTTGATGAGGCCTAATTTGTGACCAGCTTTGGTTATGTACCAACAGAAAAGATGTAACTAAGATTGAAAGAGTGCTGAGAAAATTTACAGGTATTTTGTCAGGACTCGAGGACCTGAGTTATAGTGAAAGATTAAATTGGTTTTCCCTAGGACTGTGGAAGATTGAGGGGAAATTTGATAAGAGTTGTACAAAATTATGAGGAGTATAGATAAGGTAAATGCAGGCAGGGATTTCCACTGAGGTTGAGTGAGAAGGCGGAAGAATGAGGTCAAGAGAGATAATAAATCAGCCATGATTGAATGGCAGAGAACACTTGGTTGGCCAAATGGTCTTACGTCTTCTGGTCTCCAGTGGTTCCTTATCTTGGTGTTTGGAGAATTGGAGTCATTTGAGTCTTTGGGCATGGAAGGCACAACAGCTCAACTGCTTCCTTTCAATACCTATTCAGGACTGTACTCAAAAGCTCTGGTACTATTGGTAGTCTCCATAGCTGATTAGCCTCTGAAGATACTTTTCAGTTATCTAAAAACATCATCAGTTTCACTGTAAGGAAGAGAGCTGAAGGGTGACGTGGAATCACGGGTGAGATGTTCAACTCTTGCCAAACAAATTACCTGAACAAGCTCAGTCTTAGTAACTTAGGGACCACAGAATGCACTCAAAATCAAAGTCGAGGCCAACTTTATTGTCATATGCACAAGTACAATGAAAATCTTACTTGCAGCAGCATCACAGGCTCATAATGGGTGACTTCAATCTACATGTAGATTGGGTGAACCAAATTGGTAAAGGTGCTGAGGAAGAGGATTTCTTGGAATGTATGCGGGATGAATACATTTTGAACCAACATGTCGAGGAACCAACTAGAGAGCAGGCTATTCTGGACTGGGTTTTGAGCAATGAGGAAGGGTTAATTAGCAATCTTGTCGTGAGAGGCCCCTTGGGTAAGAGTGACCATAATATGGTGGAATTCTTCATTAAGATGGAGAGTGACATAGTTAATTCAGAAACAAAGGTTCTGAACTTAAAGAGGGGTAACTTTGAAGGTATGAGACGTGAATTAGCTAAGATAGACTGGCAAATGACACATAAAGGATTGACGGTGGATATGCAATGGCAAGCATTTAAAGGTTGCATGGATGAACTACAACAATTGTTCATCCCAGTTTGGCAAAAGAATAAATCAAGGAAGGTAGTGCACCCGTGGCTGACAAGAGAAATTACGGATAGTATCAATTCCAAAGAAGAAGCATACAAATTAGCCAGAGAAAGTGGCTCACCTGAGGACTGGGAGAAATTCAGAGTTCAGCAGAGGAGGACAAAAGGCTTAATTAGGAAGGGGAAAAAAGATTATGAGAGAAAACTGGCAGGGAACATAAAAACTGACTGTAAAAGCTTTTATAGATATGTGAAAAGGAAAAGACTGGTAAAGACAAATGTAGGTCCCCTACAGACAGAAACAGGTGAATTGATTATGGGGAGCAAGGACATGGCAGACCAATTGAATAATTACTTTGGTTCTGTCTTCACTAAGGAGGACATAAATAATCTTCCAGAAATAGTAGGGGACAGAGGGTCCAGTGAGATGGAGGAACTGAGCAAAATACATGTTAGTAGGGAAGTGGTGTTAGGTAAATTGAAGGGATTAAAGGCAGATAAATCCCCAGGGCCAGATGGTCTGCATCCTAGAGTGCTTAAGAAAGTAGCCCAAGAAATAGTGAATGCATTAGTGATAATTTTTCAAAACTCGTTAGATTCTGGACTGGTTCCTGAGGATTGGAGGGTGGCTAATGTGACCCCACTTTTTAAAAAAGGAGGGAGAGAGAAACCGGGGAATTATAGACCGGTTAGCCTAACGTCGGTGGTGGGGAAACTGCTGGAGTCAGTTATCAAAGATGTGATAACAGCACATTTGGAAAGCGGTGAAATCATCGGACAAAGTCAGCATGGATTTGTGAAGGGAAAATCATGTCTGACGAATCTCATTGAATTTTTTGAGGATGTAACTAGTAGAGTGGATAGGGGAGAACCAGTGGATGTGGTATATTTGGATTTTCAAAAGGCTTTTGACAAGGTCCCACACAGGAGATTAGTGTGCAAACTTAAAGCACATGGTATTGGGGGTAAGGTATTGATGTGGATGGAGAATTGGTTAGCAGACAGGAAGCAAAGAGTGGGAATAAACGGGACCTTTTCAGAATGGCAGGCGGTGACTAGTGGGGTACCGCAAGGCTCAGTGCTGGGACCCCAGTTGTTTACAATATATATTAATGACTTGGATGAGGGAATTAAATGCAGCATCTCCAAGTTTGCGGATGACACGAAGCTGGGTGGCAGTGTTAGCTGTGAGGAGGATGCTAAGAGGATGCAGGGTGACTTGGATAGGTTGGGTGAGTGGGCAAATTCATGGCAGATGCAATTTAATGTGGATAAATGTGAAGTTATCCACTTTGGTGGCAAAAATAGGAAAACAGATTATTATCCGAATGATGGCCGATTAGGAAAAGGGGAGGTGCAACAAGACCTGGGTGTCATTATACACCAGTCATTGAAAGTGGGCATGCAGGTACAGCAGGCGGTGAAAAAGGCGAATGGTATGCTGGCATTTATAGCGAGAGGATTCGAGTACAGGAGCAGGGAGGTACTACTGCAGTTGTACAAGGCCTTGGTGAGACCACACCTGGAGTATTGTGTGCAGTTTTGGTCCCCTAATCTGAGGAAAGACATCCTTGCCATAGAGGGAGTACAAAGAAGGTTCACCAGATTGATTCCTGGGATGGCAGGACTTTCATATGAAGAAAGACTGGATGAACTGGGCTTGTACTCGTTGGAATTTAGAAGATTGAGGGGGAATCTGATTGAAACGTATAAAATCCTAAAGGGATTGGACAGGCTAGATGCAGGAAGATTGTTCCCAATGTTGGGGAAGTCCAGAACAAGGGGCCACAGTTTGAGGATAAAGGGGAAGCCTTTTAGGACCGAGATTAGGAAAAACTTCTTCACACAGAGAGTGGTGAATCTGTGGAATTCTCTGCCACAGGAAACAGTTGACGCCAGTTCATTGGCTATATTTAAGAGGGAGTTAGATATGGCCCTTGTGGCTACGGGGATCAGGGGGTATGGAGGGAAGGCTGGGGCGGGGTTCTGAGTTGGATGATCAGCCATGATCATGATAAATGGCGGTGCAGGCTTGAAGGGCTGAATGGCCTACTCCTGCGCCTACTTTCTATGTTTCTATGTTTCTACAACTCTATGATTATAGTTAACGTATAATCCATCCACCTCTCCCAATTAGCTGAACTGTCTGTTTATGTCACGTGCAACGCTATGAGTGATTTAGAGAGCGAAGTTTAATGGTTGAATGAAAACGATAGGTTGGTACCAACAATGTTAGCCTCATGAAGGAAACAAGATACCCATGTTCAAGTTCATACAGCCATTCAATTATCCCTTCTAAAAATTGGATTAATACACTTATTCAGGAGTAGTATTAGCCTCTGCAATAGGTGGCTTAATAATAAGAGCCCTACCAGGAAAGAAGAGTAAATATGGCACTGCAGCAAGCTGTCACTCCTTTCTACACCTATTGTCAGTACCTTTACATGAGAAAGGGAGAGACCAGAGGGAAAAAGGTAAACAAAAGAGGACAACAAAGAGAAAATATTCTGAATAAATGCAAAATAATATAAGCACTCCCCTTCTGTAATCTTAAACTGCGATGATTTCCCAATGGTACTGAGAAGCTGAAGGAGATTCTTCAGATGAAGTAATCAAATCACCATACATCAATGTCAATTCACTGCAAACATGGCTGCAGCATCAAATATTCATGCTCAGTTTCTTATGTTAGGGAACATAGAAAGTTTTAAAAATAAAAAGTAAGATATGTTCAAGTGAACACAACAGATGTGCTTCATGTTCTTAATTAAAGCCTACAAGATATCTCTGCAAGCCAGAAAATGTAAATTATCAGAGCTGTTTGTCAGATTACAAAGCTAAAAAAATTTGGTTTGATACAGAAACATGATTGATGAGTAATAACGTGACTTACAATTAAGATGCTGCCTAATGACTCCTTTCAAATGAAACAGACCTTATTTTTAACATCTCTGGTGCAGAGTGGGTAAAGGCGTTGCCCAGTGTAAAGTGAAAATACTTTGCTGAACAGCCACTCAGTCACTCCCACATAGTACCAGAGTCACAGTTTTCTTGGCCTTAGTACCCAAGATTAAGGAAGGAAGGAAAATCAGCGTGATCTTCACATGTCTAAAGATGCTCCTGTTGTGAAATGAATACTAACAGGGGTGAGCAGTGAGGGAATTACTCAAGGCATAGTTACCGAACCATATCTAGACTTGTTTAATATAATCTTTAGATAGCATTGGTGAAGGGGTTGGAGCTTCATGCAAATTACCTTTATCTTATTGTACGAAGAATGAAGGATAACAATCTACCATACATTGCGCTGGGAGTTAATTTGGAGATAAAAAAATACTGCAGAAATTGGAACCTGAAGCTACAAACAAACTTCCGAAGGAACTCAATCACTCAAGCAGAATCTGTGAGTAAGGGGGAGCAATATCCACACTTTGGGTCACAACCCCACATTAGGACTGCACATGGAGAAGAAAAATGGTCAGTACAAGAGAGGAGGGTGAGGGGTGAGTTAGAGGCAGGTAGGTGATTGGTGGACTGGGTGAAGGATGAAAGGCAAGTTGAGCCACGTAGAGGAGAAGGGGAGTCACGAGACATAGGCAAGCAAATGATGGGTGGAGACATGCAATAAAAAGAGTGATAAGCAAGAACATAAAGGGAACCAGTGGTGTGGAGACAAAATGGGCAGTCCCTAACAGAGGGCTTAGGGCTCATGTTATTAAATTAACCTCTGCACGAAATGCACTGAATGAAATTAAGGCAACACAATAGTTTCAGGTCAGCTAGTCCTTTCAATAATCTCAGTGCTCAGACATCATAAACTATACTGTCGATTCACTGACTCATTAACTGCGGCTCAATGCTGTGAATCTTTAAGCTGTAGTTAAATTAACATGCATTATATACAGGGGAAGGTACACTGAAGCTAGGACAGGCAGAAAGGCACAAATGTATCTTGTCTGAAATAAAAAGAAAACTGACAAAGTCTGGGCCATAGTGTAGTCTGAAATATATGGATGCTACATTGGAAATGTTAATGAGGTAGATTCCAAGTGAAAGGGAGGTCCTACATCTTCAGGGACCAGCATACCCCTGCCAAATATGGGATCAGAACGCAACAGGAGCAGACAGCAGTGAAAGACCGAAAGATGGTGCTACTGAAATGAATAATCAAAGTGAGTAAGCACATCTTTAAAGCCCACAGTCTCACAATTACATCAGGAAGTGCTCAAAATCACCATGCTCCATTGCTCGCCTACCAATAATCACTAAATCAGGGCATATCTAAAATTAATTTGCTCCACTGCAGTATTAGAGACTTAACACTGCTGAAAGGCTCACATCTATAAATCAAAGCAAACTCTTCCTACCAGCTAATCAGCCTTGACAGGCATGCCTGCCAAACACACAGCACGACAACTATTGACCTGTCCCACTCTCTTTTGAAGGGTAAGGGAGCACAAAATCTAAAGCAACAGAATCTATCGCAAGAGGTCAGGAGATCCTGCATTACCTATCCCCCAAGAGAAAGCTGGTGCTATTGGGTGAATGGTCATTGCTAAGGCTGGGACTCGCAGCAAATCTAACGCATTACTAACGACTGTATACTCATGCCTAATTCTCCTTCTCTCCTTCTGCCCAATGATGTTGACATGCACTTCCTTCTCTCACCTGTTCTCCAGCCTTCCCCTTCCCCTTATTTCTCTTCTCAGGATGCACAAGAGCTGTAAACCAACCAGAAATTGATGCAAAAGTCAAGAAGGTAACATTGAACAGAACACAGTTTGACTAGTTATACATTATTTTCAGCTTTAGCCTTAGATGCTACCACTGATTGTATTTTATAAGTGAGCAAGATTGGCTCGCAGCCAGGTCAGGAGTAAAAGCAGGTGTCACTGGTTGAGGTCTCCCACAAGTTCCATTGTACAAGTCTCAGGATGTTAATCTGACAGGGCAATAAGGCTAGTAGTACAATACTTGGTATTTGTGGAAACATGCAGAATGTTTGCCATTAAAGTCACCAGATACAATGGAGAATTCTCCACTTTATGACAGATAGCAGAGGTCCCCTGCTCCCAGCCGATCTTGTCTTCCAGTGCAGTGAAATCCCATATGGATTTTGTGGACTATTAGAATATACAGTGGTTGTATGCAATGTTTACCAAAGAGACAAAGGTATTTCAGAATAAATTAACATTGATCTTGTTAATCAGCACCATTATCCCCCAAGCTTGCACTGAAAATCTTTATTGACTTAACTCAGCAATGCTTAAAAAAGAGAATAAGTGGGATTTAGTCATACGTTGCCAAAACCAAGCAGTAGTACAACAGTACTGTGACTGACTTTTATCTCTTCTTTCTAGTCCCGATGAAGGGTCTCAGCTAGGGTTGCCAACTTTCTCACTCCCAAATAAGGGACAAAAGTAGCAGTCAAATACGGGACACTTGTGTTTACCCCGAGAAAGTCTACCATGACCATGTGACGTGCACATACATGATGTGCGCATGCGTGTACAAATCTTTTTTTTCTACAAATCAGTTTTGGCTTAATCTTCCCGATTCTGTCTGTGTGAAACTACACTGTACATACATTATTTCTACTTTATATAGGCTATGTATTTATCATATCATTCCTGATTTTGCTATATGTTAGTGTTATTTAAAGTTTTATGTGTTATTTGGTATGATTTCGTAGGTTTTTTTCAGTCTGGGAAAGCTCAAAAATTTTTCCCATATAAATTAATGGTAATTGCTTCTTCGCTTTACGCCATTTCGGCTTACGAACGGTTTCTTAGGAACATTCTACCTTAGTGGGGGATATAAGGGACAAGGGTGGTCCCGTATGGGACAAACCAATTTAGCCCAATATACGGGATGTCCCGGCTAGTATGGGACATTTGGCAACCCAAGTCTCAGCCTTAAATGTCCACTGACTAGGGTAGGTAGCTGGTGGGACAAATTAGAAGAACATTGCCTCTGACTTCTTATCTCTTTTTTCTGGTCCTGATGAAGGGTCTCAACCCTAAACATTGACTGTTTACTCTTCTCCACAGATGCTGCCTGGCCTGCTGAGTTCCTCCAGCATTTTATGTGTTTTACTTCTATTTCCAGCATCTGCAGATTTTCTCTTGTTTGTGATTCAACAACAGAACTGATTCTATCTTATTTAACAAATACGACTTGTCAGGCTTGTAGTTATGTAACTGAAAGCAAATTTTCATGAATTTAAAAACGAAGTTTTAGGCAGTGCTCTGGACTATAAGGAGTATACTGATCTTAGCAACTCTTTTCTCATTTGTTTTCTGACTCAGAAATCTCTGACAGGCCTTGAGTGAAGAAGGAGAAGAACATAACTGAGAGGGGTTGCTGGCTGTCAAAACTCACTGTGATGCCTGCATCTTCTAAAAATTATCATAAATCTCTCAGCAGTAGCTGACGGGCAAAACACACAGTGCTGCCTGAGACTTCGTAAAAACCATCATAAATCTTGCAGCAGATCTGCTTTTGTAGATATGAGGCACCAAGAGCTAAGCCTCTTGGGATACGAAGTAAGGGCCAGATTACTCAGATAGGCTGCAAGTTAAATATCACCAATCACATGAAATGGACAATTAGGCTCAGGGATAACCTGATGCATTTCTAATAAGAAGACGTGGGATTTGTGATCTGCCTTCCACCTTCGAAGACCTTAACTTTAATTGATTTATTGATCTATTTAATTTGAGATAAAGTGCAGAACAGGCCCTTCTGGCCCAACAAGCCACGCCACCCTGTAGCCCATCTATTTAACCATAGCCTAATCACAGGACAATTAACCTACTATTTGGTACATCTTTGGACTGTGGGAGGAAACTGGAGCACCCAGTGGAAACCCACATGGACATGTAGGTAGTGCTGAAATTGAACTCTGACCTCCGAAGGGTCAAGTTGTAATAGTGTTGCCCATATGTTTAATGAAATCGTAGTTAACGGAAATGTTATGTATTATTTATAATTGCTCATCAGCATTTAGAAGGAAATTGCTTAATTCATACCCTTATACCAAGCCCACACAGAAGGGTGGACTTTTAACTGCAGTATAAGATTGAAAACTGTTTTCAGTTGAAACAGATCACAACTGCATCTGTTTTCCAATCATACTGTGGCAACTGGGTACGTGACCATTCATTTCCCAACATCTGACACCCATGTGATTTCTGTTTCCGGGTACATAGAATGATGTCATCCCTATGCAACACTCCTTTTGGAATACAGCCAGAAAATTCGGACCATATACTTCTTGGGTTACTTATTATTGGCAGTGATGGACAATCTACTCTTAATTCCACAACATCCTGCCTGCAGGTTAGGAGAACTGCTTACCTCTATCCTTGTGCACCTCATTACCTATTCAACCACACCACTGCACTGTAACAACACCAGCAATGAAACCAATTTCTTGCCCATGTCCCGACCACATCCCACACAACATGAGAGTCACCCGTCTCCCATCTTTTTCTCTCTTGCTCTCTCTCTCTCTCTCTCTCTCTTCTTCCCTCTCAGCCCTCCCCTGGTCATCCACCTAAAAAAGATGCAGAATTTTCCACCCAGCAACATTTCGAACCACTGTTCCCCCCATTCTTCCCAACAGCTCACAATATCAAGCTCACAGCCTGGAGTCTGTCTATAATCTCACTGCCTCAGTAAAACAGCCAGCATAATCAAAGACCCCACAAACTCTGTTCATTCTCTCTACTCCCCTGTCCCATCGGGCAGAACATAAAAAAGCCTGATAACACATACCACCAGGCTCAGGAGCAGTTTCCATTCTGTTGTTATAAGTCTGTTAAATAGTTCCCTAATGCAGTAAGTTGGACTCTTGACCTCACAATCTACCTCATTATGATTTTACACCTTATTGTTTACCTGCACTACAATTTTCTGTAGCTGTTATACTTTATTACGCACTGTAATGGCTTTACCTTGTTCTATCTCAGTGAACTCTGTAATGATCCGATCTGTATGAACAGTATGCAAGACAA
The DNA here is from genome assembly GCF_030028105.1 of Mobula birostris. Classification (NCBI taxonomy): domain Eukaryota; kingdom Metazoa; phylum Chordata; class Chondrichthyes; order Myliobatiformes; family Myliobatidae; genus Mobula; species Mobula birostris. Next base: position 111,117,561 of record NC_092379.1, read on the forward strand.
GCTTTTACCTGTACCTCAGTACAGTGAATAAATCAGTAATAAATTCATTCTAATCCTCGTTCTTCCCTGCTAGATAGACAATATTATGTCCTGCTGCACAGGCAATTCCATTCTTCTCTATCCAACCCCAACTAGTTACTAGTCCTTCCCCTTTACCTGACTTCCCAAACACCAATTCCCTACTTCCCTTGTCAAACACAGGCCCAAGGAGTTCCCAAGCCAGCCTCCAGAAAGAAGACTGAGGCAGTATATTTTCAGTTATAAAAATGCATCATTGGGTTTTTCTGCACCATCATACACTAGAAATTAAGGGCAATAAAGACATTGTTCCGTCTGTTACTCAAAGATCTTTCTAATTGCTGCTGAAATATCAGTTCTTAAAGGGTCAAATGAAGGCTGCCACCAAATAAATAGGACTTCCTAAAAGAATACTAAGCTAATTGTGGATAAAAAATTGCTGTCCTGGATGTCAGCACATCAACAATACCATTCTTCAAGCAAGAAAGATATACCCCTAGCTGCACTTGGTCATATAAGCATATAAGACCTTATGACCATAAGCCAGGGGTCCCCAACCATTTTTACACTGCGGACCGGTTTCATATTGACAATATTCTTGCAGACCGACCGACCGGGGGTGGGGAGGGGTGGTGGTAGGGTTGCTAACAAACAAGAGTAGCAGTCAAATACATTGGGTTTACCCTGAGAAAGACTACAATGACCATGAAGCCTTGCGCGGGCACCAGTGTGCGTGCATGTACATGCCGATTTTTTCCTACAAATCGTTTTTGGCGATTCTGTGCGGGGGGGGTGATTAATCGCAAACGCAATATAGGTGACAAGTGGCTAATACTCTGTTTCGTTTCCAAAAGGGTTTATCTAACGAATTTAATATTAAACACACAGCATATATTTTCCTCGCATGAATATAGCGATAAGTCAATTATCAGGGGAGCTTGAAGTAAGTGTTGAACGAACTTCCGGTAGAAGTGATAGAGGCAGGTTCGATATTATCATTTAATGAAAAAATGGTTAGGTATATAGACAGGAAAGGAATGGAGGGTTATGAGCTGAGTGCAGGTCGGTGGGACTAGGTGAGAGTAGTGTTCGGCACGGACTAGAAGGGCAGAGATCGCCTGTTTCCGTGCTGTAATTGTTATATGGTTATATAAGTCAATAGCATCATACATTTTAAGTAACGTTTGGATATTAAACACACAGCACATATTTTCCCCGTATGAACATATAAGATAATTGCAACACACCAATATCGCTGAATCAGTGGGAGCCCTGGGCTTGTTTCCCTGCAACAAGATGGTGCCATCGAGGGGTGATGGGAGACAGCGATACTCGAAGGAGGTTCGTTATGTCCAGTCTATTCCGCAATTTAGTTTTCGTTGCATTCATTGCAGAGATATGTTGGAAATGGAAGCAACGTTTTCAGTGCTTCCGTGGATATCTTAGGATATTCAGCCTTGACTTTGATCCAGAATGCCAGCAGAGATGTTATGTCAAACATACTTTTCAGCCCGCCGTCATTTGCAAGCTCGAGGAGTTGATCTCCTCCCCGCGCTGACATGGATGACGCGTGTGTAATGACCTCGCGTGCATTCAAGCTCAACAGAGCGTGACAGGGAATGAGGAAAGGTGCAGCTGGCTCATATCACCAAATCTTGTCATTTCCTCACGGCCCGGTACCAGTCTGAGGCCCAGTGGTTGGGGACCACTGCCATAAGCCATCGGAGCAGAATTAGGCCATCTGGCCCATCGAGTCTGCCCCGCCATTCAATCATGGCTGATCCTTTTTTTTCTCCTCCTCAACCCCAGTTCCCGATCTTGTTGCCATAACCTTTGATGCCGTGTGCAATCAAGAACCTATCAATCTCTGCCTTAAATAGCCCCAACGACCTGGCCTCCACAGCTGCATAGAAACCATAGAAACAATAGAAAAACTACAGCACAGAAACAGGCCTTCCGGCCCTTCTTGGCTGTGCCGAACCATTTTCTGCCTAGTCCCACTGACCTGCACACGGACCATATCCCTCCATACACCTCCCATCCATGTATCTGTCCAATTTATTCTTAAATGTTAAAAAAGAACCCGCATTTACCACCTCGTCTGGCAGCTCATTCCATACTTCTACCACTCTCTGTGTGAAGAAGCCGCCCCTAATGTTCCCTTTAAACTTTCCCCCCCTCACCCTTAACCCATGTCCTCTGTTTTTTTCTCCCCTTGCCTCAGTGGAAAAAGCCTGCTTGCATTCACTCTATCTATACTCATCATAATTTTATATACCTCTATCAAATCTCCCCTCATTCTTCTACGCTCCAGGGAATAAAGTCCGAACCTATTCAACCTTCCTCTGTAACTGAGTTTCTCAAGTCCCGGCAACATCCTTGTAAACCTTCTCTGCACTCTTTCAACCTTATTAATATCCTTCCTGTAATTTGGTGAACAAAACTGAACACAATACTCCAGATTCGGCCTCACCAATGCCTTATACAACCTCATCATAACATTCCAGCTCTTATACTCAATACTTTGTTTAATAAAGGCCAATGTACCAAAAGCTCTCTTTACGAACCTATCTACCTGTGACGCCACTTTTAGGGAATATTGTATCTGTATTCCCAGATCCCTCTGTTCTACTGCACTCCTCAGTGCCTTACCATTTACCCTGTATGTTCTTACCATTTACCCTGCATGTGGCAACAAATTCCACAAATTCACCACCCCTTGGCTAAAGAAATTTCTTTGCATCTCTGTTTTGAAAGCACGTCCCTCTATCCTCAGACTGTACCCTCTTGTCCTAGACTCCCACCATGGGAAACATCCTTTCCACATCCACTCTGTCTAAGTCTTTCAACATCCAAAAGGTTTCAATGAGATCCCCCTCATCCTTCCGAATTCCAGCTAGTACAGACCCAGAGCTATCAAACGTTCCTCATATGATAACCCTTTCATTCCCAGAATCATCCCCCTCCGGACCCTCTCCAATGCTAGTACATCTTTCCTAAGATGAGGAGCCCAAAACTGTTCACAGTACTCAAGGTGAGGCCTCACCAGTGCCTTATAAAGCCTCAGCATCACATCCTTGCTCTTGCATACTGGACCTCTTGAAATGAATGCTAGCATGGCATTTGCCTTCCTCAACATCAACTCAACCTGCAAGTTAACTTTAGGGTGTTCTACACAAGGACTCCTAAGTCCCTTTGCAGTGCAGATTTTTGTGTTTTCTCCCCGTTTAGAAAATAGCCCACACATTGATTTCTATTACCAAAGTGCATGACCATGCATTTTCCAACATTGTATTTCATTTGCCACTGTTTTGCCCATTCTCCTAATCTATCTAAGTCCTCCTGCATCCTACCTGTTTCCTCAACACTACCAGCCCCTCCACCAATCTTTGTATGATCTGCAAACTTGGCAACAGAACCATCTATTCCATCATCTAAATCATTTATACACAGCATAAAAAGACGTGGTCCTAACATCGACACCTGTGGAACACCACTAGTCACCGGCAGCCAACCACAGAAGGATCCTTTTATTCCCACTCACTGCGTCCTACCAATCAGCCAATGCTCTAACCATGTTAGTAGCTTTCCTGTAATACCATGGGCTCTTAACTTGGTAAGCAGCCTCATATGTGGCACCTTGTCAAAGGCCTTCTGAAAGTCCAAATATACAACATCTACTGCATCCCCTTTATCTATTCTACTTGTAATCTCCTCAAAGAATCCCAACAGGTTCGTCAGCCAGGATTTTCCCTGAAGGAAACCATGCTGACTTTGTACTACCTTGTCCTGTGCTCCAAGTACTCCATCACCTTATCCTTAACAATTGACTAACATCTTCCCAACCACTGAGGTCAGGCTAACTGATTTACAATTTCCTTTCTGCTGCCTTCCTCCTTTCTTAAAGAGTAGAGTGACATTTGCAAATTTCCAGTCCTCTGGCACCATGCCAGAGTCCAATGATTTTTGAAAGATAATTTTTAATGCCACCACAATCTCAAATGCTACCTCTTTCAGAACCCTAGGGTGCAGTTCATCTGGTCCGGGTGACTTAGGTACCATTAAATCTTTTCGCTTTTTGATCCTCTTCTCCCTTGTTATAGTAACTGCACTCACTTCTCTTCCTTCACACACTACCACATCAGGCATACTGCTAGTGTCTTCCACAGTGAAGTCTGATGCAAAATACTCATTTAGTTCATCAGCCATCGCCGTGTCCCCCATTATTATTTCTCCTTTCTAGCGGTCCTATGTCTACTTTCATTTCTCTTTTTAACATACTTGAAAAAATTTTACTATCCATTTTGTTATTATTTGCTAGCTTGCTTTCATATTTCATCTTTTCCCTTCTTTTTTTAGTTGCTCTCTGTAGGTTTTTAAAACTTCACAATCCTCTATCTTCCCACTAATTTTTGATTTGTTGTATGCCCTTTCTTTTGCTTTTACAATAGTTTTGACTTCCCTTGTCAGCCATGGTTGTACTATTTTACCATTTGAGTACTTCTTCATTTTTGGAATACATATGTCCTGCATCTTCCTCATTTTTCTCAGAAACGCACACCATTGTTGCTCTGCCGACATCCCTGCCAGCAGCTCCTTCCGATTTACTTCGGCCAACTCCTCTCTCATACCATACCACTGTAGTTTCCCTTACTCTACTGAAATACTGCTACATCAGACTTTACTTTCTCTCTATCAAATTTCAAGTTGAAAATCATATTGTGGTCACTGGTTCCTAAGCGTTCCTTTACCCTAAGCTCCCTATTTGCCTCTGGTTCATTACGTAACACCCAATCCAGTATAGCTGATGCCCTAGTAGGCTCAACAACAAACTGCTCTAAAAGGCCATCTCTTAGGCTTTCAACAAACTCAGTCTCTTCTGATCCATTACCAACCTGATTTTCCCAATCGACCTGAATTTTAAATTTTCCCATGACTACCATAACATTGCCCTTCTGAATCGCTTTTTTCATTTCCTGTTGTAATCTGTGGTCCACCTCCAAGCCACTGTTGGGAGGCCTGTATATAACTGTCATCAAGATCCTTTTACACTTGCAGTTTATCAACTCAACCCACAAGGATTCAACATCTTCCAATTCTATGTCACATCCTTCTACTGATATGATACCATTCGTTACCAGTAGATCCACACCAGCCCCTCAGCCTACCTTCCTATCCCTCCGATATAATGTGTAATCCTGGACATTCAGCTCCCAACTACAACCATCCTTTAGCAGAATTCACTAATGGCCATAACATCATACCTGGCAATCTGTAATAGTGCAACAAGATCATCCACCTCATTTCTTATACCGTGCACATTTAGATACAACACATAGAGTACCATATTTGCTGTCCTTTCTGATTCTGCATCCCTAATGTTTTGATACTCAGCCTGTTGGCTGCAACTAAGTCCCATCACCTGCCCTTCCTGACAGACTGACTGCACACTATCTTTGATTTTTTACCAACTGCCCTATCCTGAGTCCCTTCACTCCAGTTCCCACCCCCCTGCTAAATTAGTTTAAACCCTCCCCGGCAGCTCCAACAAACCTGCCCGTGAGATTATTGGTTCCCCTCGGGTTTAGATGCAACCCATCACTTTTGAACAGGTCATAGCTCCCCCAGAAGAGACTGCGATTATCCAAGAACCTGAAGCTTTGCCCCCTGCACCAGCTTCTCAGCCACACATTTATCTGCTGAATCATCCTGTTTCTACCCTCACTGGCGCATGGGACAGGTAGCAATCCAGAAATTACTAACCGGGAAGTCTTGCTTCTCAGCTTTCTACGTAGCTCTTTAAATTTTCTTTTCAGGACTTCATTGCTTTTCCTTCCTATATCATTGGAACCAATATGTACCAAGACATCTAGCTGCTCCCCCTCCCTCTCCAAAATGATCTGAGACATCCCTGACTGTGGAAGTTAAGGACATGCTCAAACCCTCCCCTTCAAAGAATACAACTTCCCCAATGTTTCCTCTGAATCTCTGGCCTGAGATGACTAAAATTGTTCAGTTGTTCTGAGAACTTTATGCTCTGTATGTTTACAGAAGCTTGTGAGGTTGACAGAAGAAACTACTTTACAAATATCTGTGCAAGAGTCTATGGTCACCTCACAATGCACAAAATTGCACCAGAGACAGTTCACCCTTGTTCCCAAGGAACAGTCTAAGAAGGTTATGGCATCTGAGTGTTGTTGCCAGTACCACTGTGGCCCAACTTTTACTTGCTTTTGGTCAACAAGTTACATGAGAATGTGCATAGCTTGATTTTCTTATTGGAATGAGGCCCACTATTGATTCTTAGAAGGAATTCAGAAATCACTGTCCCCTGTTTAAAGGAAGTCTCACTAAGTGTCCTACTCTTACAAACTTTCAATAAACCATCTGCTAGATAGAAAGGTTCATTTGTCCACTCAATGATAGAAGTTATCTGCTCTATGATACTCTGAATGAAAGGTCTCAGCTTTGAGGGAAAAAAACATTGATGAAGACTAATTCAAATCACAGTAGGTACATCTTGCATTGATAGCATACTGACTGAGGAAGAGGGCAAAAGGACAAATGCTATAAAACCGGATCTTACATCGCCACTTTTACAAGGTCCGTGTGAAAAATAAAAATTAATAGAGGTCTGCAATTTCTGTTCCGAATTTTTGGTGTATTTTACTGATGAATGAATATAGGAGCCCAGATACTTGAAGCAGATTCCTCTGGCATTGCCTGGAAGCCACTTCTGGGGTATCTGTCATTGTATGAGTAATCATTGTCATCAATCATTGCTATTCATGCAGGTCCAGGCCTTCACAAGGCTTGTGAGGTTTGCTTCAGCAGGACTTCAAGGATTCCCCCTTCTGCCAATCCTATGCAGCTGAGTACAGCTGCACACATCCTACCTCAACCTAAGTGGGACACATAGCTCCTGACGCCTGCTCATCTCAGCTACTCACCTTCCTTGGCGGGAGGAGAAGACGGCGGCGCGACGCAGCTTGCGCGGCCACTCCGGTGAATGATATCTGTTATCTGTCAAGTAGGGTGCTGTGCATATTCCTGATCTGATGCAGACAGGCGTGAGAGCACGGAGGGACATCTGTGAAACTTCTGAAATGCCTGCTTTGCTGCCGCTGCTACTGTGTGATTAACAACATCCACCTCCCGACTAGGATAGACCTCAGGATAGATAATCACTTTAACGATTTGAAATCTATAAGTTAGAAACAACTATACGGAAAAAAACTAGGTTAGTTGTTGTGCCACACACACAGAATGCTGGAGGAACTCAGCAGGTCAGGCAGCATCTATAGAAATGAACAAATCATCAACACTCTGGGCTGAGACCCTCCATTGTGATTCAAAAGGAAGGGGCAAGAAGCCGGAATAAGGAGGTGGGGGGAGAGGAAGGATTACAAGATAGAAGGTGATAGGTGAAGCCTGGTGGTTGGGGGAGAAGCATGAAGTAAGAAGCAGGGAGGAAATTGGTGGAAATGGTACAGTGCTGAAGAAGAAATAGTTTGATAGGAGACCAGAGTGGACGATGGGAGAAAGGGGAGGAAGAGAGGCACCAGGGAAGGTGACAGGTAGGTCAGGAGAAGAGGAAAGGTAAGAGGGGAGCCACAGTGAGGAATGGAAGAAGAGGGTAGGGGGATAGGGAAAATTACTGGAAGTTAGAGAAATCGATGTTCATGTCATCAGGCTTCCAAGACGGAATATGAGGTGTTGCTCCTCCAGCCTGAGAGTGGCCTTCTCGTGGCCATAGAGGAGGCCATGGGCCAGCATGTCGGAATGTGAATGGGGATGGAAATTAAAATGGTCGGCCAATTTGCTGTGCCAGTTGTGTTCCCTTGTTTCCTGATGCCACTTTAGGAAATCATTATTTGAACAGGAGCAAATTTATCTTAATTCCTCTTTTTTCAGTATTACACACGACAATATTTGAAGCAAAATTAAATCCTGCTTTCCTTTTGCAGAACCACTTATGTAGAATTTTTGCATTGCATTCTGTGCTCAGATACAGTACGTGTTGGCATTACATTGAGCCATTCTGAACAAGTCACAATGGACAGAGAGGGCACTTACTCACCATGGCAGCAATCGTTTTAAATGCAGTGACCTCAGTGCTCTTTCTTGGCAAAACAGCCTCTCAAATGTAAGCCATTCATGAGGCAGAACAAAATAGTTCAGCTTTCTGCTGCACAGGAACACTGAACCCATGTCGTTTCTGCTCATGACCTAAGGCTCTTAACAGACAAGATATTGTCTTTAGTGAGTTCCAAGAGACTCGGCTGATGGATAGATAGCCTCCAAATATGTCAATCAGTTACTTAGTCGTGCTATGGGCCAGTACCGCAAGACTTTTATTTTTAATAGCCCTGAGCTAAGTAGGTTTCCTTGTGCTACCAGCTGCAATAGAAAACATTCAAAACTGGTTGATGATCTGTGTCAGTTGAAGCAACAGGCCCTTTTGATGGTCTAGATGCCATAAAAGAGCAAAACATTTTTTTCTGAATCAGAAATAACAGGCAAACCTTGAAGCTGAGAGCAACACAAGATGATAAAGATACAGTGTTCCTAGCCTATTTTTTACCTCCATGGAAGGGCATGTGACTAAGGGAATGTGCCCTTTCCTATTGTGATAAACACGGCTCTCTATAATGTTAATGCCTGGATGGATCATCTGATAAAATTCACTAAACTGAGCAAAAATACATTGAAAGTAAACAGTTACAATTCAATTGCTAATGTGGTTGAGGTAGTAAACAGTAAAGACCGATAAAGAAGACTGAGAACATCAGTTCCTGTTAACCGTCAAGCTAACAGACTGTTGGTTGCTCACACTTGATGTGTGTCTATGAGAGTCAACCATCAGTTGCACAATAATAGCTGTGACAAAAGACATGCAAATGCTGAGATCCTGAACAAAAGAGCAGAACTTTGGATGAACAAAGTGGGTAAAACAGCAACTATAGAGGCAAAGGGTGCAGGATGAAGACACCGCACCCAGACTCAAAGGAAAGAGGAAAGATTGCCAGCTGATAGAAGCATGATGGAGATGGGATAGAGTCTCATATTGGATGTGGAATGAAATGGGTATAAGGTGATTCGCATTTGGAACCAGGTGGGAGTCAGTGGATGGAAAAAGTAAACAAAAGGAGAAGAAAACTGAGTGGAGAGGGAACACCAAGGAGAGCAGAATAACAGGGGTGTAGGCAACCCGAAGTTGGAAAGCTCGACACTCATACCATTGAGCTGTAAATATCTAAGCAGAATAGGAATTGTTATTCTTCCAATTTGCATTTGGCCTTTCCACTGCAATGAGAAAGGCTGAGGACAGAGTGGGGGTAATAATAGTTTCCCCCGTGACATACAACGGGAAGCTCAAGATGGCTGTTGAGAAAGAGAGCAAGTACTTCACAAAACAGCCAATGGGTTTTCACCAGTATGATGGAAGCCATATTGCGATCATTGAATGCAGTAGAATAGATTGGAAGAGGTGCAAGTGATCTTCTATCTCACTTAGAAGAATTGTTTAGGCTCATGGATGGTTCTGAGGGAAGAGGTGATGGGACAGGTGTTACACCTCCTACATTTGCAGGGAATATGCCAAGGGATGGTTAATGGTAATCTTCCCTCTTCCCTCTGGATCCTGATGCAGGGCCTTGACACGAAATGTCAACTTGGGACTATTTACCTCAAAGATGTTACAGGCTGTGCTCACTGTTGTATGTTCTTCTCCACTGACTGAACTGAATAGACAAGGGTGAGTACAAAAGGAAACCAAACCTCTCACCCACATTTAAGGCAGAGGTGAAATTTCTCCATTTTGTAGTGTTATTCAGCTTTTTTAAAAAAAAACCTTATTATTTATGTTGACAGAGATTCTCTGTCCTCCCTTCTGATCCATCTCTATTTTTGTAAATGCAGCTCACACATTGCTGTGTTGAAAACACTGGCACTGTGATGTTTGGTTCTGAGTTAATTCCTGCATTTGTGCCGGCTTCGAATGTCACCCTGTCGGGAAAGGAAGACCTTGTATGAGACCGGCTGCCAGTTGGGGTAGAGTTGCTCAAAACAGGCTTGTTATTTAGCAGACCACAGCCAGTTCAGGGAATTAAATACAATCAGAGTCTGACTGGGAGAGGCTGAGGGATAAAGAGACTGGTTGCATTCTAGGCAACAAGTAAAAAGAAACTGATATCTAATCAGCATACTTGGAATTCATTGGTGTAGGATGTTGAAGCTTGATTCCTCTACATAACAATTTACATTTTTTTATGATTTATTATATATTGTTATTTAAAACCATTATAATTTCCTTTACTGAATAACGTTACTTCAGTTTATAAGCCCATGAAGCATTGGATCCAGTGACTCAGGATCTGGTAGTCAATTTTACATCAACTCAAACCAAACAGCACACGATGACAAAATGAGAGCAACCCTCACAATAGTGAAGTAAGTGGATAGGACTATAATTATCAGGGTGGAATAAATGACACAACTGTTTTCTGCAGTTACAAAGGCCAAGATTTGAAGTATCTAATCTAGCTCTAGTGCCTTAAACAGCTGCTTCCATTGCGTTAATATATTTGAAATAATGACTTTTTTAGAAATCAAACCTGATTTAAAAGAAACAAAATTATTCATATTCATCACAAGAAAACTGTAAGAACAATAGGGTTATAATAGTGAGGAGATGATCTTTCCCACTATTAGATTGCAGTGGCGAAAGGGAACTAGTTGAGGTGGAGTATGTTATGTGCATCCAAAACAATTTGCAGATTGTCTACAAGAGGCAGGGCAGAATTTAACCTTATCTTAGGAAATATAACCCAGAAGGAGGTAGAAATGTCCATGGTGGAATACCTTGGGAACAGTGACCATAATTCAGTAAAGTTCGAGGTAGTTATAGAAAGGGAGATAGGTCGAGGGGCACTTGGAGTATTATTAGCAGTTCTGGGCCTCTTATCTAAGAAAAGATGTGCTGGCATTAGAGAGGATCCAGAGGAGGTTCATGAGAATGATTCTGGGAATGAAAGGGTTAAAGAATGAGCAGCATTTGATGGCTCTGGGCCTGTACTTGCTAGAGTTTAGAAGAATGCGTGGGACCTCATTGAAACCTATTGAAAATTGAAAGGCCTAGATAGGGTGGATGTGGAGAGGGTGTTTTCTACAGTGAGGGACTCCAGGACAAGAGGACACAGTCTCAGAATAGAGGGATATTGATTTAGAACAGAGATGAGACGGAATTTCTTTAGCCAGAAGGTGGTGAATCTGTGGATTTCCTTCTCCATGGATGGCTGTGGAGTCATTTAAAAACGAGGAGAATGGGCTTGAGAGGGATAATAAATCAGCCATGATTGAATGGTGAAACAGACTCGATAGGCCAAGTGCCCTAATTCTGCTCTTACATCTTACAGTTTTATTGTTTTATAGGACAAGGTTTTTCCTCAAGGTGAGGTCTTGAGTTTGGGAGAAGGCTGATTGCAATAGCATAAGAGAGGACCAGGGGATTCTGTTATCGGCCAGACATAGTGTTCGCAAGACCCGGGAGCTTCAGATTGCAAAGGATCCAGAAGGATTAATCAGGAAAATAAAAGAAGCACTTAGCCAGGTAGAGGCAACAAAAACTGATGGAGTCTCTTGAGGAATAGACCGTGTGTAAGAGAAAATTTAAGAAAGAAATTTGAGAGCAGAAAGGGGTCATGAGCATCTTTGACAAGTCAGATAAAAAGGAATATTAAGTTATTCCATAAGTATAATCAGGTCAGGAGGGTAGATGGGGAAAGAGTAGCAAAGAAGTAAAATATGTGCGACGCCAAGTAATGGATGCAAGATCCTAAATTAATTCTTCTTGTCTGGATTCACATAGGAGAAGGACGTGGAAGGTAGTAAGTTCAAGGAGGGGTATGTGGTAATCTGGAAGAGGGAGAAAATATTAAATGCCGTGAGACACACAAGAACTTGTATGTCTCCAGAACTGGAAATGATCAGGTGGGTATGGGAATCAAATGGGGCCCTGACTGGAGGATAGCCACGGAAAGCACCCAAACCAGATGGGGTACCTCGCTGAGTACAAAGTGCTATTCAACTGGCTGGAGTATTCACTGATGTCTTTAACCTCTTGCTTCTCCTTTACAATCTCCATCAGCACAGGTGCAACACAAGCCTGTGTGCTCAGCCCCCTGCTCTACTCATTTTATACCTATGACTGTGAGACTAAGCACAGCTCCAATGCCATATTTAAGTTTGCTGACATCACCGCTATCATTGGCCAAATCAATGGTGGTGATGAATCAGCATATAGGAGGGAGATTGAAAACCTGGCTGAGCAATGCCACAGCAACAACCTCTCATTCAACGTCAGGAAGACCAAGGAGCCGATTATTGACTTCAGGAGGAAGAAATCAGAGTGCATAAGCCAGTTCTCATCAGGGGACCAGAGTTGGAGAGAATCGGAAACTCTAAATTCCTCAGCACTATAATTTCAGAGGATCTATCCTGGGTCCAGCACATAAGTGCCATTACGAAGAAAGCATTGTAGCACCTCCAATTACTTGGAAGTTTGCAAAGGTTCGGCATGTCATCTAAAACTTTGACAAACTTCACTGGATTTGTGGTGGAGAGTATATAGACTGGCGTCAATGGCCTTCGAAAAAAAAGTCTACATAAAGTAGTGGATTTGGCCCAGCCCATCCCAGGTAAGGCCTTCCCCACCACTGAGCATATCTACATGGAGCAATATCGCAGGAAACCAGCATCCATCATCAAGCAACCCCACCATCCAAGCTATGCTCTCTGCTGCCTGCTGCCATCAAGAAAAGGGTACAGAAGCCTCAGGACCCACACCACCAGGTTCAGGAACAGTTATTACCCCTTAACATCAGAGTCTTGAACCAGAGGAGATAACTTCACATCACTCAACTTCACTTGCCCTATCACTGAACAGTTCCCATAACCTAAGGCTCACTTTCAAGGATGCTTCATCTCATGCTCTTGATATTTATTGATTATTTATTATTATTATTTGGATTTTTTTTCTTTTTGTATTTGCAAAGTTTGTTGTCTTCTGCACATTGATTGGTTGTCCGGTTGTGGATGGTCTTTCATTGATTTTATTGCGTTTCTTGTATTTACTGTGAATGCCCTCAAGAAAATGAATCCCAGGGTTGTATATGACGACATATATGTACTTTGATAATAAATTTATTTTGACCTTTGAGCAGTGATTTTTCAAAATTTTATTTAAGAAGAGCAGCAGCGATAATTGAGGTAATTATAGTACATACCTTCTTCA